>NC_141090.1:31104773-31434773 GCF_041138505.1 Cibotium barometz | reverse complement strand
TCCATGTGGCAGCCAGTGGGGACCATACGCAAGGGCAGCCCGCCATTGGTCCTTATGTTGTATGGGTGCTCAAGTATGTGCATGACATCTTTTTGGGGCGGGGACCCCTTTTTGGGATACCGACCCCGATATGTGTGCCGATGCATCCGATGGGGCTGTGAAATTGTTTTTTCATGAAATTGTCCACACTGTTTCCCTGGTCGTAGAGGTGTAGTACGTTCATTAATTGGGCACCCAGACATGCATTTATTAGGGTCGCAAGTTAACCATACTTTAACTAAAATTTTACATAGGCTTATTCTGGTGTCCGTTTTGAGTGCTGTAAAATCCTATATTAGGGCGAAATCACGCACAGATTCCAAATTTGGACACATAATTTTAAGATTACAAGTGGAAATAGCTCAATTATTAAAAATGATGATTTTTACACTATAAAAAGGACCATAAATTCATCTATTAAATGGACATATATTATTATTGAAGATGGGCATGTTACATTGTGTCTCGACTGTTCTCTCTATCCCTCGATATCTCTATCTCCTAACTGCTAACTGCTTCCTACTTACTATCTTGGAAAGACCCTCTTCTTGTCCCATCTCGCGCGTCGTTGCCCTTACTGTCATAATTAAGGACATTCTGTTATCAGACTATTACAATAGTATACATATGATTACAATAGTATACATATGATTACAATAAGCATGCATGTGCACTACCATCTATGCATGCATCCTACTTGGCAAAGTGCCGAGTCTACATAAACCGTGTCCTAACCGTCTGGCCACATTTAGCCAGACCACCATCCAATGTCTAAACTAGGAATTGTCGAGTGCCCGGGTGCTCACCACCATAACGACTACTCCTTCGTAAAGGGGGCTTTACAAAATAGAGCACATCTGTCACCCACAGTACAAGGGTGGAGCATTGAGCAAATTCTTTTTTAACATGGGCCCCAAGGTTTATCACAAGACTAGATCAAGGTCTTTTACCAAGAGAGATCTTCTGCATTTACTTGAAAAAAGTGAAAATGGGGCTTTCCCACTATACTATAACTATTAATGCTGCACATGGCACATGCATGGAAATGAGAGGCACTTGCCTGAGCACATCAAGGAATCATTTTCAAATGTGGCAAAAGGCAAGTATAGTAGTATAGAGTGGAAATTTATACTATATCTATTGTTGCAAATGCCACATGTATAGCAATGAGAGGCACTTGCCCTAAGCACATCAAGCAAAAGGCAAGTATAGTAGTATAGAGTGGAAATTTATACTATATCTATTGTTGCAAATGCCACATGTATAGCAATGAGAGGCACTTGCCCTAAGCACATCAAGCAATCATTCCCAAATGTGGCAAAAGATGATATAGTAGTATAGAGGGGAAATTTCTATATGGTCATTTGCTACTATGTGCCATCATTTGGTTTAGTGTGCTCATCATATCCACACCCACCAACAAAAGCAACAGATAACAATCAATGTCATTGGCTCGATGAATGCCACCACCAAGATGACACATGTGGCTAGAATTTAACAACCACCAAGATGACACATGTGGCTAGAATTTAACAACCAACATAGTTATCAAAGCCATTTCCATAAGAACTTGCCCAAAGTGGCCCACTACCAATAGTACAACGATGTCCTACAGTGAATCTCTTAATAAACCAATACCACTCTTCCAAATCTTAGAAGGTAAATCAACCTTTACATTAAACTAAGGTTAAATTATAAAAAACATTTTATCAATGCTTCTTCATTAATTCTACAGTTTCCATACCATTAGGTTGCACTCCAAATTCTCAAATTTAGATTCCTCCACCGAGGAAAAAAGGGGGTGATTTTTATCCTAATGGATATTTTACAAGGTCCTTAAAATATTTATGGGCTATTTAAGAAGGACAATTTAAAAATTCACCAATTTAGAGTGGATTTCGAAAGATAAATCATTAAAAATATAATATGTGTGAGCACATAAGATAAGAAATACAATACATATGAGCACATAAGATTAAAAATACAATACATGTGAGCACATAAGATAAAAAATACAATACATGTGTGAGCACATAAGATAAAAAGTATAATACATGTGAGCACATAAGATTAAAAATGCAATACATGTGAGCACATAAGATTAAAAATGCAATACATGTGATCACGCACATAAGATTAAAAAAACACAATACATGTGAGTGCATAAGATAAAGATTTGAAATATTTACCCAAGGTTTCTATACTTTCATATACAAAAAAAAGTATCTACCACCACAAATACAATACATGTCAACACATAAGAAGAAAAAAACAAAATGCTTACCCAAGCTTTGTGTAATTTCAAATACAAAGAAAAAATAAAATTTCCAATATGTATACCATAATAATAGGCTCTTCTTTTTTACCATGTTCTCCACACACATTCAAGCATGATCTATAGTTTGTCAACACATGGTTCAATGTTTATCCATGCACATGATTTAAGACATGGTTCACAGATAAGGTTCAAAGTTGGGGAAGTGGGGTTGTTATCGAGTAGTGGTCTACAATAAGAAGCCATACTCCTATTGTGATTCTATTTGTTAAATATGAATATGCATTCTAGCCATCCCTAATGTTGTTCTTCCGACAAATCTTTCCACCTTCTTAAGGCTTTCTATGAAGGTTCCTAGCCTTTTTGACATTGATGTAGGCAAGAGACTTGCCTTCTCATTCTTGATCCAGTGATAACCAATATATTCTCCTAGAGGTCCATCATTTATATCAAAGGCCTTTGGCCCTTCTATTTCAACGTTTAAGTGTCTCTTGCTAACACATCAAACTCCTTGGGACTAATTAATATTGCAAGGAGAACAACCTATCACTCCAATTGGATCGCTTGCTTGGGAGGCTCCTGATTTTGTTAATGTTATCATTGACCAGAGTTTATCACCCTCACTCTATATCATCCCATGTGCAAATTAAGGCTTCCAGCCTTAATTTGCAATTTTAGTACTCCCACACCTCTTGTTTCTCAAGGGCTACCAAGCTAGCTCATGCCATCGTTGTTTCTGTTTAAAGGCCCACAAGAAGCCTCTAAGAATATTATTGGTATATTGGTTTTTGCTAAAGACACATATAGATGGTACAAATACTATGGAAGCCGTGAGGATATGTTTGATTACAATACATTCTACTAGAGAAAGGTGGGGCCCCTTATGGGCCTAATTACTTGTTATGAAGTTTTTTTTAATTAAGGATTTTTTTTAAAAAAAATCCTACACATTTACTCACCCACATGTGGGCAAGTCCTCCCACCATCCTATTAGGTATTAACACATTGCAAGGTGTCTGTGGGAGTTGCACAAGTGAGGTTTGAACCTATTGCTAGGCACAGAGAGGCGAACACTCGCTACCCACTTCGGAGACTTACTTGGATGTTACTGCTCCATTGGCCTATTCAGCTCTAAGGATGAGATGGATTCCGAGCAAGAGTGAAATTTGAAGGCTTGCCCTAAACCTCAACTTGAGGGCAAAATGACTTTAGACTTCATTTACTCTTGTTGAAACCTATTATTCAACATAATTTACTTTAATCGGTCTTCTTTTGATAGCTATTTTTTTAGGTTATTCCTCCCTTGAAGGTTAAAATGGCTTTGAAATCCTTCAAATTTCAACATTGTGGGCAGCCTCTAACTTGATGTGGTGCATGTCCCATTTAATAAATCTAGCATTGAAATTTTAAGTATGCAACGTCCTTCAAGGCCATATTAATCACCATGAAAAATTAGGTTTGAATTTTACTAAGTAACAAATAGGTACTTGTAACCTATTCTAGGCCTTGAAGTTGAAGGTAAAGGCATGTCCATTGTCTTCAGCCTCCTAAGGCAAAGTTCCCACAAAGGGCTTCTTTTAACGACGCCCCTTACATTCATTGCGAAAGCAAATGAAAAGCCATGCTACTTCAATTATGCCAAAAGTGGCCATGTTGAAAATTGGCAGATTTTCCAAAAGTTGGGCAGGCTCTGATGACATGTAACTTGTAAGATGCATGAGCCTTTCATTTATCAAGGGACGAGGCCGGGTGTGGGAACTCCCCCTCACTTGGTGTGGTACACACGTCCCATCTAATAAAGTGATGACATGTAACTTGTAAGATGCATGAGCCTTTCATTTATCAAGGGACGAGGACTCCCCCTCACTTGGTGTGGTACACACGTCCCATCTAATAAAGCCTAGCATGTGACCCGTCTCAACGACGCCAATCACGCCGAGCAAACCATGACAAAAGGGGCAGTGAAGTTCTGACGCCGCAAAAGGGCGGAGAGCCTTGCAAGCGTTCGCGAGCGGAGATGGGAAGCAGTGGAGGAGATCCTGATGCAGGGCCCGTGGTGCTCATAACTGGCTGTTCGAAGGGCGGGATGGGCCACGCTTTGGCCATGGCTTTCGCGGAGGTAGATGGTGGGCGGTGCCGGGTAGTGGCGTCCGCCCGCTCGCTGGCGTCCATGGAGGGCCTGGACGTCGGACGCCCGCGTGTGGAGCTCCTGCAGCTCGACGTCTCCTCCGACGACTCCGTCAATGAAGCGGTAGACTCCGTCATGCGAAAGCACGGGCGCGTAGACGTGCTCGTGAACAACGCGGGCGTTCTGTGCGTCGCCCCTGTGGCCGAGCTGCCCGTGTCCCTCCTTCAGAACAGCTTCAACACCAACGTGGCCGGTGTGAATGATCCTCTGCTTTTTTTCGTCCTCTTGTTTTTTTTTTTTCTTCTTCTTCTTTTTGGGGGCGGCGCGAATCGGGTCTTCTTTTTTTTTAAAATGCAGGAGCGCTCCGAATGATCCAAGCCGTTGTTGGCGGCATGATTTCAAGAGGTGAGGGCAAGATCGTCAACATTGGCAGCGTCACTGCTTTTGCCTCCGGTCCATGGGTAGGCGCCTATGGAGCTTCAAAAGCTGCCCTACACGCCTTATCAGATAGCCTGAGGTACTCTTTTTTTTTTCTTTCTTTTCTTTTTTTCCATCCTTTTGTAGTAGCAACTGTTGGAAGGTTGGCGATTTCTAGCGTGTGATCTATGGCTAGAAGGTGTTTTGGATTATCCTATAAGTGGAAGCATGGGAAGTTGAAGAGTCATATATAGGCTAGAGTGGTACCCTATCATAATCATCTCCTCTGGCCGGTGTCTTGGGAGACAGCTCACCGAGAGATGGGATTCTCGTGGAGGGATGCTGCAGTGCATGTTGGGGGTGTTCGTGGAGCTCGATAGTGATACATCTCTTACGTGCGTTAGTCTTCCGCTGCGCATTCTGACAGCAACTTGAGTAGATCCTTTTTGTAGTAGCAACTTGAGTAGATCCCATTTTTTTTAGGTCGCAACTTGAGTACCCATCCCAAGGGTCGGTTAATCTCTTGTCGGAAAGTGATACAATTATGGTTGTAAACGGCTCGAATCTCTCGAGGGTTGCTCTACGGCTAAACAATTATGGTTGCAAATCGCTCGAATGTCACCAGGATTGCCCTGAGGCACTCTTGCCGGAAAGTGATACAATTATGGTTGTAAACGGCTTGAATGTCCCTAGGGTTGCCCTAAGGCTATACAATTATGGTTGCAAATGGCTCGAATGTCTCCAAGATTTCCCTAAGGCTATACAATTATGGTTGCAAACGGCCCGAATGTCGCTAGAGAGTCTGTGTGGATTTGAACTCATGACCTCTCCTTTCTTGGTCATAAACCTTACGACCTCTCCTTTCTTGGTCTCAAACCTACACTACTAGGCTAGACACTCATTGGCAAATAGTTGGAGGTAATTCATGTGTGTTTATCTCTTCTTTTAGTGTGTTAACTCTATTATGCCAAACTCATTCACATTATATAAGCCCAAACTTGTCATTTTGAACACCATCATAAATTGGTGCTATGTGGGATGACTTGTCATGACATGTTATAGTGCTATGTGGGATGACTTTTTATCAATTACAAGGGTTTTATGTTAAAGTCATTTGCACTATAAGACGTTCCTCTTTCCCTCCCCTTTTGCCCTTTACCCCCTTTTTTAATAGAAAAATTGCTTTGAAAAAGCCCTCAATGGACATCACAAGGCATCTAGACAAGCTACATTTTATTGTCAGTATTGCCAAATGTAATGGTGTCATAAGATGGTAACTAACTTTGTGAGGGTGCCTTATTTGAGGAAGTGAGATTGAAGTACATCCTTTTTAGAATAAGTTAATTAAGTTTGCATAAGAGATTATTCATGCTTCTTGAGAAAGATTTCATGAATGCTTCCTCATGCATGCTAGTCTTGGTTGAATTGAGATACACTTTATAAAGATTTATTCATTGTGCTATGTTTTCTTGAAGCTTCGTTACTAATGCTTCTTGAGGAAGATTTCATGGATGTTTGAATTAAGACACTTTATAAAGATGTATTCATGTTGCTATGTTTTCTTTAAGTTTCCTTTCTAGTCATTTTAGGGTTTTTTGAGAAGCTCAACATTTTTAGATGTCCTTTGTCTTTTAAGAGTCAAGATGGTCTAGTAGTCTAGGTGTTAGTCTCAAGTTTGGTTTTCTTGATTGTAGATTTTCTTGATTGTAGGGGCTTATTCATTTAATCCATTCTTTAAGAACATACGGCATCTTAAGTTTTTTATTGTTTTGTAGAGTGGAGTTGAAGCCTTTTGGAATACAAGTAGTTTTGATAGCTCCATGTGCAATCCGATCAAAGATTGGTATTAACTCATGTGCTATATTCAATACTTTATGTGAGTGGAAGTTTTACGACCCTTGGAAATCTGCAATTGAAGCAAGGGCAACAGCATCACAATTAGCAAAGTCAATGAGTGCAAATAACTTTGCCAAAAGAACTGTTAAGGCTATTTTGCAAAAAAGTCCACCTCCATGCTTCACAATTGGATATATGTCAAGCTTATACACTATGATGTACTATCTCCCCCTTTCAATAAGGGATTGGATCATGAAACTCTACTTTGGGGTGAAAGATGTTAAGACCAAAAAGCTAGCTTGAGAGTTGTTTCTTCTTATAATTGTTAATGCACTATTTAATCTCATTATTGTATGCTCTTGATTACTCAAAATGAAGGCTAAAATTTTATGGCTGATGGCTTTTTGCATAAAGAGTGTAGTCATTTACTTTTAATGTGAAGGGGTGTGTGTGTGTGTGTGTGTGTGTGTGTGTGTGAGAGAGAGAGAGAGAGAGAGAGAATCCTATGCATCTAATAATTGATAGCTACTTGTAAAATATGTAACGATTTATTGTGTCCTTGGTTTCTTGGCTCAATTTGAGGCTTAAAAATATTCGTTACATGTTTTTTAAACTCCTTTAGTGGCATGTAAGAAATCACAAATTGTGGCGTATGCATAATTGCTCCTTGTAAAGGGGGCATTACAAAATAGAGCTAGTTGATACCTACATAGTCGATTATAAATGATGGAAAATTCATTTCCAATATGTTGAAACTTCAATTTTAAAATGTCTTATCCTAGTTGTTAGTTGCTTTCTGATGTAATTCTAAGACTACGAAATGATAATAGTATAGAATATCTTACATGCAATTCAATGTAATGTTGTCATGTCCATATTTTGCATTTCATTTATTGGAGAGGCTTGTTGAAAATTTATCTTTCGAGTCTTTCTATTGTGGATGACTTGCGACTTGTATTGTGTTGGTGTAGATTTTGGGACATTATGCTTGATTAAATTTGACCAAGTGTTAATATTTCTTGGTTAAATTGTTGAGGATATTTAAGACATTTGTCGCATAATGTAACAAACAAATTCTTGAAACGTGTTACTAATCTAAACTTAATGGCAAGTTATATGAATTGCAATGAATTGTTCACAGTGTAATTGAGAAGTAATTGATGATGAACTTGTCTTTAGGCTTAAAAACTTACCATGTGATTTACCAAGTAAGATGATTGACATTTTATATCATGTCATGCTTATATAGTATTTTCATCATTTGTCACCTAATTGCTCTAAATTTTTGCAATTTTAGAACTTGATAGTTGTGGCATACCATCAATGATGAAGTAGGTATAGATCTAGTGGTAAAAGTCTTCTTTCTAGAGTTCTTTAAAGAAATACAATTGAATTTGATATCATATAAGTTTCTAATGAGTTTAGAAATTTATGCAATCGAATCAAGCAATATAGTTTGTTATTAATTTCTATGAAGAATAGTTTTAATGACATTGAGAAAAGAAAATCTAGTTATAATCAACTTAAATTTAGTCAAGAGAATTGGTAGTAATGTGCTTTATTATGTATACTAGGATTACCAAAATGTGATTTGAATATGTAAAATAATTGATTATTTTAATATAAGCTATTTTTCAAATAGAAAAGTAGACCTGTACTACTAATTGAACTTCATTGAATTATGTGTACATATTTTTTGCAAGCAACCTAATTGTAAAAAATATTCTATAGACTCAATTACATTGAGTGATAATATAAGAAGTAAACCTTACTTGACTTAATTATAGTTAAGCTGAGCATTTCATTATTTTGATTGCCATCAAGTAGGTCTATTCAAAGTCCCAATTCTGAAAAATACAGGTCCAAGATCAACTTATAACTAGCAAGATATGCACATGCATTTGATAGTGAAAAAGATATCTTAATCACCTACCAACCTAGAGCCACTATCAAGGATAGTATTCGCTCATGTTACCCACCCTTGCTATATCAAAGAATAGATCATCGCTTCTATGATCAACTTGTGAGGTAGAAAAGTTGGTGCATTCCCTACCACACTAGTGAGGGATTCACTCCAATGAGTTGACCTTGTAAAACATTCCAAATTAATGGTCCTAATCAAAATCATTTAATATCAAGAGAGCTATGTGCCTTATTAAGCATGCCTTGAAATTTTTTGTACAACTAACTCATTAAAGTTAAAGCTAGTAATAACTATTTTTAGGCACATTAAAGTCCCATAGAGGTGATATTTATTAGCATATGGTTAATACCTTCACTAGTCATTGACCTTAATTAATCAATCAAGCCTATTTGTCCTGATTTGACTTGTTTACTTCATAAATTTCCTTGACTTATCTGAAGTAAAACATAAGAAACATAATTAAGAACGATTAACTAAGCAAGTCACCTATCATAAAATAAAAAACCAACTTTAATAGTTTATCATTAACAAACTAAAGTGTTGAATACAGCTAGTTTTAGACCTCCATTAGAGTTCAAGAGAACTTTCATGATTTTTAGGAATTGATTGCTCCTCATTCGTGAGGCGAAAAATATTGGGGGAGATTCATTCTCTAAGCAAGTCACCTATCATAAAATAAAAAACCAACTTTAATAGTTTATCATTAACAGACTAAAGTGTTGAATACAGCTAGTTTTAGACCTCCATTAGAGTTCAAGAGAACTTTCATGATTTTTAGGAATTGATTGCTCCTCATTCGTGAGGCAAAAAATATTGGGGGAGATTCATTCTCTAGAAATTAAAATTAGTAGGGCTTCTACTCAGATACAAGTAGAGGCAGAGGGAGATCATCATCTAGATGTCAAGATGGAGACCATTTTGGAAACAAAAATCATGGGTAGTAACAAAAACAAGATTCAAATGTATAAATAGTGGAAGAGGCCACTCTAGAGGCAGGGGGAGCCAGAGGGCCGAGGTGGCTGTGGCAAAGAAATCATAGTGCAGATAACACAGAGTATTATTATTATGGCAAACCAAGGCACATGGAAAAAGATTTCTATAAAAAGTAGAATGATATAAATCAATTCAATGGATTCATGAGTTGAGTTTTCTCTATAAATGTTAAAAATCAGGCATATTATGAATACCAAGGCCCTCTCTCAATCTAGACCTTACAATAGGACTATACATCTATAAGAACCTTAGGACAAGTAGATCTTTACAAGAATGGTGAAAAACATATTAAACAATGTTAAAGCTGATGTATAGGCATCAAAAATATATATAGAGAGATAATTCCAAACAAGGCAATGCAATTACCTTGGTTAGAATTCCAAACAATGTAATGTAATTACTAATACCTCACAAGATCTTCACTTGATAAAGTCAAACTTTTCTAGATTGCTTTATTCGAAAGTTAGGCCCTTTTGGTACCTTTATTACATAGCTTACACCGAACCGGAATTCCATATTAATGGCTTTTTTATATTGCAAGACGACTAAAGTACCAATGAGCTAATTAGCACATAGACAAGATCATTTCTTGTATTTGCATAGTGAGCAAAGTTAAAGGCTATATATGGTTAATCTAGAGCATTTCTGACAGCCCTATAGGTGCCAAAAACATATAGCAATGTTTGGGACAAGTATTGGCACAAGATAAACAATGTTACGCATTTTATTACAAAAATTTAATGAATTTTTAGGGCTTGTTGAAAAGGATTGGCCAATCAACTTGCTATAAAAAAATCCCCATATATAAAGGTAAGTCAAGGCTCATTCATTAGAGATAGAGGTTGTAGTAGAGTAAAGACCAAGGATAAGAGAGGCGAGACCAAGGGCATGCAACCATGACATTTAGGTAAGCAAAATGAACCCCTAAATATTTATTTTCCATTAATGCACAAAGGTGAACAATCTTATGCATAATAGCATTCAAGGTTTGGATCTATTTTAGATCTTTGCTAATCATTATAACTTATCATTCTATGGTCTTGGCATAGAGATGTTCCCATGGGGATCTTTATACTTAAGTTTCCTTGCTAGTTTGACTTAATTTTAAATTCTAACTAAACATGTGAGTTCTCAAGATCAAAAGAGAAAATCTCATTTAAAAATATTTTCAAAACTCAATATTCTCTCTCTAGAGTAAATTTTTCTCTCTAGAGTAGTTTTCTCTCTGTAGCTTTTTACCTTTAAAAATATAACAATTTTTACTTTTGGGCTTAGGGAGGGATCTTACATCCTTCGCCACTCAAAAAATCAAGATATCCTCACCTCACATACTGGGAATAATATCTAAGGAAATCCTCTTCTTCTCCTAAGTGGCATCTTCCATTGGATATAACTTCCACTTGACCAAACACTTTCTCAAAACCCTGTTTTAAAGGAACTTTTCTCAAATAGCTAAGATTTCCTTAGGTTGGAGTTCTAACTATCCTTTATGTAAGCATAAAACAGTGGGTTCCTCATAACGGCTAATGCACTCTAGCTATTAGTGAAGATGGAGGTCAGGGACTGTTATCCAATATAAGATCTACTAAAAGAAGTATAAGCCATACACACTCCATAGTCACTGTAAATGCTACCCTATACTCAGCTTCATAGCTCGAAGTCAATTGTTCCATGAATACATGCTACCCTAAACTCAACTTCATAGCCCAAAGTCGATTTTTCCATGAATACATGAATCACCAAAAAAGCCACTAGGCGAACACTCATGTGTCACATAACATCTAGCCTAATCGAAATCACTAAAAGCATGTAGATAGATATCACCCCCCTTAGCATAGAATAAGCCAAGGGGCTAAGTTCCCTGTAAGTAGCAACCTACCAATGCTTACTTTTGGGACTATGCATAAATCTGGTCAACTGGGAGACTCTAAATTGAATGCCTGGCCTTGTATTCCATAGATAGATGATGCACCCCTAATAACTTACTGATAAAGTGATGCATCAAATAGTTCACCTACATCCTAGATACTGGTGTAGTAGCATTAGGGAAAAAGGGAGCTCATTTTGGGGCCCTGTAAGAATTTCACTATTTTTTGATTTATTTCTCTCCTAAAAGACCTCAAAAATAGTAAAATACGAAAACGTCGCTCAGAACTGTCAGTAAGGACTACAGAACTGTCAGTTCAGAAAGGAATAAGATAATCTTTTGTCTAACTAACACGATTTTGTATTAAATATCTCCTTAGTTTTTTTTTGTTTCCCGAAGATTCTGCATCTCTTTTGACGACGTGTGCAGGCCTCTCATAAAGAATCCATCACTGAACTTGATGATTGTACTTTTTCAAAATATTTACATGGATACCGCCACACTTCCACGATTCATGTTACAAAAAGACTATGAGATTGACAAGCAAACTTCGCAACCTCAGAAGCACAAAAAATGGCCGATACTAGTGAGTCACAATCTCAGAAGAAGTGATTCCACCATCTTCACATAGACTTAGAAGAACAATATGCTCCAGCACAAAAAAGACGAAAGGATACGGTGCTGAATGCTCAACAACGGAAAAATATGAGAAGAGAAGGGCTTCAACATATTGACTTATGGTGCGATGGAAGCATATATCCAAAATGTCTAGTAAAAAACTCTACACCTCCATTTGTCAATCCAACCACACTACTGAGGTTTGCGGGCGATGGACAAAATGGACTTCTTGGTTATATTTCAGCACAGTCTGCATTTGCAAAAACGTATAAAATGATGTACCTACAAGAAAAGGGAGCCAGGATGCAAGAGATAGCCATTCGTGCAAAATTGGAGCAACAGTTGCAAAATGAAATTGAGGAGCATTCAAAGAGTAAAAAAGAGTTGACAAGAGCAAGAAGGAAGAGAACCATGCTTGGAGACAGACTACGAAGCAGGAAGATTAAAAACATTGCAAATTTGAAGGCTGGGACTGGTGGATGCAAGCGAAGAATTCAGGAAGCAAGGCTAGTTTGAAATTTTTCATTTTGTATACTCAAAAAGGCTCTCAAATGACTATATCTATTTCGTCCATTAACGCAAAACAAGAATGGAGGTGTTGAATGATATAGGCATATTGTGTTGTTACTATAGGAAACTATTGGAGCCTACAAAAGAAAATATGGATCCCAACCTTCTTCCTGTTAAACAAATGAAAGGATTGCTTTCTTGTGGTGTAGCAAAAGGTTTGATTGAAGAAAAAAAATACAAAACAATCAAACGTAATGTTGTAGAGGACTTTATATCCAATAATCAAGTTGATGGCACTACAATCCAAGAGGCTCTTGATGTTAGTGGAGTTAGCAGGAAGGGATATAGTTCGATTTTCCATGCGATATCCTCAACTTTGAAAGATCAAATGATTAAACAAGTTTTACTGCCAAATCCAGCAACCGTGTGGAGGATAAGAGGTCATTTGAATGAAAGTATAGATGAGTTTCTTGGGTAATATATCCATATTGAAGAAATATTTCATGGTGGTAAAGGAACCACTGTGTATGACCCTTGGAACAATATATTTGTCGATCTACAACAACTTCAAAGAAGAATGGTCGAGTTTTATGGAATAACATTTGAGGAGTGCAAAGGCATTTTGAAATTTGTTATCAAACTGGATGAGTGTGAGGTTGTAAAGGAAAAGAAAATGGAAAGGATTACTATTACATTGATGAATGGAGCACTTGATACATCATTGACTGAAGCGAGTTCGAAGTATTTTAGTGTGCAATCGGAGAAACACATATGGTGGTTAGGCTCATTCCAGGTATGATCATTCTTTGTTTCGTACTTGATTTTAGCCATTGTCTTCAAATCTTTTATAGTAAGACTTTTGTTTTCTATAATCACAAGTGAAGACAGAAGACCATGAAACACTATTGGGTGTTTCACCACACGAAAATACCAAGAATAATTAAAAGACAAGTGCAAGGAGAGAATCTCCATGTTGCAGGAAAAGGTGATTTTCAAGTAGAGTGGCACATGGCAGGGGATCTTAAAACACTTAAGTGCATGTATAACGTTAGTAAAGGAGGCAGCTCAAAGTCTCCTTGTCTTTACTGCAAAGAATCAGCTCAAGTAATGGATTCCAAACGGTGGAAGAGAGCACCTAATAGAGATAAAGTTGACCCTGACTTCAAGGCCATTCTTGACATTCCACTATGTAATGTTCACATATGCACATTGCATGGTCTATGTCGAATTATTGAGAAATTGGTATTTTTGTATATTGGATTTGCTTGGAAACTCCGTCCTGAAAAAAATAGAAAGGATGCTCTTCAAGCATTGGAAAAAGTGTTATCCGATATAGGTCTGCATGGAGGTGATCTTCATATCACAAAGGATTTTAAAAAGTCTACTGTGACGTGAAAAATTGATATCTTTCATTGTCAATTTTGTGCATATTTTGATGGTTTCTCAATGGTAATAAGGTGGAAGCTTGTCCAAGAAGATTGCGGCCCCCACAATGGAATAACGGCGTGGTGATGCAGCGGCTTGGCGGCTACCCTGATAACAGCATTCTATCTTCAAATATAATGGTTTTACTTGATTTAGGGTGCACACATTGTAAATGCCACAAGTATGCTTGATAAATACTTTGGTATGGTAGATAGGCTAGTGATGTGGAAAATAAAAGTGGGCCTTCATGCTCACGTGGATTTTTATTGTATTATTAATATGGTATTCACCATAAGGCTACAAGTTGGGGAGTGTGGAAGGCATGTGGAGAAGTGTGTGTAGGTGCATAATTGGGAAAGATTCTTCTAGAATGCCTACATGGAAGAGGAGAATTCCGCAATGTGTAAATGGGATCTCCACCTACATGCCACTTAGACTTGGCTATTATCTCATCACACTCTCAAAGTCAAAAAGTCTTCAATTTAATAATCAATAGAAGACTTAGCCTAAAAGGACAATTGATGGTGACATCTACCCTTATGTCACTGAAGAGTTGAAGATTTTTATGTTGTAATTTGTAACAATGGAAGAGAGGGTGATTCTCCACCTATAAAAGGAGCCCTCCTCTCCCTTTCAAATCAAGGAATGAGCCTCCTCAATTGAGCATTTTGTGTCATTGTTGCCATTCTCTTATCTTTCAAACCCCTATTCAAACACTCTCTTTACATGTGAATGTCTCATTTAGCATTAGCTCCTCATGCTTAACTCAATTTTGGACCTCTTTGATGATTCATGATACGTGGGATAAGGAGTTATTATCTTGATGGGCCTATGACTTCTCAAGGTAGCCCTTGCCTTATTTCCGCCCTCCTTTGGAGGTACCAATGGTTTTAGCGGTAATGAGCATGTGGAAAGACTTTGGGGACCATAGGTAAATCTTTACGATTGTCCACTGAGCAATGTTAACCCTTACCCTCTAGCTTGAATCATGAAGGAGATGAGAAGCAAGAGGCTATGTGAAAATTGAGGTTTCATGCAAAGAGAGGGAAGTGCAGTTTTTGTGGTCCAATATCCAAATTTCAACTGGTAATTACTCATCACTTGGGTATTGATTTCTAAAATTGATCATATGGCTAGGAAGCTCTTTATATGCTCTTTTCACTCATGTAACTAATTTCTTAATCCTTTACTTCATTGATGATCAGAATTTCTCCCAAAGTTGCTAACTTTTAGGCGAATTTTGACAGTTTTATAGTCTTGTGGTAAAATGCTCATAACTTTTCGCTCGGTTATCCGTTTTTGAAAGTTTTTATATGGACGCGAAGCTCTCTTCAAGCTCTACGCATCTAAATAATCCTCTTTTGCACAGCCTATATGGATTTAAAACTGCAATTCTCTATGTATCTCTGTTTTTATAGACTTTTGGCCATTATTTCTTCTTAATCATGATTAATTCCTCCTAATCTCTTATCAAAAGGCCAATCCCATGTGTCTTATCCTCTTGTAAGTGATTGCTATATTCATTTGCTTTAATATGTTCCGACCAAATCGTCCAATTCGAACGGATGAACCTTACCAATATTCTCCATATGTTTCCGTTCACATAATCCTGAGTCGGAAGATTTTCTTCCAACAAAGAATCGCCCTCTTGTTTGGAGCTGCAAGATTGGCTGAAATTCTTACTTCTCCGGAGCCTTTCATATTTCCTTCCATGAATTATGATCTCACCTTTGATGTGTATATCTTTATCTTATCCTAGGAAGAGAAAGGGAGGTGAGGAGGCTGTGAGGTTTCATACAAGTGTGTTTTGATTCTGAGAAGTGACCGAAGTCCAAACCCCAACTTCGTGTCACATCTTTTGGTGGAGATGACGGGCAGGTTTTACTTAGAATTATTCTATTTTAACCTCAAGGTCCCACATGATCAAAGGAAAGTTATTTTGAAATAAGCAAATTTTCCTTGTTACTACTCATCTTTTGGTGCAAGATGTTCAACATTCCGATGTTCCGAGGATCGGAAGGAGAAGACCCGGGGAGTTATCTTCGAGAGTTTAACCGAGCATGCCGCTTGACGAGTTGGTCTATGAAGGAGAGGGCAGAAATACTTCCAGATTTCTTGGAGGGTGTGGCCTTAACTTGGCATGAGGCTTTGCCAGAGGAGTCCAAGAATGATTGGGAAAGGTTGACCAAAGCAATGAAGGAGAGATTTGGGACAGTGGAGTCACCAAATGCTTTACTATTGCAATTGGATCAAATTTTCCAAAAGGAAGGAGAGTCAGTTTCTGCCTTTTCAGTGAGGTATGAAGCCTTATTCATCAAATATCAACAAGCTGCTTTACATGTTGTTGCTTCTTCTTCTTCACCTTCTATGGAAGATTCAAAGAGTTATTTAGCAATGGAGCACCTTAAGATGAGCAAGTTTATCAGGGCTTTGGATCCCCGCTTGCATGGAAAAGTTCTTAGCAAAGATCCCACTAATTTTAAAGAGGCTCTTCGTATTGCTTTGAAGAAGGAGGCCACTCTTCATATTGAGTCCACATTCCAATCTTCTCCGAGTGTGCCGACCCCATCACGAGTAGAGATAGCCTCAACATCTCAGGTACAAGCTCCATCCTTGGATCATAACATTGCACAACTTATGGCAGAATTTGCTGATTTGAAGTTACACTTAGTCAATGCGAGGCCACCTAGGGTTCCACGAGCTGAGGATAAACCTAGGGATAGAAGTAGTGTCACATGCTATGAATGTCAAGAGAAGGGGCACTATCGCATTGAGTGTCCACAATTGAGGAAAAGAGAGGATAAAAGTTTAGCACTTTTAGAGGAAACATGCTCAGAAGAAGAAGAGGAAACATTGATGCCATTAATGGCAAAAAGGGGGTCGTAAAACTAGGAGTCAGGAAGAAGAAGAACAAGAAGATAAATCTGAAGAAGAGGAGAAAAATAAGAAGAAGAAGAAGTCATCTAGGAGAAAAATTGGACAATCTGACTTTCCTCTTGGACAAGGATCTCTTAGTTATGACCTCTTAACAGATCTTAGGGAAAAAACAACACAAATCACATTTGGGCAGCTTTTGGCACTCTCTCCAAAGCTCAGAAAGGAATGGGGTAAGCTGGCTAGCACAAGGGAATCTAAGAAAAAGAAGAAGAGGGATAATGGGACTCCTATGGTTCAAAAGGTGGATATTGATGTAGGAGATGATGTGCCTATGATTGATGTCATCATTGAGGGGCAAACAATTTCTAATGCATACATTGATGGAGGTGCGTCAATCAATGTCATGAGTGAAAAAACAATGAAAGATGCCGATTTAAAGTTGTCTTCTTCTAACTCTCCCTATCGCATCAAACTTGCTGATAATACTAGGGTGAAAACCTTAGGAATTGTCAGGAATTTGGGAGTGGATGTATGTGGTATTTCTGTGCCTACAACTTTCCAGGTCATTCCTACAAAGCCTGATGCTAGGGCTTACCCATTGATATTGGGTAGGCCATGGCTTCGCCAAGTGAAGGCAATTCAAAAGTGGGAGACAGGTGATCTTCTTCTACAAGGTGAGAATAAGAAGGTCCACTATAACATCAAGAGTCGTCGCAAGAAAGTGGTAAGAGGTGAACCTTCAACTTCCGAAAGTTCAGAGTCAGAGTCATCCGATGAAGAGGAGACAAGTGGTAGCTCCGAGGATTCCATCTCAAAAGGGGAGGTGGAGGGAGTTGCATTTGGTCTTTCCCCGGGAAGGGATCGAGGGGATATTGAAGACAATGGAGCCTTGGAAGGGGAAGCTTCTTCAACCATGTGCAAGAAAGGAGATGTGGACCTCACTAGTCTTCACCAACAGAATGAACTTCTTCTTGATGAGTCCATAGTAGCAGGTACTGAAAGGGAGGATTACTTAAAAATGTTGGATGGATTTCCTAACCTTTTTGCAAACAGCTACTCACAAGTACGCCAAATTACCCTAGTAGAGCACAAGATTGATCTCAAGCCCCAAAGTAAGCCAGTGGTACAGCGGCTAAGGCGTTTGGGAGTAGTGCAAGCAGAGGTGCTTAAGAAGGAGGTAACTAATTTGCTTGAAGCTGGATTTATTTTTCCAGTAGAGAATTCAGAGTGGATTTTCCCAGTTGTAGTCACTCCCAAAAAGGGTGGAAAATGGCGTGTGTGTGTGGACTTTCGCCCTCTGAATGCATGCACAAAGAGGGATTATTATCCTCTACCCTTTCAGGATGAGATTTTGGATCAAGTTGCAGGTCATGAATTGTATTCAGTGTGTGATGGATACTCTGGATACTTTCAAATCCGGATTTGTGAAGAAGATCAAAGGAAAACCTCATTTATCACCCCTTGGGGAGTGTATGCCTATAGGGTGATGCCATTTGGCTTGACCAATGCACCAGCAACTTTTCAACGCTTCATGAGTCAGGTATTTGCACCTTACTTGGGGAAGTTTATAAGGGTCTTTCTGGATGATTTTTGCATTTATTCAAGCTGCATGGATCACTTGGAAAAGTTGAGGTTGGCCTTGCAAAGTATTGATGATGCAAAAGGGTGTCTTAATCCTGGAAAATGCCACTTGGCACGAAGGAAGGTGGTTCTCTTGGGACATGTTATCTCAGAAGAAGGCATAGAGATGGATCCTGAGAAGGTGCAGGCAATTGTGGCCCTCCCACCACCTACTAATGTAAGGGAGGTAAGGAGGATTTTGGGTAAAACAAAGTATTACCAACGCTTTGTTGACATGTTCTCTGAGAAGATGTATCCTATAAATCTGTTAACAAAGAAGAATGTTTCTTTCCAATGGGGGTCCGATCAAATTTAATCTTTTTGTTTGCTCAAGGAATGCATGAGTCAAAGTCCAATTGTGTAGCCTCCTAGGTGGGGGGAGGACTTTTATGTGAACCCAAGTGTCTCATCACATTCAGTGGGTGCTATACTCTTGCAAAAGGGAGAGCAAGGGCGTATGCAACCAGTGTACTATGCAAGCCGACAACTCACTGATGCCGAGGAGGGGTATGGTGAAATGGAGAAAGGTGGTTTGTCTCTTGTTTTTGTAGTAAAGAAGTTTAGGTCATACTTGTTACCTCACCCTTTTTTCTTCCTCACATCTCAACCTTCTTTACAATTCTTGGTCTGCAAACCCAATCCTGCAGGAGGGAAGATTGCAAAGTGGATTTGCGAGCTTCAAGAATTCTCTTTCACTTTTATTACAAAAAAACACCACTAGGGCCTCTCTTGCAGATTTGCTTACAGGAGGAAGGAAGAGGAAGAAGGAACAGGAGCAAAGGAAGAAGTATATGAAGATTTGGAAACGCCACCAACTGCTTTCACTATGCATTTTGATGGAGCCTTTAGCCCTTCCAGGCAATGTGGGGCTGGGGGGATAGTTTTATTCGATCCAGAAGGAAAAGAGGTATGGGCCAAGGGTAGGGAATTTTCAAAGGCTATATCAAATAATGTGGCTGAGTACAATGCATTAATTTGGGGATTAGAAGATTGCATAAAAGATGAAATTAAAGAGGTAGAGGTTAAAGGGGATTCACAATTGGTCATCCGACAAATGAAAGGAGAATATAAGGCAAGGAGTCCTAATCTCCAAGAATTGTATAAAAGGGCAATGGAGTTGAAAGAAGCTTTTGAGTTTTGTAAATTTGTGCATGTTAACAGGAAGGATAATCAAAAGGCTGATGAATTGGCTACTAAAACCTTGGCTTCTTTCAAAGTAGCTACTCTTGCATTAATGGATACAGGTTGGCCTGAGCTCCAAGATGTTCAACACTATTTAGATACAGGATACTTCCCTCCTGGATTGAATCCTCAACAGGAGCAAAGGCTTACCAGGAAAGCTCATCCTTATACAATTCTAGGGGATGTTCTTTACAAGCAAGGTAAGGATAAGATTCTTAGGAGGGTGGTGAGCCTAGAGGAGTCTAAAAGGATTATGGAATTATGTCATGAGTGTTCAGGTCACTTTGCCTCAGCGCCAGCACAACTCGGAGGATCCTTAACACAGGGTATTTTTGGCCTCGACTCAGCAAAGATGTCCATGAGTGGTGCAGAAGCTGTGAAGTATGCCAGGCATATGGGCACAAGCAATTGGTTCCCGGACCCTTAAACCCTATCCCAGCATATGGTCCATTTGAAAGGTGGGGATTAGATTTTGTGGGCCCACTTCCTCGCTCCTCACATGGGAAGTATTACATATTGGTGGCCACAGATTATGCAACAAGGTGGGCAGAAGCAAAGGCAATGGTCAATAATAAAGCAGTGGCTGTGGCATCCTTTCTCAGGGAATACATATGTGCCCGATTTGGGTGTCCATTAGAAATCCTTACGGATGGGGGGAGGTCTTTCAGGAATGACTTAATTAAAGCTTTGGTGCAGAAATTAAAAATAAAGCATGCTATGTCAACTCCCTATTATCCCCAATGTAATGGTTTAGTAGAGAAAACTAATGGACTGCTTTGTGGATCCTATGGGCCTATAGGACAACTCACAAACTCTCTCTTGGTTTCACACCTTTTCAGTTAGTTTATGGAATGGAGGCTATTTTGCCAATAGAATTGGAAATCACAAGCCTTCGCACATCTTTTGCACGCTTGAATAATGAAGAAGAAACACATGCCCAACGCCTAGCACAACTGGAGATCTTGGATGAGAGGCGACTTCAGACACTTCAAAATTTGGAGGCTGCACAACAACGGCGCAAGGCAAGGCATGACACTCTCACGAAGAAGAAGAAGAAGCCAGAACTCAAGCAAGGAAGCTTAGTCATGAGGTATGATGGCCGCGTGGAGAAACGGCTAGATAAGAACCTTCTTCGACGCTGGGAAGGCCCCTTCAGGATAAAGCAAAAGTTCAAAAATAACACCTATCTTCTAGAGGATGCAAGTGGCCAGGAGGTTCCCGGACGTGCCAATGAGTACCGGCTAAAGATATTCTACCCTCGAGCACCATGGCCAGCAGACCCCCCAGACAAGCATGGAGGATCTGCTGGGGGGGAAAGATGTGACGTGAAAAATTGATATCTTTCATTGTCAATTTTGTGCATATTTTGATGGTTTCTCAATGGTAATAAGGTGGAAGCTTGTCCAAGAAGATTGCGGTGCCCACAATGGAATAACGGCGTGGTGATGCGGCGGCTTGGCAGCTACCCCGATAACAGCATTCTATCTTCAAATATAATGGTTTTACTTGATTTAGGGTGCACACATTGTAAATGCCACAAGTATGCTTGATAAATACTTTGGTATGGTAGATAGGCTAGTGATGTGGAAAATAAAAGTGGGCCTTCATGCTCACGTGGATTTTTATTGTATTATTAATATGGTATTCACCATAAGGCTACAAGTTGGGGAGTGTGGAAGGCATGTGGAGGAGTGTGTGTAGGTGCATAATTGGGAAAGATTCTTCTAGAATGCCTACATGGAAGAGGAGAATTCCGCCATGTGTAAATGGGATCTCCACCTACATGCCACTTAGACTTGGCTATTATCTCATCACACTCTCAAAGTCAAAAAGTCTTCAATTTAATAATCAATAGAAGACTTAGCCTAAGAGGACAATTGATGGTGACATCTACCCTTATATCACTGAAGGGTTGAAGATTTTTATGTTGTAATTTGTAACAATGGAAGAGAGGGTGATTCTCCACCTATAAAAGGAGCCCTCCTCTCCCTTTCAAATCAAGGAATGAGCCTCCTCAATTGAGCATTTTGTGTCATTGCCATTCTCTTATCTTTCAAACCCCTATTCAAACACTCTCTTTACATGTGAATGTCTCATTTAGCATTAGCTCCTCATGCTTAACCCAATTTTGGACCTCTTTGATGATTCATGATAAGTGGGATAAGGAGTTATTATCTTGGCGGGCCTGTGACTTCTCAAGGTAGCCCTTGCCTTATTGCCGCCCTCCTTTGGAGGTACCAATGGTTTTAGCGGTAATGAGCATGTGGAAAGACTTTGGGGACCGTAGGTAAATCTTTACGATTGTCCACTGAGCAATGTTAACCCTTACCCTCTAGCTTGAATCATGAAGGAGATGAGAAGCAAGAGGCTATGTGAAAATTGAGGTTTCATGCAAAGAGAGGGAAGTGCAGTTTTTGTGGTCCAATATCCAAATTTCAACCGGTAATTACTCATCACTTGGGTATTGATTTCTAAAATTGATCATATGGCTAGGAAGCTCTTTATATGCTCTTTCCACTCATGTAACTAATTTCTTAATCCTTTACTTCATTGATGATCAGAATTTCTCTCAAAGTTGCTAACTTTTAGGCGAATTTTGGCAGTTTTATAAAGTCAAGCTTGCTTTTATTCTAGCCCAAAAGCAAAGACGAAGACAAACTTTGGACAATTCAATGGCAGCAGAGAGACATAGACAATGGAGGGATTCGAAGATATTTAGAAACCATAAATGGACAAGTAAACATGAATAGCAGTTTGTAACTTATTGGTGTTATGTCCACATGTTTTCAAACTCAATCAATAGAATTTTTTTTTGTGGAACAAGTGACTCTTGGTGTTATGCCTATATGTTTTGAGACTCCATCAAAAGTATTTCTTTTGTGAAACATGTGATCTATATTAACAAGCATCAATACATCCATGAGCTACACATAAAAAATTCAATCAATACTACTTAATTATGCTACACACTATTGATCCTTACCAATAAGGTACTGAGTGTCAAACGCTTTTAGAAGCTACTGAGTGTGGGAAGAGTACTGAAGTGTCGTACGATGATGGGACAAATGCAAAAGGGTACTGATCGTCCGTACGGACAAGGAACTGATGAATGTCAACATAATGTTTGTGCTATATTTGATGACTAAATCCTATTACTCCCAGGGCCTGCCAATCGGAACTCTCTTTTTAATCTTGATTGGACTCTTTTTCTTCCTTGTTGGCTTGATGTCGACTGTCTGTTTATCAATGCTTGCCTCTGTTGCTTGTCTGGGAGGGGTATCCTTGTCTTCAGCTATCTCCACGTGTTCTTCTCCTTGGATTGTGTCACCTGATGCAATCATGGGTGGCTCTCAAAACCTTATGAGCTTGTGTTTTCCATAGCCCTCCAGACATTTGGGCTCCTTAACACCACATGCTAATGCATAAGAAGTGTAAGACAAAAAGTAAGAGGCCCTAGAGGCTTGCTTATTCACATAATCCGCAAGTATATCTATGGCAGACAACCTCTCTATCAAAATGATCTTTTCCTTTTGCCATGAAAGATCATGTCCACCTAAAACCCTAGATAAACATTTAAAGAAGTAAACAATGGCTTCTCCATTGTTGCTCAACTGCCTATGGTAAATCAAGATCTTAGCACTGCCTAGATCATGAATATAATGAGCTAGGCTTGACAGTTTGCCAAACCCAGCCGGCCTGCTTCCACTTGTTCTCTGGAGGAATGTGTCATCCTCAATTTGTAGCTGCCACATATCAAAAGATTGGAGTGAGACAAAACACAACCTACAAAACATTTAAACACACACAAGATAAAGTATTTGATTTGAAGTAACAAGATCATACCTTCTCATTTTCATCAACAAAACAAGTAGTTCATCTTTCCAAAGATTTATTCCTCTCCGCTCCAGTCCAGCCTCTTCTTTAAGCTTTCCCTTGTATAGTGATGAGAGATTCATAGCTTCCTGTGTGAGCTGGGAAGGCAGCTTCATCTGGCTCTTAGAACTTTTCAGCCTCTTTGAAACAAATAGTAAGGGCCTCTGCAGGACCAAAAGTTGTTTCCAAAACCAGTAGTGAATGGTCATCCACTATGCCAACCTCCTTGTCAAGCCTTGAAGCCTGGGCAATAAGGGAAATGGCATAGTCCTCCCTCAAATTGAACATACACTCTATATCATGGAGGAAAACATAATCTTTACCACACCAATCAAGACACCTGGAAGCATGGGCACTGCATAGTTGCTGCTCTGAACATCAATCTTCAACTGGCTGTGCTGCCCTAAGAGTTTCGGTCCTCACTTGAACAAGGTCAAGAGCAGTCACTTGCAGCCCCTCATCCTGGAGGTTGATATCTTCTTCCTGCTCCGCCATTTCTGTTGCCACAGGAACATCCTCTTTTTCCTCTGCTTCAGATGTGTCTTCTTCTTCAGATGTGTCTTCTTCTTCAGCCTCCTGCCCTTGTTCTTCTAGAGAGTCCTGACTGAAGACAATGTACATAAGGAATGCCATGGTTTCCTCAAGCACTCTACACTTTCTGGTGTGCAAGTTACAGTTGAATTTATATTCCTCAGGCAGTCTGTCAAATCTTCTATTCAATTGGTACCTCAGCCTGTCAATGGAGACAATATGATTTATATGCACAAAAACCTTTTCACCTTCCATAATTCTTCCTGCCTCTATCAGTTGTTTGAAGGTATCCCAATGGTCTGAAAGAAAATATCTGTGATGCTCCAGTACAGAGCTCATAGTGAACTCCCTGTTGAAAATACTGTGGTATATGTGGAAGTTCCTCTGAGCCTTGCATTTGTGAAGAAACTCAAATAGGAGCAAATCTGGAGATTTGTCCTCTTCTGGTTCCTTTTGTTTTGAGAGGGAAGACTCAGCTTTCTGCTCTAGTCTCTTCCTTTTGCCTGAACCAAAATTTATATATGCTGACATATGCAATCAGGGAATGTATAGGATATCACCAAACAATTCCCTTCATGAGCACTCATGACTCACCTGGTGATTGCTGTGGTTTAATTATAGCAGCAGAAAAGTCCAGCTTCCTCTTGAAAGGAGGGGCCTGAGAATCAACTGTTCCAAAGCAAAAACTTTTCTCATCATCAAGGAAGAATTCCCCAGGACCAAAGAAAGCAAAACAATGAGGAAGAAGTGAAAACCAAAAGTGACACAGGAATTTGCAAGAAAACGCAATGTAGGGCCATTTGGAAAACGTCAAGCACTCTCCTCGCATTTTGTTGCAAATTTTCCATTTCTGTTGATATCCATCTCCAATCAAATGCTAGGATCATCTCACAGATTCCTGGACAGTAGGCAACTATGAGATGATCCTAGCTATGGATGGAAGAAATATATACCAAAAAACTTTGAAAAGAACCTAGAACTCTGACCTTTCTTTTCCTTTTCCATGCTGTTGGAGTTGCACTAGTGAATCTTCTGCTCTTTCCCAAACTTGAGCTACAGCCTAGGTAACCTGGAGATCTGGCAGTGGTAGTAGTCTTCAGGCAGGTTGCAGTCTGGAGTGTGTTGGGTAGGAAGGGATCAGAGAGGGAAGGAAAAGGATGATGGGAGGGTGCTGGCAGGGATGAAAGATTGGGAGAGGCAGGGGAGGGAAGAGTGGTTATGGAACTGATTATGAAATCATGATTGGCACAAGTTCCAAGGCAAAAAGTGTCCCATTCACATGTGCCAAGTTTCAAACTCCAAGAGATCTGGGTCCCATCCACACGTGTGAAAAAACGACTCCATTCCACACGTGTGGGATTTAGTAGCTGCCTTGTTTGTATTTTGCACTAATCTTTTCCCTCCTGTTTAATCTCTCCTGTCTCGGCCCTCCCGTCTCAGCTCTCTTGCCTCCCTACCTCCCTACCTCCCTACTCTGCACCATCAGCATCCTGACCAGCAGCACAGGTTCATCCCCAGCACAGGGTACTCATCAGTAGCACAGCACACCCATAGATAACTTCCAGGTCAGTATCCTTATCTTCTTGTTTAATAGTATAACACACATACCTTTGGGATGTGATGTAGCTTAGATATTAGGATAAATATTATAGGCATTCCTTAGCTTTTTCCACTGCAACCACAAGCAGGAAGACTTTTGAATTGGGCTGGTTGAGTGAGAGATTGATCATCTTTATAGATTTAGCAATGTTTGCATATCTTAAAGTGTGCTAATTACATTTAAGGGCAAAATTTTATTTATGGGTTCTTTCTTCAGTCTTCTGTGCACTCTTCTTGCGTTCCATAGACTCAACAATCCATCCTGCATCAAGTTGCAAACACAGTGAAATGACTAAAGGCATGTTCCAGCATGCTGCCTCATGAATTTGCAGAAAAACGTGAGGAGAAGGCTTTAGGAATTTCAAACAGCCGAAATCGCGTTTTGTTGCAAATATTGAACTGTTGCTTCATCCACCCCTCATTGTGGTTTTGTGTCTTTCCAAGTTGTCCATGGCTGTACTCTCCTTGCATAGACTCAATCCATATTGTATTTAGTTGTAAAGACAGAGAAATCACTGTAGGAATGTACCAGCATGTTACTTCAGGTATTTGCAGGAAAACGCGAGAATGAGCTGTTAGGAATTTTAAACTGTCGAAATCGCGTTTTGTTGCAAATTTAAAAATGTTGCTTCATCCACCCCTGTCATTGTCTTTTTGTGTCATTCCATGTTCTCCATGGCTGTAATCTCTTTCCATTGCTTTGTATGCAGCTTGTCAGAGTGATGGCAAGGACCAAGTGAACTGCAAGGAGTGCTGGCAAAGGGCCAGGGCTTGCAGCAGCAGCAGCAGCTGGGGCATGTACCAAGGAATTTAGTGTGCCTCCAAAGGGAAGAGGTGCACATGGCAGGAAGGGGAAGCCAATGAGCCTGCTCCAGCAAAAGGCCAAGATATTAAAACATGGTGCAGGTGTGCTAAAGGAGATCAGGAAGCAACAGAAAGCTATAGGTTTTGCAATCCCCAAGGCACCTTTTCAGAGACTAGTGAAAGACATATGTGATAGTTGGCACCTTGGTTTCAGGTGGAACAGGACTGCCACTCTTTCCTTACACCACACTGCATAAACTATATACCCAACCATGCACCCAGCACCTATCTCTAATGGTGTAGCACAATAGACCTATAGTCTTCAAGACCAAACCATGTAAGAAGCCTTTGTATGTACTTTGACTGCAACATCACAATACCATCATCATGTTGCATAAATTGTATACCCGAATAATAATGCACAATAAGCCTTAATTTATCATGTCAAATGACACATGTAATTCAACATTGAAGGCTGAAATATTCTCCTCATTAGGGTCTATGAGTAGCATGTCATCAGCGTATAAAACAATGACCAAAAAACAATCTTTACTCCTTTACATAGAGGTTACTCTTCGTTGGATTGTTGTTGTAAAAGAATCATTTGTAGCCAATATGCATTTATCTTCTCATACCATGCTCTAGGAGCCTGCTCTTAAGGCCATAGTTCTTCATGCCATTCCAAGCTTCACAAGGGGTAATTGTCTACAAGGCCTTGGTGGGGGGCATCTATTTAGCAAATAAGTGGCACACATAATTTCCTCCAACTAAAAACAAAAGGTAAATCCTAGCCTTTAACCATGCAACGTGCCATCTCAAGAGAGATATGCCTTTCCTATCATAGCCATATCCTTTTGTTGAAGTGTATATGGCACTATGCATTGAGATTTTATACCTCTTTCAACCATATATACATGAAACTCCTTTGATATATACGCCCCCCCTCCCGATCTATAAGAAGGGTGTGCCAACTTTACATGAAGACACACTTTCAACCATAGAAACAAAGTGTCTAAAGCATGTAAAAACCTTTGAGTCTACCTTCAACACCCAAGTGTGTCTAGAGTAGCCATCAATAAATTCACAAAGTAGACATATCCCCCGATTGATGGTATCCTCATAGAACCACATATGTCACATGTATGTGTGTCTGGAGTAGTCATCATCAATAAAGGTCACAAAGTAGAGATATTCCCCAATCGATGGTGTCCTCATAGGACCACATACATCAATATGTATAAGTTATAATTTTTGGACATCCCTTATTGATCCATCTTTCAAGAATGATTCCCATTGCATCTTTCCCAAAATGTACCTATCACATACATGTTTGATAGCGGCCTCAACTCTAACACCATCTCTTGCCTTTTGAGATGCAATAAACTGCTAAAATTCAAGTGACCATAGCAGACATGTACATGTGGTAATAATTGAACAAGAATTATGTGATAATATCTCATACTTTTCTAACGTGTAAATCCCATGGCTTAAAGTACCGATCTAAAAGCTTGTCTATTCTAGGTATTAGAGAAACTTGTCTTGATCATAAGCCAATTCAAACCTCTGTAATCAATGCACAATCTCAAAATTCCTTCCTTCTTCTTTTAGAAGAGAGCCAGCGCACCCTATGGAGATACACTTGGTTGAATAAATTTATACTCCAAGAGTTGCTTTAATTATTCCTCGAGTTCAATTACCTCTAGAACAACCATTTTATAGGCTCTCCTTCTTACAGCAGTCGATTGTGCTTCCTCCGATTGTGCTCTAGGTATAAGTTCTATCTCATGATTCACTTCTTGATTCAAACACATTTCTATTAAGTCTTCAAGAATTACATCCTCATATTAACTTAACCATTTAGGTTTATATGGACGTGACTCCTTTTCGATAGAGTTTAGCTTCACCACAAAAATTGGCTCCCTCTTTCTAAGTACTTTTAACAATCTAGATGGCTTTCTAAGCTGTTGGAGACCCAGTTACTCCGATCCCTTGGACCTTATTATTTTAAAGATCCAAAAAAGAGATGGTCCCTTTATGGCGATGTATATCTACTTAATTCTGAGTAAGCCAATCCATACCAAGAATTCCATCATATATGCCCAAGGGAAAAACTTTGAATTTACATTCGGTTAAATTTCCATCCAAAGAGAATAGAGATGATCTATCTCTTGGCATGAGAGAAGTAACTTCTCACTAGCGTCAACCTACCTAGGTTTACTCTATTGCAACTATAACTTTCACAAACAACTAGGTGAGATGAAATAATGTGTATTTCGAGAATCAATCAAAAGCTCCTATTGCTTAACTTGATAAATTGTAGGTGCCTGAATATAACAAAAAATTATCGGTTATGACCTTGATATTCTATGGTAGCATGAGCTTTTTCTCTTTCTTTATCTTCCATGTCAACAAATAGTAATAGATTTTGAAATAGCTAAATGAAAATTTTCTTCTTCAATTTCCCCAATTTTGGGGCAGCGATTCTTGGTGGGTATACCACAGCATGGTGCATTGGAACACTCACTCAAAGTGTGCCTTGGTTTCTCACATCTTAAATATTTTTGCTCTCTCCTAAGCTCTTGGAAGGATCCATCTAATACATAAGAATTTTCCCTCTTTGGTCCCCATTTTGAGAATCTTAGATCGGATTCTGACCTTTATTCTTCTTGGATTTAGATGAGTTTTGATTTCCTGATTGGGGAAAGGGTCTGTTTTGAGCCTATAGGAAGTAAGCTCCTTGACTGATTACTTTCCTTTGAAAAAGCCTTGGCAAAATATTTTGCCATTTGAACTGGCTTAATATAGAATCCAGCTTAGCATTCTTGACTAACGTGTCCTACACTTTTATATCTCTGATGATTAAGAAGTATGATACCCATTTTGTGCAACATTGTTTCATGCTACATTATAATTGGGTATTACCTTTTGGAATTCCCCTACATCATTGGGTTTGGTTTGATGGTGCTGCATCTCAATTCAAAGAAAAAAGGCCTTTCTACTTTGTTTCCACGTATACTACCATCACAGGGTTGCAAATAACATGAAATTTCTTTGGCTCTGGTCATGGAAAGGGAGAGCACGATGGTGCAGGGGCTATATTGAAGAAAGCACTAACTCATGAACAACTCAAGTTTAATGGTGCTAAGCTCCAATGTGCAGCTGATGTCATAAAGATTTTGTAAGAAATGCTGACCACTGGAGCTCAGTCCACATATGTATCACAAGCTCGGTACGTTAGTAGAGTCTTTTGGAAGATAAAGTGGGTGATATAGATAGACATGAGGCATGGGATGTCAAGGCTATAACAAACACAATATCCCTACGTTTAGTCTCTACATTCTCTTAGCATGATCCAATAGGATTGAGAGTGCATCAATTATCATGTTATTGTAGTAATTGTATGGGACACTTATGGTGTAGATATAGCATCAGTCTCATATTCATAGCTCAGACTACATTGCCCTTGAACCATTGGTAGATGGCACTAAAGAAGACAATGTTGACATTGATGTTAACATCGTAAACATTGAGGAGGCCACATACAAAGAGCACCATGATACCCTTAGTGATTTCCTTCTTGTAGGAGACAATTTCGCGAGATGACAGAAAAAGGAAATCCAAAGAATGCGAAATTCTACATCTTAAAATGCACAAAGGAGAAAGATCTCTACAAGAGACCTACCAAGGATAGATGGGGGAATTCCATTGCACAAGGTTGTTTTATTGTGAAAGGGTTCTTCTACACACCTAAAGATGAGCAAACCTACGAGTTTTGGGATGACAAGTCAGCGGCCTTCATAGCAACGCATCTTGTACGAGCAATCAAATTTCCAAACGACCCACACCTAGTTAACAAAAATCTGTTTATCATATCCCCTAAGGTACATGAAGCTGTGTACAATAGTATGCCATTCAATTTTTAGCATACTTGTCAGATACAAAGCTATGTAAAATAGTATGCCATCTAATTGTTAGCATACTTGACATTCAATTTTTAGCATACTTGTCAAATAGAAAGCTGTGTAAAATAGTATGCCATCCAATTGTTAGCATAGTTGACATGTTTCTAATGAAAAAAAAGAGACAAAAATATTCAATATCTTGTGAATTTCAGCTGATGCATTCATATATTTCAGAATATATACATGTCTATCGCTTTGTGTATACATGGGAGACTTTTAGGGCTAAATGTAAACACACAGAGATTTTAGATTTCAGCCGACGTATAGAATACAAAATGTAAAATATGGTTAGAGAAGTGCCGCATCTCTAAATATGAATCCTCTACATAAGGGATCTTTACAAAAAGTAGAAACACCTAGGGTTCTAGGGACGGTGATATCGATAAGCAGCACTGTTATGGCTCACCCAAACCCTCGTTGAAACACATCCAACAAGAAGATTACCTGGCAAACTGCAACTGTCATGGGGATCTTTCCAATGATCGAGCTCGTAACCCTTGAGGTCACAACTCCTTGAGAAGCAATTCTACCGCGCCTCCCGAGAGCATTGTCACACCGCTACATTGCACACATGTACTCATCCCTCCTCTCACCTCACTTCACTCACACACACTCACTATCATGGATGAGAGATAGATTAGCAAGAGCAAGACTCTATTGCACAATGGGAGAGTTTTTTGTATTATGAGAGATTTTCACTTATATACATGGTCATAAATCTTCACAGTCAACCTTTGGTAGCCGGTCAGGCACTTTAGGCTCATAAGAGTCATAAGTCTTCACAGTCAACCTTTGGTGGCCGGTCGGGCACTTTAGGCTCATAAGAGGTCTAATGCTATTACAATGACTACTCTCATAATATATCCATGAAGTATATTACTTGGGACTTCATCCTAACTTGCTCCCACACGCTCTTGAAGTGGAAATTGCCATAAGTATTCCATCGAGCCATTGTGAGAGAAAGAGTGGTGAGATAAGAGAGGTGATAGTCCTTGCAGGGGAGCACCCTCCTTGGTGGGTGACAGCTTGGAAGGGAATACAATGGAGAGAGGATAATGGAGAGAGGATCTGGCAATCACCACGGTTGAGCATGGTTGACTACGAAGTCCTGATCTCAGAAGCATGATAAGTTCCCTAATCGTGCTTGCTTCTCTTTCTTCTAGGTTATGGGAATCCAAAAAACAGGGTAGAATAGGTTGTAACATTTTTTGGCACCGCTACTAGGGAAGCTATCTAGCTTTCTCTATGCTCAACTTAGCATTGGTTCCTTCTTGTGAGATTACCATTTTATTATTTTTGCTCGAGTTTGAGTGTTCGGTGAAGTGGATAAGGTTTGTTTACAGTGTGGAGAAATTTCTATTTTTGTTGTTTTTGTTGTATTTAAAGGGTAGTGAGTACTTGGGAAACCTAGAGGAAAGTGCCTTTGGTGTTATTTTTTAGTTTAGAGAAGTGTAGGATGCAAGAAATTTGAGTTGTGAAGTTCTATTTTCCTTTGTTTCTTTTTTGTTTTCTATAAAGACTAAAAAATTAATAAAAATTGGAGCCATCTAGTCTAATTAGAGTTACCAGAGCATTCTCCATAAACATGAGGCTCAACCTGGAAACTTTGGACTAGTGAGAAACTCATTACAAAGCTCAAATATGCAAAATCAACAAAACAAAAGCCCATGGATATATAGGCCAGTGTAGAAGCTTTGTCATCTGGTGAAAACTCCAACATACTGCCTTCTTTGACAGTTTTCATTTTGCTTTCTTTGATTCTTTTACGCATGGTTTCAGATAGGTTATTGGTGGTTGATGTGTATTAAGTTTGGCCGATACGGTGGGTGGGAATGAGATTGGGTCATCCATGAGATAGGATGAATTTAGGACACCCAATCTAGTAAGGCACAGGGGTAAACCACGAACTATGGGTGGCTTGCCAGACATGGCTGAATGTTCATGGCTCTTCGACCCACTTGCTTGAAGATTAGGACGATGTCGGCAAACAAAAGGGAAGTATCATAGAGTGTCCAGAGCTTGGGGGTGGAATTGTGGAACACCGAGGACACTACCGACCTTGGGCATACGACATTGCTTTAACCTTTTTTAAACAACTCAACCGCACTGGATTAGCACGGACAGAGACAAATATTATACCTTGGAGGGAGATGCAAAGCATGCTTGATGGAATCATCATTGAGTGTGAAGGTTGCTGTCGTTTGGATTCATGGGTCCGTCGCCTCTATAGACAATGATTGGGATGCCCATGTGATTGGGAAAGATGGAGGCTTCTTTGGGGGCATCATCATGAGGGCCTAGCATGCTAAGCACGGATAGAAAGCTAGTAGCCCTTGTGGCGAGGATGCGAAAGCCAAAATTGTGAGTCATGGATGGAAAGAAAGCTAGATTGATCATGAACAAGACTCAATGAAGAAGTGAAGACAACATGATCAAAGGCATCCATGCAAAGTGTTAGCATGGGACATGTGTGCAAGAACACCGGGGACACTACCAACCTTGGGCATACAACATTGCTTTAACCTTTTTTAAACAACTCAACCGCACTAGATTAGCACGGACGGAGACAAATATTGTACCTTGGAGGGAGATGCAGAGCATGCTTGATGGAATCATCATTAAGTGTGAAGGTTGCCACCGTTTGGGTTCATGGGTCTGTCGACTCTATAGACAACAATTGGGATGCCCATGTGATTGGTAAAGATGGAGGCTTCTTTGGTGGCATGGTCATGAAGGCCTAGCATGATAGGCACGGATAGAAAGCTAGTAGCCCTTGTGGCGAGTATGCGAAAGCCAAAATTGTGAGGCATGGATGGAAAGAAGGCTAGATTGATCATGAACAAGACTCAATGAAGAAGTGAAGACAACAAAATTAAAGGCATCCATGCAAAGTGTTAGCATGGGGCATGTGTGCAAGAATGAGATCCAGTGTCGATGTGGCTTGACAATGTTTGTGTAGATCATTGGCTACGACGATTGGTAAAAGGCACGAGTGTATGGATGAGTTTCAAATTGGCCACCATAAGGTAGGAAGGAATGTGTAGGTCAAAGTTTCTAAGTATCAATGGCGAACAAATATGAGTGAAGAGGGTTGACTACACACCAAAAACTTGCCAAGGTTTGGTTTTAAGTGGGTTTGCTAGTAGCGGGATTTTCTTTGGAGTTTACGGGTGGTTTAGCGATTGGACTATTTTACGATGTACTTGCAAACAATCCTAAATATACCAGCTCTACACTCCATGGGGAGTACTCTACCCACTCAATGGGGGAGCCAACATATGCAATGAAAGGAGGGTGAAGTGGTTACGTGCACTTATTGGTTTGTCGAGAAAACGTGGATGGACGTTGATGTTGCAATGATTGTTGCTTGTCATATTGCCGATAAGGGCCAAATGAATTCATTTGCATGCCGATTGCTTTGTGTTGGTGATAGTGTTGCCTTGTTTGTTGGCATCTAAGTTGGTGTACCAGATGGTGGCTTGCGATGGTGGCACCAACTTCGTGGTTGATGACTCAACATCTCGGTCTCATTATCGAGCTTATAGCATTGCTGAGAAGGCTTTGTAAGGGAGCCAAGCATGCCAATGGTGGGGTGGTGGTGTTGAAGAGCTTGGTTGGCTTGTGTGGGTATGCCGACAGAGGTTTGGTGAGGCCGAGCACGTTGGAGAATGATTGGGGGTTTTGTTGTGGTGAACAAGACAAAGCATGGGGGGCTGGTTATGAAGTTGGAAAGGTAGGTGGCTCTTCTCTCTCGCTTTCTCTGAAATGTTCCCTTTGTGCTCTCAATGCCTCATTGACACACAAATCAAGGAGCTACGCATGTGCTGACCAAGTAGACATCTAGAAAGAGTGCAATAGCAGCAAACAAAAGGTGCAAGGTCTCTGTGTAGGTAGTCCCAATATAAAATGCACAACCCAACAATGCAACATGCTATAGAGTAAAGGCATTAGAACACAAGCATGATCAATCAATAACTACGAAAGTTAAGAAACTATTCACACTCTCTATTCACACACACCCCCTATTTTGTTATATACATAAAAGAAGATAAGCATGGAAACCACATGTGATGGCATAACACATTAGAAGGAAACCGAACTATTGCTCTCTTTGCCACACACACACTTGTTCTTTTGCACTCCTCTTGCTCTCACACAAACACTTACCAATGCCCTGATCATAGACATATGCGCTTTCAACCCTCTTCCCTTGCAAGGGAGGAGCAATAGCTCGCTCTACTATATTTCTATTGTGCCTCTATTATCCTTGCACATCATGACTCTCATCCTTGAAGGCAGTAAAAATGCCTTCTGCTTTGTAGTATTGGGGGTGGTTTCTTCTAAGAAATCCCCAAGGTTGTGATATGTAGGACATCCTACCTCCAAGTCTTCTAAAATGTTTACATTTCTTTCCTATCTGGAGGGAAGAGTAGGGTATGGACACAATGCTAGCTGTGATGGGGTGAGGGTTAGAATCCATGGAGTCAAAGCAATCAAGCAATATGAGCTCCCACAGTGATGACAATGGCATCATTTAAACTGAGATGATCACCCAACTTACCAAAGAAGTGATCTGATAAGCACACCGGGTCATCCTCACTTTGAAAAATGTTATAGATAGCCATATTATCCAACAAAACAACCACATCATTGTGATCAAGCAATGAGTGGGTTGACAACATACTGTTATATGGCTCCACTCCCTGAGTTGGACACCTAAGGAGATGGATACACAGTAAAGCCCCGCTTTGATTTCTTCTCATTGCCTATAGACAACAGCTCCAAGAGAAGCGAAGCAAGACCACAAACAGTTCCACCTCCCACTGCAAGGAAGACAAGGAAACCCTGCATATACCAGTGAAATTATTTGCAAGATTTCTAATGCGATCAAGGCAAAGGTCCACGATCTCCCACTGGCCATGCGAGCAAAGTTGTTGGCAAGCATCTTCTTTACCACTGATGAGTTACTCGGTCCTCACCTCATGTATGGCAGTAGAGTCCAGATCCAGGACAACGGCATGCGGTACATGCTTTCCTACACCAGTCTCATTGAAGAATTTGTTGAAGGAATCATCACCACCTCCAACAGTCTTGTCACTTGGCATTTGGCCATCAGCATGGATGCCGTGCTTGAGGTAGAGTAAGGCTCCCAACAGGTGTTGTTGACCTGGATGCCAACCGGACCAATGTGTGCTGAGGCGTAGCCCACAAGGTAAAGAACAGAAGGAGAAGAAGAATGCTTGAAGAGTTTTAGGGTTTGCAGGGCCACTCGGTGACCAGATCTAGCCCACTCTACACTTGGAAGAGGTAGATCTATTTCAAGGAGCACCGTTGTGACCCCCTTCTCCTCTTCTCGCTGCATTGGGCATGTCCAGGCCTTCTATTGCTTGTTGCTAGGGAAGATCAGTGCCCATAGAGCTCCCATCATTTGTAGCCAACGACCACTGTCGTCAGATGCTGGTGATGGTGAAATCGATGATGATCGCTCCACCCTCTCCACTGGGCAGTGGATAGTCCCTCTGCACTGGTGGTGGCCAAGTGCCAAGGGCCACAAGCCTGCTCTTGCCTTGCTCTGGCAGCCAAGAACAAGAGCCCATTCTTTCCCCTTATCCTCTACAATGCAATGATAGTAGAGCAGGCAGCATCTCCCATCATTCTCCATAGGGATGTCGATCTCCCTTTGCCTCTCTCTATGGAACGCACCCCTTCTCTCTCTACACACAGGCGTGAAACATGAGGCTAGGATTTTATTTTATTTCTCTCTCTCTCTCTCTCCACGCCCTCGTGCTGCATTCCCGACGTTAGTACCTCTCTCTCTCTCCAGGCGTGAGATAAGGGTTTTATCTCTCCAAGCATGAGGCGATTCACTCTCTACACGTAGAAGTGCCATGTCATCATAAATCATGATCCAAGAAACCCAGTCGTGTGGTTGCACTTTCCTAATGTTTCAACATCTTCAATCTTCGATCTCAATTCTACGATCGTGATTTGACCCCATCAATCTCACATCTTGAATTGTTGGTTCTTGGATCGTGGATCGCAAGATGATCCCACTTTTCAGATGATAGAACCTCCTTAATCGTATCGTGCTTCTAAGATCACAATCAAACCTCACCGATCCCACATCTTGGATCATCGATCTCACTTCTATGAGCACGATTCGACTTCTTTGGTTCCACCCTCTGATCATTGCCTTTGAATCATCATCAATTCGACTTTATGGATCACTAGACCCTTCAAATCGTCCGCAATCCGACCCATGTCCATTTGGCTTTAGATCAACAATTGGGCGATCAAACTTTTGAGATCACCAATTTGAAGAACTTTTTTTTTAATGCTTTAGGGTTTTTTAATCATTCACGGGTGAAGGTAGTGGCTAAGTACAACTGCATAAGGAGGTTACTTTACATATGCACACATGAGTTAGGGTTCGATGCTCATCGTGTGAGCACTTAGCAGGGGCCGGCCCATCCACAACGAAAGCTTGGACGCCACCGTGGGTTGTCTTTGATAGTGCGCTTAATTAATTTGTATCTTTCTAGTTCCGCTTGTTTGCGAGATGGTGTGGCACAACGTGGCAACGTGGCACACATGGTGATCCTTTTCAAGCTCTGGGGTTGCTTAACTATGCCCCAAAAGTATGTGCTCCATTCTCTTTGGGATTTGGCACCGTGGGAGACTCTTCTTTGTGATGACAAAAAGAACAGGATCTCAACTAGTGTTGTGGACATTGATGACCTACTTGGGTGATAGCTTCCACACTTACGCACTAGTATGGTTGGTGAGATTGTGGTTGATATGCTGTCAGTGGACAACCAACTGTGTTTGACAACCACTTTGGAGTACTAGAGTTATGGCATAGCTATAGCGCTAGCTCTTATGGTAGGAGAGTACTTTCCCTTATAGTATATACCCTTATCTCTTTATTTTAATAGTTGTTGAGATGATAAGAAGAGAAGAAAATTCACCCATCCATCTCTCTCTCTCTCTTATGTCTTTCTCTCTCTTGTGTGTGTGTGCTTGCTTGCAAGGAACTCAAGCTCTCCCTTCCCCGGTGCATTCTCCTTATGGTATTAGAGCTTCGGTTCGTATGAGAGTTAAGGAGGTAAGCAAGAGGCAAGAACAAGGCAAGCAAGGAAGCGGTACTACATAGGTAAGGGTATTTCCATATCTTTCTCTCTTTGATTTTGGAGCAACTATGAGAGCTACTGTCAACTAGGGAAGCCATTATCTCAAATTGAGGCATCCTCCTGGGTGAAGGAAGAAGACCATATTATGTGTACTTAACTAAATTCTTGCACATTTCGGCTCGATTCGAGTGCGTTCTGGGCCCCGTTTTAGTTGTGCAAGTTTTTTGCAAATACTCTGTGAAGTTTCGATTTTGACTGTATATACCCAATTTCTGGTTCGGTGCAAAGTTATAGGTAGAAATTTGTTTGCAAGATAGTCTGTGCAAAAATCGAAGTGTTAAAGGTGTTGGCAAATATATGTGTATGATGTGACTGATTCACATACAATGGCATTATAATAGGTTTACAATACTGTTGTAGAAGGTTGCAAATTTGTTGCACAACAAAAGTGAGCTTTTTTCCAAGCATTGTTTGATAAGTTGCTATAAGTAAAGATGTCTGACAGTCTATCATAGATTGTGAGTGATGAGAAGTTAGATAAGTATAACTTCTAGGTATGGAAGTTCAGGATGACCAATTTTCTTATGTGGGAAAAGGGTATTAGGAGCTCATTAACAATAGATGTGATGAAAAGGACTCAGAGTTTGTTGAAGAAAATTTGACCCCTCAGCAAGTGTAGGCATATAAAGCATGGTATGAAAAGGCTAGAAAGGTGATGTATTGGTTGTTTGTCAGTGTGATAGATTCTATGATTGTGCATATACAAGATACACAAATGCTTAAGAAGGCTTGGGACACTTTGGTAAAGATGTACAACACAAACATCCAATCTTGAAAGATGTAACTAAAGCACGAGTTACATAATGTGACCAGAGAAAAGTTGAGTATAAATAATTACTTAAGGTTGAAGGGCTTGCAGCAGTAGAGATCACTAGCAGTAGATGATGATGATATGGTGTCTGTGACTTTGAATGGTCTGGCAAAGAATACTACCAGTTTCAAGCCTCCATTGGAGTTCGAGAGAACTTTTTTGATTTTTATGAATTGATTGCTCTTCTGATCTGTGAGGAGATAAATATTGTGAGAGCCATGTTTGCGCATAGAACACGTGTCATTGTAGATATTGACATATGACATAAGTGCATTGGCCATGTGAATATATAGCAGTTATGCAAGCCCAAAATATTGTTGTAGATTTGCCAAAGTTTAAGGTTAATGTATGTATAAAGTATGTGACGCAAGCCAATTTGGTAGTAGTAGGCTAAACATGCTTTCCCACATGAAATGCATGTTAATGCAAGGCCATTGGATACAATTACACATTCGGATATATGGGGAGGACAAACTAATACTACAATAATTACAGGTTACATGTATTATGTTACATTCACTGATGATTACATGAGAAAAGTGTGGGTTTATTTTATGAAGGAGAAAAGTAAGGTGTTTTCTTACTTTCAAAGATTTTAAGCCTTGGTCGAGAAGGAAAAAGGTATGCAAATAAAATCCTTGAGATCAGATGGTGAGGAAAAGTATTTCTCCAATGAGTTCAGTGGTTTCCTAAGAAAGCAAGGAGTCAAGAGACAATTTACATGTAGGCACACTCTGCAACATAATGGTGTTGCAAAAAGAAAAAATAAGCACATTATAGAAGTGACATGTGCCTTGCTCTGCAGCATACATTATGAACAGGACTCCCACTACAGTTGTTCATGGTATGGCACCTAGATAGAAATTTATAGACATAAAACCATATGTGTCTCACTTGAAAGTGTTTAGGTGTATTGCATATGTGCATGTTCCTAATGAAGTAAGAACAAAGTTGGATCCAAAGACAGAGAAATGCACCTTCATTGGTTATGCTTTGGAGTTGAAAGTTTATAGATGTTATAACTCTACTACTCGTAAGATGCGAGTGAGCAGAGATGTATTTTATGAGATGCATAGTTGGTATGCACCAATGAAGGCAATGGAAGATGCAAGTGTAAGAAGTAATGATGCTACCCCACATGTAAGGCAACAATCAAAGGTGCTTTTAGTGGGCGTGGAGAGTCCTCTAACAATGGATCCACTATTAGTTCCATGGTCAGGCAGGTTAAGGATGTATGTAGGTATCCCACTATGTACATGTGGATAGTGGGTAGCTTAATCTACATGGCCATTACTAGGCCTGACTTGAGCCATGATTTTGGACTTGTAAACCAATTTTGTTGGAATTAGGGTTGCAGAAAAGCACACAAAGCTTGGAGAAGAAGAAGCAAGAATGCATACAACACATTGTGTATTAGATTGTGTCAATGTACAAAGATAAGTTAGCCCTAGAATCATGGGCGTATATATAAGCCGAGGAAAAAAACCTCCTAAAGAGGAAAAAAGTGCCCCGACGGTCCTAAGTGTGTTCACACACATCACTGCCTATATATATGGCAACAAATCCCCCTTGGGAGTGATGGTGTGAACGAGAGCTAGCACTCATGTATAGGGAAGTGCCATGCCCGAGGTAGATCAGTCCACAAAAAGGGGAGCAAGCCCAAAGCTTTGCGGAAAGTTTCAAACTTCTCACGAGGAAGCGCCTTTGTGAAAAGTTCGGCGAGGTTGTCCTATGTTGGTACATATGCCAAGCTGATCTCTCCTGCTGAGAGTCTCTCCCTGACATAGTGATAATGCACCTCAATGTGCTTTGTGCAAGCATGAAAAACTGGGTTTCTCGCAACTGCCAATGCGCTCTGACTGTCAGTGTAGATAGAGGTGGCAGACTCCTGTCCAACGCCCAACTCAGCCACCATAAGCCGTCTAAGCTACACACACTCAACCGTAGCTGCGAAAGCTGCCCTGTACTCAGCTTCACAACTAGAAGTGGCCACAGTAGGTTGCTTCTTGCTCAACCAAGATATGCATGAGCTACCGAGCATGAAACAAAAACCACTTGTGGACACTCTTGTGTCATAGCAACCAGCCCAATCTGAGTCCGAAAAAGCATGTAAATCTGGCAGCAACGATCCCCCCTTGGGATAAAATAACCCAAGATGTATGGTGCCACTCAAGTAGCGAAAGATACGTTTAACTGCCTTCTAATGCTGAGACCTTGGGCTATGCATAAACTTGCTCACCTGTGAGACTGCAAACTGAATGTCTGGCCTCGTAATGCATACATAAATGAGGCAACCAACAGTTATCTGATAGAGTGTGACATCAAAGTGATCTCCAGCATCATGAAGACTCAACTTCAAACCTGTTCCATTGGAGTAGCAATAGGCTTGCAGTCTTCAAGGCCAAATCTCCGCAACAATGTCTCAATATACTTTGTCTGACACAAAGCAATACCTCCATCACACTGCTTAAATTGTATCCCCAAATAATGATGCAAATGCCCCAAATCTGACATCTCAAAAGAGGCATTTAAATCAATCTTAAAATCAGCAATATGACTCTCATTTGGTCCTGTGAGCAGTATGTCATCGACATAGAGAGCAATGATTAGATGTACATCATCCACACGTTTAACATACAAAGTGCTTTCTGTTGGACTATTCTGAAAACCATGTGCAGTCAAATATGCATGTATCTTTTCATACCAAGCTCGTGGAGCTTGCTTTAAATCATATAAAGCCTTTTTCAACCTGCACACTTTGTTTTCTTGCCCTCTTTGAACAAAACCACGAGGCTGCGATACATACACCTCCCCATGCAAATCTCCGTTCAAGAACACAGTCTTTATGTCCAACTGATGTACATTCCAACCATTATGAGCTGCCAATGCACAAATGCTACGAATGGTAGTCATACAACAAGTGGGAGCAAAGGTCTCATCAAAATCAATGCCCTTTTCTTGAGCATAACCCTTTGCAACAAGTCTAGCCTTATAGCGATCAACACTGCCATCTGGCTTTCGTTTCAACTTAAAAACCCACTTACATCCAATGACCTTTTTACCAATAGGCAAATCACACAAAGACCATGTACCATTCTTCATTATAGCATCATATTCACTTTGCATTGCAGCCAACCAATTTTCTGATTTTTGTGCCTCATCAAATGAAAGAGATTCTTCCTCTTCACACATACTAGACACAGCCAAAGCATAACAATCTGATGCATAAGAGGCATGCTGAAAACCTGAACGAGTACGACTAGACATAGGTGCATCAATTTTACTATCACGCAAGGTTTGCACCAGCCATTTAGGCATACCTCTAGCCTACTCATTTTCAACCCTATCCTCATAAATTACATCCTGTAAATCTGCATCAGAAATAGGCTGATCTATGATGTTGTTTGAAATCTACATAGGCTGAATATTTGCCTCATTAGGACTTACATTTGAATTCCCACCTGTAAACAGAGGCAACAACGTATCAAATACATCCCGTGAGCTCACACTTATCTCTTTGGTACATGATAACAAAGACTGCACAGCATCTTCCACAAAAACAACATCTCGACTAATCAAGATACGCTTTGACTGCAGATGATACAATCTGTAACCCTTGCTCTCAGCACTGTAACCAACAAAAATGCATTTGACAGCCTTATCATCCAATTTTCTACGTTGTTGCACAGGCACTAAAGCATAGGCCAAGCAAACAAAGACACGCAAGTGACCAATAGAAGGCTTCCTGCCATGCCAAGCTTCGTATGGAGTAATAGACTGCAAGGCCTTAGTGGGACACCTGTTGAGTACATATGCAGCACACATGACAGCCTCAAGCCAAAACGCATGTGGCAAAGCTTGGCTCTTGATCATACATCGTGCCATCTCCATAAGTGACCTGTTTTTCCTCTCAGCAATACCATTTTGCTTAGGGGTATACGGCACTGTACATTGGTGTTTTATCCCACGACTAGCCAGAAATGCATCAAACTCTTTAGACATGTACTCCCCCCCTCGATTAGAAGGGAGGGTGCCCACAGTACAATTGGATACATTTTCAACCATAAGACAAAACTGTTTGAAGCACAAAAACACTTCAGACTTTGCCTTCAGTGGATATACCCATGCATGCCTTAAGTAATCATCAATGAAAGTCACGAAGTACAAGTGTTTACCAAATGACGGAGTTTGCATAGGCCCACATACATCACTATGTACAAGTTGCAATTTGCGAGTGGCCCGCACAGAACCATCCTTTGGAAACGCAGAACGCTGCATTTTGCCCAAAATATAGCCTTCACAAACATGTTTTAATGGTGCCTCAAGAGGGGGCAATGAAGCAACCATATCAAATTTCTGCAAACGCAGCAAACTAGCAAAGTTCAGATGACCAAAATGAGCATGCCATAGTTTTGCATCTGAAACTGCCTTTTCATCAGAAACTGCATTTGCTGAATCTTCCACACACTTGTCATAAGAATTGAGCCTATACAGCCCACGAAACAAGGTGCCAGATGCAATAATCGTATCACCAGAAGTCAAATCATCAATAGTACATTTGTCATCCACAAATTTGACTACAAGTCCAAGTCTAGCAAGCGCAGAGACAGACAATAGATGCTTCTTTATCCCTGGCACATATAAAGCATCTGAAAGTGTGAAAGCGCTGCCATTTGCAGTAGTAAGCATAATTTTACCAACGCCCTTAACTGGGTAAGAAGCATTATTGGCACATGTGACAGTATTCCCATTAGAGACAGCCTCAAGACAAGTGAACATATCACGATGCGAGGTAATGTGCTTTGTAGCACCACTGTCAAAATACCATACATCAGAGTCAACAAAAACTGCCAAACATGCATCATGTACAGATGGGTCATACTGGCAATACACGCTAAACGTTCGGTATCCTGCACAACATTTGCAGAATCTACATTTGTAGAAGCATCCGCTATTGTGGGTGCATTTGACTCTTTCTTCTTTGCCTCTTTAGCCTTTAGCTTAGGGAAATTCTTAATGACATGATCAGTTGCCTTACAATAGTTGCACTTGATCTTTTTCTTGCCTTTATCAAGAGCCTTCTCCGAACTATTGTTGCTACCTATGGAAGGAGAAGAAGTTGCAGACCTACTAATAGGAGAAGAAACAGTGAAAGGGGTTGCCTTACCACTTCTTCTCTGTTGGGCAGCAACAAATGCCTGATCAACTACACGCTGCCTAGCCCTATTTTGCCTGGACTGCGCTTCTTGCAAGAGCTTGTTGACTAAAGTATCATACTTGACACATCAGGTCTGTCCTCACTAACAAGTCTCCACATGGAAGCAAAAGTCTGATATGACTCAGGTAAAGCATCAAGAACAGTCTGATATGACTCAAGTAAAGCATCAAGAACAGTCTGCACAAGAGAATGGTCAGGAATAATCTCACCTGCAGAAATCAACTGCTCCTTGAGATCTTTAATCTCAGCAAGAAAAACATTCATGTCATCATCTTCCTGCATAATCTTCGATTCTAGCTCTTTACGCAGGTAAGAGATTTTTGCCTCGTTTTACGACCTGCATACAAACCAGCTAGAATATCCCAAGCCTATTTTGCTATTTTAGCTGAACGAATATGTGGAGTGATGTTACGTTTCACAGAAAGTGCAATCAAGGCATGAGCCTGTGCATCTTTACCATCCCAACGAGCTTGTTCAGCAGTGCGTAAAACAGCAGCAACAGTAAAGCTGCTAGAATCTGCAACATCCTCAACAGATCCTACATCCACAGAACCTGGACGTACATCCATACCCTGCACAATGTTCCACACTCCTTTTGCAACCAAAACATGTTGCATCATGTATGCCCAAAGTGGGTAGTTGCTGTCTCCATCTAGTTTGTCATCAGCAGACAACATGCGAAATACATCATTGTTGTTATCAGCCATGGCCACTGACTGAAACTGATGCAAAAGCTACCTGTAATGAAGCAAAGACTGAACAGAAAATAACTCGTGCTATGTAGCACGGTCCACAATAGAATACGTATACCTGTTTTGCAGAAAACTGCACTGTCGAAATTTCTGCACAAAATGACGAAAACACCTGTACAGAACTTGTAATGCAAAAACGGAGTCCGAAACGACCTCAGATGCAATTTTTGAGAACGCAAAGCCCTACGAATCAGTCTACAGAATATAGGGACATGCAAGCGCTCGTGAAAGCTCACCTCAATCAAAGAACATGAGTCGGAGGGTGCTAGCGGCGTAGCCTTGGGAGCCGATGCCTGCTCTGATACCAATTGTTGGAATTAGGGTTGCAGGAAAGCACACAAAGCTTGGAGAAGAAGAAGCAAGAATGCACACAACACACTGTGTATTAGATTGTGTCAATGTACAAAGATAAGTTAGCCCTAGAATCATGGGCGTATATACAAGCCGGGGGAAAAAACCTCCTAAAGAGGGAAAAAGTGCCCCGGCGGTCCTAAGTGTGTTCACACACCACTGCCTATATATATGGCAACAAATTTATGTAGGTGCCTAGGAAGCCACACTTAGATGTGGCTAGACAAATTCTCAGATACATAAAGTCCACATTTAATTATGGACTTTTCTATGAGGTTGGTGCAGAGATACAACTACATGGGTACACATGCTGATTGGGCTGGTAGTGTCACAGATAGGAGATCTACCAGTGGCTTTATGTTTTCGTTTGGGAGTGTTCCTATGAGTTGGAGCAGCAAGAAACAACCGACAATTTCTTTGTCAAGTATAGAGGTAGAATATAGGGGTGTTACTAATAATAGCTTGTGAGGTATCTTGGTTTCAAAATCTACTTAGGTGAGCCCATGGATAGGGCCGTTGTCATTTATTGTGACAACATGAGTAGCAAATAGTTAGCCAGTAACCTAGTATACCATGCTAGAATAAAGCACATTAAGGTGTATTATCACTTTGTGGGGGAGAAGGTTTTAGTAGGTGATGTAGATCTAGTATATGTCAGCATAGAGGATCAGGTGACTGACATCTTCATGAAGGCATTGGGCACACAGAAGCTCCACAAGTTTAGGAGCTTACTTAGAGTGTAGTGTGTGGAGTTGAGCTCGAGAGGGAGTGTTGAGATATCGAGCTCAAATAGTTTTGCGGACATTGATGACCCGCCTAAATGATAGCTTCTATACTTGTGCCACTGGCATGGCTGGTGAGATTTTGGTTGATATGCTACCAGTGGTGGATGACAAGCTGTGTGACAACCACAATGAGTGCTAGAGTTATGGCATAGTTATAGCAACAACTCATATAGTCGGATTCACACTATGGATTGACCATTGTATGTTATAGTAGAAGAGTACTTTCCCTTATAGTATGTACTCTTATCTCTTTCTGTGGTTGTTGAGATGAGAAGAAGATAGAAGAAAATTCAGCCATCCATCTTTCTCTCTTATGTCTTGCTCTCTCGTATGTGTGTGTGTTTGCTTGCAACCAAGCTCTCTCTCTCTCTCTCTCTCTCTCTCTCTCTCTCTCTCTCTCTCTCTCTCTCTCTCTCTCTTGCATTCTCTTTAGTTGGGGGCCACTAGGGAACTGGTCGGGTTCCATGAGATTTTTTGACTTTTCTAAAGGTGGTGTCAACACACGGGTTGAGATGGAAGCCACTGCTAGACATTGTATTGACCCCCCCACCCCCATTATTGCTAACATTGAGAGAGCCACCGCCGATATCTGGTTGTGGGTGCTACAAGGATTGTAAAAATGCAAGGTCACTGTTTGTTGTTGATTTCATCATCCATAAGAGCTATTTGAGAAGGCCCATTCACTAAGAAATAAACAAAGCTTATATCAAGGGCGAGCAAGGTATGTGTTGCAGCAACATAAGAGCGGGGACCAAATCCATCAATGTAGATCAAATGCATGCAAGAAGAATGTAAGCTTTGTCGTGATCTAATCCATGGAGGTAACAACCCGAGCTAAAAGCTTCCAACAAAACTGGGTGGTAGGATGCTCAACGCACCAAGAGGATGACGATAACGAAAGTCCTAGATTGCCTAACCCCAAGTGGGCCAATTTGCGCTTGGAAGAGTTGCGCAGTTAGGCGGTTGAAGCAGACCTACAGAGGCATAGACATGGTAGGGGTGATGCCTATGGGGCAGCGCAGGCCAGGCACAGGAGGAGTGAATGCAACACTTGGTAGCGGGGCAAGCATCTACACACGAGTGGGGCACGTAGGCTAAACCTTAGGGTTGGTTTTTTGTAAATATATATTTCTAGTACTTAACTCGCATGTTGTTGCGGTATGTAAAAGACATTAAGAAGCAAAACACAGGAATGGAAGCCGGAATACAAAGGGTCAAATTGATGGGATTTTTTCCTCTTATTTTTTAAAAATCTAGGATTTAGATTTTCTCTTCTCTCCTTGTGCCTTGGTTGTCCATGGTTAATATGTAATAGATAGTACTCAACCCGCACATTACTGCGGTATGTAAAAGACATTAAGAAGTAAAACGTAGGAATGGAAGCCAGAATACAAAGGGTCAAATCGATGGGATTTTTTCCTCTTCTTTTTAGAAATCTAGGATTTGTTTTTTCTCTCCTCGCCTTGTGCCTTGGTTGTTCATGGTTAATATGTAATAGATTATTATTAATATTATTATGTGTCTACTATATCTATAAATTCATAACTTCCGATTTGCTACATCTAAGAGAAAAATACAACCATATATATGTTTAAAAATTCATTAGAAAAACCCTAGGATGAAAACATGGAAGTTCAAACCTAAGGTTTCAACTGTATGTTTTTTGCTCGCAGCTTCTCCTCGCTTACACCTTGTCATGGCCATTTTGTCGTGTGCTTGTAGATGGATAAAAAGTTTTTTTTTATGTGCTTGCTAAATGGCTCACCCAAGCACCCCCTTGCACTCTGATACGTGCAATCCCTAAGGTTAATGCGTGAGACTGAGAAAGAGAGAGAGGCGTGTGTGTCTTAGTGTCCCTCCTCGATGTCCCTTCTCCTCCTCACTCAATACTTTAGCCTTGGCTCTCCATGCTACCCTGCAATGAGAGAGAGAGAGAGAGAGAGAGAGAGAGAGAGAGAGAGAGAGAGACCTATTATCCTAGCATAATCCAGAGTGTTTCTCTTTCAACTCTCCTCATGTAGGAAAGAGCGCCAGATCTAGTGTGTGAGAGAGAGAGATGTAAATATCAGTTTTCTCTTTTTGTGAGCAAACACAAAGCGCGCATGATCAAAGACAGCAACAAAGAAAATCAAGAGCACCTCCTAGGTTTCATGCTACAGAAATTTGAAAGCCAAAGAGCGAGTAGGGGTGGAAAAGAGAAAATGTGTGTGTGTGTGTGTGTGTGTGTGTGTGTGTGTGTGTGTGTGTGAGAGAGAGAGAGAGAGAGAGAGAGAGAGTTGCGTTTGTGATGAGAGAATATCAAGGGGTGCAAGTGTGTGGTTTAATTTTTGCATAAAAACAAAGGTTTCCAACCTTAGCAAGTAACTCTTTAATGCCTTTTCGCAAAATTAATTAATGATTTTGCATTTTTCACTCATTGTAGAGTCCTATTGGGGGGGATGTAGGCATCGGGGTCACCGAGGAGGGGTTTTTTTTTGCACAGCCATAATACAAACATTTTTTTATTTTGCATTAATTTAATGGTTAATTAAGGAATGGAATTGATAATGGCAACAAAGATGTATTTATTTATTTATTAAAAAAGGAAAAATAATTATGTAATTAATTAATTAGTTTTTAATGAAATTATTTTTAAATTAAAAAAGAAAAGGAAAAAAAGAAGGGGATGTGTTTGTTTTGGTGTTTGTTTTTGTTTGTTTTTTGCTTTTTATTTTTTAATAATACCAAATAAATAATAAGGAAAATACGGGGCTTCTTTTGTTTGTGTGTGTGTGTGTGTGTGTGTGTGTGTGTGTGTGTGAAATTTGGGAAAAATCAAAAGCAAAGTTTGTTTTCCTAAATACTAAAAAAGAAAAAGGAAAAAAGAGTGAAAAATTAAATGAAAAATTTTTAAAAAAACTAAAAAAGGTAAATAAGGGAGGTTTTTTAAAAATAATATATAAGAGAAAAAAGAGAATATAGGGAGAACGTTTTTTAAAGAATGATTAAAAAGAAGAAAAACATAAATTTAAAAAAGGAATTAAAAATAAAAAAATAAATAAAAAATAAAAATAAGAATAAAAAATGTTAAAAGAGGAAGGTGAAAAATAGAATAAAATAAAAAAGAAGAGAGAAAAAATAAAAGTAGGGGGATTTTTTGTGTTGGGGGGGATTTTAAAAGGAGGTAAAGGTGGTGAAAGTATTAAAAGGAGGTAAAGGTGGGAAAAATATTAAAAGAAGGACGGGAAAGGTGAAAAGAAAGGAGAAAGGGTAACTCCCCAAAACCCCCCTTCCTATTTCTTCAGCCATTCTCAATAGGTCGGTACGTGTTGTGAGTCCTATGTGAGGGGTTACTCTAATTGGCTCTCCCATAGAGGAGCCTCATACGCCATCCTTCTTATTTCCATTCCACCCCTACCTTGGCCTCTTTCTTGCGGCTCCAGCATGTCGATATATATGTATCATGGGTCAAGTGGTATTGGGAGAGCTCCCACATTCGTGTTCATATCATCACCCAAGACTGTTTATCCAACGTTCCCTTCATGTAACATGTCTCTCATTTACTCCTGGAACTCTGGGGTTCTTAACATTGCACTTACTTCGATCTTAGTGTAAGTTTCCTAAAAATTCCTTCTGATAGATCCTCATTGCCTACAAGAGCGGTTAGGTCTTCTTGAGGCTCCTCTCTGGAATAGGCTCGAAAGGTGGCATACTATACCCCATTACTTGTTCAATTTCCCTAGCACTGCCTCATGTAACCAAATCCTCTTTATGCCTCAATCCACTAAGGCTAGTGGAGGTGAGCCCAACGCATAGATGCATTGCTAATAACCTTCCCCATGCATTGTCGTATATTGAGGCTCCTCTAGAATAGGCTCGAGAGGTGGCATACTATCCGCCATTACTTGTTCAATTTCCTAGCACTGCCTCATGAAACCAAATCCTCTTTATGCCTCAATCCACTAAGGCTAGTGGAGGTGAGCCCAACGCATAGACACATCACTATAAGAACCTTCCTCATGCATTGTCGTATCAAAATCACGTCTCTCACCTAACTCCCTTGCGCAGATCTAAGCTAATCTTCTCTTGTTCAAGCTTTCTAAGTTGGTCTTGTGCTTCCCTCATTCTTTCCTCAATTTTTAGGTTCCTAGAGTTGGGGAAATACACTGCACCCATCCTTTGGGCACTTATGGGATCCCTTCAAATTCTAGGAGTAAGTTGCACCACAGGTTGAGGATTGCTTTCCCTTGGTAACTGTTCTCCCTCTTAGTTATTGCCCTATATTCCCAAGTCTTGGAGTGCTTACTTCCCTATCTGAGCTCGATGGCAGCTTGTGGAGCTTCCCTTTTAGGCTCATAACTGTATCCTAGGATTCCATGGGCTAAGCACCTGAACCCACCAGATAGTGTTGGAGAAGAAGTAACCTCCTCCCTTGCACTTCCTTTGTTAAGAGGTTTCTCCATGGTATCCTCACTACTTGTGATGATTCAAAAGAATTCATCCTTTGTGTGCTGGCCATGCAAGTTGACCCTAAGCTTCTCTAATAGGATGAACTAGGATAATTGGATGCACTATCTTCTGGAGTCAGATCATTTCCGAATACCTTACCTGATCTCAAGTGTATTAAAGGTTTTTAATTGGCTGAGTATACTCATAAGTTCAAAGATAACCTTACTGTCAAAACTTGATTCTCACTGGAATAAATATTTTCTTGACGGGAAAATGCTAGATCTTCTTGAGGGAAAAATAGGTGGAACTTTTGACTGGGGGGCATAAGCCTGGCCCATCCCCTAGACCTTCCTACAATCAGTGATTTTCCATGCCTCATCTTTGACCACCCCACCTATTCAATCCACTCGGGCCCCTAGCCCCCCACACTCGACAACACCGAGTCCATCGAGCCACATAAGCCACCAAACTCCCTTGCAGATCTGGGCATAACCTTGTGTAAACATGCCTCTAACAAACTATTAATCTTGACTCCCGATGAAAAGGGATGTCACATAAATATCAAAGAAAAGAGACATCATATTTATCTTGACTCCCATGAAAAGAGACATCATATTTATCTTGACTCCCATGAAAAGGGATGTCAAGTAAATATCGAAGAGATTAAGGTAATGAGATTAGCACTAAGATCCATCCTTCTAACAAGGATCCATCCAGAAAGATGATTAATCTTTAAAAAAGAGAGATTTACTAATCAAAAATATTATATTTAAACATAAAAGATTAGCATTAATCTATCTAAACATCATGAATCACAAAGAGTTGAAGGAATCATTTGTTTTGGAGAAATCCTTATATTGGAGAAGTGCACCCACACGAACACACCTTCCAACCATTGCCCATGCAAGTCACTTGCATTTTTTTACAAAACGGACATCATGTTTTTTATTTCACTTCTCGCATCTCAAAACACACACACACACACACACACACACACACATGCACCTGTAAATAACCTCGTCAATGCCAACCCTCCAAGTGCATCTCTAGATGGGGGAATATATTGAGAATGCAAGCTCATCGAGAAACGTGTGGACACCAATCTAGTAGTGTGTGTGTAGATAATAATGGCCGTGTCCAACTTGCCAAGTGTGTGGACATTAGCATTAGGTTTATTTCAGTGTGAACTTATCATTAGGAAATGTGCAATGTTTTGTGGAGTGCAATGAAGGAAAGATATGGAGCTTCTCTACTTGGTTTCTGTTGATGAAATGAGAACAAGTATGGTTTAGTGTGTCTCATGTGTTCCCCTCTACTCTCTTTTCATGATATCAACAGAGCCTGGGTAGCTCTCATTAGGGTTTCTTGAGTGAGTAAGAAAGACAGAAAGTTTTGGTTTTTGGAGCTTTCCATTGGAGTTGTGAGTAAAGAGAAGTTGTGGAGCACACTAAAATGAAGTAGATATGAAGCTTTTCCTAACCAGTGAGTAAGCCTAGACACTCTACTACTACGGATTGCAGGTATTTGCAAAGAGATTGAAGCCAAGTGGTGGCTGCCCCATACAAAGGAAAATAAGCTTTTGTGAAGCTTTCCATTGAAGCTTCATATAATATGTGAACATGTATTTTTAAGAAGACCGGATGTTTTGATGTATTTGCCATTAGGGGTGTATTAGAAAGTGAAAGATGTTGCAAGAGAGCAGGGTTTGCTTGTGTCAGCTCTCTTGAGTATGTATTTGGCAATTAAGCAAGAAACAACAAAATGATGCCATTGAGGTGGATGTACTTGAGCAATGTGATGATTAGACACCTTAGATGATGTACTATGACTAACACATGCACCCGGGACCTCATGCAAAGCACAAGCTTAGTTGCAAGCAGCCTGGAAATCAGTGCAAACCTTCCTACATGGCTAGAAACGCATAAAAAAGCTCAAATCGAAGCATACAAGGCATAAATAGCTTAGCAATTGACCCCCGAGAAAGCATACACTCTTGGTTGAAGTCTACAAGCACTCATTTGGTGGCATTGATGCAAAACGAGCTGGATTAAGGAGGGATAATAGGGCTATTAATTGTGATTAGCAAGCACTCATTTGGTATTGATGCAAAACAAGCTGGATTAAGGAGGATTAATAGGGCTATTAATTATGATTAGCAAAATAGAGTCACTTAATTACTCACTCATTTAGTCAAAATGAGTGAAATTGAACCTATGTAGAGCTAGAGAAATATAATACAAAGCCAATGAATGCCTGGGCTCCAAATTTGGATGCGATTTGAGTGATTTGGAAGCGGATTGGTGCCGATGTTTGACGGTTAACAGGTTTTTTGGTCAAAACAATGAACTATTTTTGGCATGTATTTGGCACTCGGTGAAATGATGTTTATATATGACATGGAGAATGTATGGATGTAAAGGCATAGGTATTCACTTGATTGGATCAATTCTTGATGATTTGGTAAATTAAAAAGCTCGATATCAGAAAGTGGATGTATGTGAACAAATGGATATAAAGCATTAAGATTGAGCTCGTGTTGTGAGTACATTGGAGTGTTATGGAAAGTGGAGGATTGTTTTGGATGTGTTTCTCAAAATTTGAGAGCGACGCCAAGTGATTTTCAACTTATACAAATAGTGGTTTTGAGTTCCAAATTCAGTCTCCATAAAATTGTGGAATGTGTGGACATAATGGGTAATCAAGCACATGTATGTATGTATGAGTGTTTGAATTGATTGGTTGCTATACTCAGTGAACATTGTGCATAGCAAGATGAGTGATGGTCCATATAAGATCATTGGGGAAAATCTTGATAGAAACAACTTCTAGATTTGGAAGTATCACATGACGAATTTTCTGAAAGGCAAAGGACTTTGGAATTTAGTGATAGGTGAGGAGACAAAGCCAAAGGTTCCATCAGTTAATGCAACACCCGCTCAGCTTACGACATATAGGAATTGGACAGAGAGGGCATTCAAAGTGCTACATTATTTCTCGATTTGTGTGACAGATGGGATGTTATCCCATATTCAAGGTACAGATAATCCCAAGGGTGCATGGGATACATTGGTGAAATTGTATGATAGAACTACTCAACCAAAGAAGATACAGTTAAAGCAAAAGATACATAGGAACATCAATGACTATATGTAGGAGATTAAAGGTACTCCTGCATTTAACCTTTGCCAATTCCTTAAGTACCTGCTTAAATCTAGGCTTTCCATTGTGAGTTTTGTGTATCGGGGTGAGGTTGGTAATTGGAGGCCTTCTAAAATGAGTTCTAGGCTTTCCATTGTGAGTTCTCTATCGATGGCCACCTCCACTGTAACCTACCAATTCCACTATTCCCATATTTAAATCTGCATCATAGGTGCTGAGGAATTTGAGAATTTGAATAGGATCATGATCTTCAAACCAAGAGCTCGCTAAACAACCAAGTCCTATGGCTTCTTGCAGCTTCTCTTGTACTGCCAACAACAATTATATGGTGGACTTAGGCTAATAATGGACTGGGGCACTTTTTCCCTCCTTAGGAGGTTTTCTTCCCCATGTGTGTGTGTGTACACACTCTTATGAGTGTCTGTAAGTGACCTTATCATGCCACTTCACTTGTACTTTACTAATTCTCATCAATCTACTTCAAGTATTGTGCTTCTCTCTTTCTCTAGTTGCTTGTTGTATATATGTGTGTGTTGTTAACTTTCTCTCCACTCCAACAATCGATATCATAGCGGGTTCTCTTGGCCCTCATCCCCTTGTCATTCTCCTCCAGGTGTTTTTATTATTATCTCAAATTGATCTATTCTCTCAGGTGGAGAAGGTATATCCTATAGTGTGAAGGTAACTAGGCTAACGTAGTTTTTATGCATGTTAGGGAGTTTCAAGTGCATGCATCAGGACTCATTCGCATGCTATAAATTTTTTGTAGACATCTTGGGGAGGGTCAGTTCGAACTGTCTTTGTTTGATTTTGGGTTTTCTACATTGTAGCAGGATTCAGTGTTTTCTACATTGTAGCAGGATGTTTGATTTTGGGTTTTCTACATTGTAGCAGGATTTAGTGTTTTCTACATTGTAGCAAGAATTTGGGTTTTCTACATTGTAGTAGGATTTAGTGTGTAGACAGGGCCACCGTCTCATCATCAACGTTGCATCTTCGAGCTCATTGTCAACAGCTTCAATATCCTTGTGTCATTAATTATTTTATTCTTGCTAGTAACATTTCTACTCCACAATTTGCCTTTTTTCAAAAATAATAACTAAACCTTGGACATAATTTAATCATACATAACTAGCACATTTCTTTCTCTCTCTACAAATAAGCCATCTCTAAACCTTAAGCCTACCTTTAAATTGGTCTTAAACCTCCAATCTCTAGTCAAGTTTCCTAACACAACATTAAGTGTATTCAATTTGTGCATGTTAATGCACACATGCCAATTTCTATCTCAAGACTAATTAATTAAGGTTTAACCATAAATTAATCAATTCTTTTCCTAGATTTAATCCAATTCTCCTCTACCCTATGTTTTCATCTTAAGTTTAGACATCAAAGGTTTGATCTATTTTAATGTGGAATAAAAAAGGGTTATACATACTTCTAAATTAAACTAAGGCTATGAGGTCAATTTAGCACCTTGGGAACAAAGTATATTAAGGGTTGTGCATACTTCTAAATTAAACTAAGGCTATGAGGTCAATTTTGGACCTTGGGAACAAAGTATCTTAAAGGTTTTGCATGCTTCTAAATTAAACTAAGGCTATGAGAACAAAGTATCTTAAGGGTTTTGCATGCTTCTAAATTAAACTAAGGCTATGAGAACAAAGTATCTTAAGGGTTTTACATACTTCTAAATTAAACTAAGGCTATGAGATCAATTTAGGACCTTGGGAACAAAGTATATTAGGGGTTGTGCATACTTCTAAATTAAACTAAGGCTGCAAGGTCAATTTGGGACCTTAATATATGCTATTCTTAGGAACAGTGCAATAAATGAGGGTCCTCTAATTGACATTTTCCATAAGCTTTCATTCCCATAGAAATGTCTAAGAATTTCCAAGGAAATGAGAGAAATTGCATAAATTAAATAAAAAGGGTTGTAGTACCTTGATACCCTAGCTTTGGGGTTGACGTAAATGCTGATTTGGATGATGTTGATGCTTCCTCCTCTTAAACCATACACGCCTACTTTTGAGTTCTCAATCGTGCAACCACAGATTTTGACTTGATTTGAAGTACTATGTAGGAACTCTATGCTAAAAGCTTGTACAAACCTAGTCTAAGCACTAAAATTTATGTAGAATGTACTCTCCAACAAGCTAGAAAAACTCATGTATTTGCAATGGGCTTAGGAGGAGCTCTCTATATATGTTCAAAAAAATTAAACAAAGAAATAAAGAAACCATTTTTAAGAGCGGGATCTTGTGTGGCTAAATATTTCTTATTTAGATATTGCCTTGGCAATGTGGATAAAACTTGATCTTGCCTTAGTAATGTGGGTAGATTGTTCATATTTACTGCTAATATCTTCATTGGTAATACCTGCAAAACCAGAATTTCTTTCTTATGTGAAATTGACCTTTTGATAGGTAAAATATTCCTTTGCAATAGCTTCATCTAGGCTTTATCTTGGCATATTAATTTGCATTCGCAATAATCATTTACTGATAAAAATAAACTCTTTTTGGATACTTTAAGTTTACTTAGCACTTTAAAAATCACATTGATTTTCATATACCATGTTGTAAGTCAACCTTATAGTATGGGATTAGTTGCATCACTTTTTGTAAATCATTGATGTTTGATTAGCTACACTTGAAGCAAAAGGGGTAGAGATCGAAGAGGTTAACTTGGTGAATGAGTGCCTCAACTAAGATGATTAAGCTTAGTTTGAGGACTTACATTGTTACATGTTTAAGATCATTATGGCTGAATTTGACCTAAGGTTAAGACCAATAACTCTGATTGTATGGGTTGGAAGTTGATAGAGTGTCTCTAGTTATAGTATGTCCTAATAAACAAGAACTCCAATTACCAAGACTGATTCAAGGACTTCTCTATTACTAGATCAAGCCATCTCTACCTAACTAAAATGGAACACAAAGACATAGCCACACATTTAGTGATCACTCTAGGGCACAATCCGCCAAAATTGGCATAGGTTAGATGCGATTGATGGAACATGTAAGCCCATATTCATCTGTCCGTCCGTAAGGGCTAGGCATGTAACGAGGTATGGGTTGAGAAAGATCCGAAAAGCAAGGGCTGAGCTTGCTCGGATAAGAGTATGTGACCCGCACCTTTTGAATCGAATTGAATCGAAGGGTGGACCACTTGGGTAAAGTGGCACAAATCGATTAAAGCAAAGAGGGAGGCATAAAGGCTTAATGTAAAGCACCTAAGTTTGAACAGATATGACAAGTTCTAAACAACCTTGAAAGATTACCATATTTTCCAGGCCATTAGCTTTCTCTTGTATAATATGCTAGTCAAGGACTGATCTCATGCTTTTGGAGTTGTTGCCAAGTCCGAAGTCCCACGATGAGTCTCCCGAAGTCGACAAACTCCCGTTGCACTTCGGTGGTGTCATATGTGAATACACCGTTTGGCTATGACATAGACTAATCTCATACGAGCCTATAGGCTATTATAAATTATATTATATTATAATATTAGAACGCATATGCCATATTCTCATCATTTCACAAAAAATCTGGGAAAAAACACTATTATGTACTGAGTGTATGGAATTTTCCAGATCTCTTGACGGCACCTTCGAAAAGCATGCGTGTGGCGGACCCCACATTCGAAAGGAAAGAAGATCTCAAATGTTTCTCAAAGGAGAGCAACCCCAACTCCAACTCCAACTCCAACTCCAACTTGAGCTCGAGCTCGCTGGCTATGGCGACGGCCTGATTTGAACAGGTGCAAGACCTACCTTACCCCTTCCTTTTCTTTACGTTTCGGTTGAAAGCTGCAGCAGATAACAACAGCTACTCTCTCTCTCTCTCTCTCTCTCTCTCTCTCTCTCTCTCTCGCTCTGTCTCCCTTCCTCCTCTCCCCGATCAGGAAAAGCAAGTCTTCTGAGAAACTGTAATTTCCGAAATTTGAAATTCGTCTTCTTCTGTACATCTCTGCGTGAACCCTAGAACCTGGCCGTTTTTGCTCTCTTTTTGGCTCTGTGAAGAGGTCTTGTATCCTCTACAATCTCCTTTTCAACCTGCTTGCTATCCTTGATACAGAGGTTCTCTCTCCCATCTTCTATGGGATCGCAAACCATGTTTTCGTCTTCTACTGCTGGGAGCTCAGGTCTAGTATCCTACTCTCCCATAGCCAGACAGCCTTCCATCTACAATTCAACGCTGGAGGAGCTCCAGAATGCAATAAATGAACCAGGTAAGAAATTCGGCAGCATGAACATTGATGAGTTCATGAAGAACATCTGGGTAGGAGAAGATAACCAAGCCGTGTCTGCGTCTATCGTGGCAACTGGCCCTCGCGCTGGGACCCCGACTCGGCACCCCAGCCTGCAACGCCAAAATAATCTCGTTCTACTCCCTACATTGAGTGGAAAAATTGAGGACGAGGCTTGGAAAAATATCTATCAGCATCCGCCCGACGCCGATTATGCAAACCAGCTGCAACAGCCGCCCCCGCCGCCTCCTCCGTGGCCTCCCCAAGAAACCATGGGAGAAGTAACCCTAGAGGATTTTCTTCTGAGAACTGGCATTGCCAGGGAAGATGCTGATGGGATGGTCCCCGCCATCGCTGCCCCTGCTGCACACCTCTCTAAAACCAATGGTGCTGCCCTAGGTCTTCACCCCCCCATCCCAACGAATGGCGCTCTTACCCCCGCAATCATTGACAACTCAGCTGCACCAGATTGGCTGAACTTTGCTAACCGCCAACATCATCAACAATTGGTGCAGCAAGCAGAAGCTGCTTCTGCATTAGTGGTAGCCAAAAAGGGGCGCTCTCCTGCGCCTTTCATGCTGCCAGGAGGCAATCCCATGTATGACGGCATTCTTGATGGTGCAGGATATGGTCCAGGCAGCCGTGTGACGGCCCTAGCACTATCCCCTGCCATCTCTGACTTCTCCATGCAGGGCAAAAAGCGTAGCGCTTCTGAGGCTGTAATTGAAAAAACAGTGGAGAGACGGCAAAGGCGAATGATCAAGAATAGAGAGTCTGCCGCTAGATCCAGAGCCAGAAAACAGGTTAGAAGCACATTGTAAAAGTGCTATGGAGGATTTTTCCCAGTTAGGTTTTTACCTACTTGTGATATGCCTTGTGATTTCCCAGGCTTACACGGTTGAGTTAGAAGCTGAGGTAACTCAATTGAAGGAGGAGAATGCGAGACTCCAGCGGCAACAGGTGTGTTTCAGGCTTTGTCTTTTCTTTGGGTTCATGGATGGCTCTTTTGACTTTATAGTGTTCATGAAAAAATTCAACTTTGGCATCTACTACGGTAAATCAAGTATTCTCATTTTGTTTCTGGACTGCAGGATTGTATTGTGAAGTTCAAATGTTTTTTTAACAGTCTATATACTGAAATGCATGGCTAGTTTTAAACGAGACGCATCAGGTTCAAAGCCTAGAATGAAAGGGCCTTGCGATGTTTAGGCATATGGCATACCTCTCCTCACATTGAAGGAAGCACTCGTTATAGCTTGAGATAATTTTAAAGCTGGTTTTTAGCTTATAGCACCCTCCTACTCTGAAGGAGCTACTATTGTACACATTGCTTAGTGTATTTAGGAACTAAAATGACAAGCAGAAACGACAACGGATCTTGAGAATGGGTAACGAATGATTTGTTCCTTTTACAAACAGCCTTCTGGTAGGTTAACTCATGGTTGGTCAGTCACCCTGATCTTAATGTACTGCTGCTGCCCTACCTATTCCACGAACTCAACTGCTGGCCTGCTATGTATATCCCATCAATGCAAGGGTGCCTCAAAATTTATTTTCAACAATGTTCCTTAAAGTACAGCTATGGTGTAGTGATGCACTGATGCCATGCAGGGTTCCATGCTCGAATCTGGGGAGTTGTTGGGATGGCAATGTGCTTTGGCATCAAACCTATACCTTATTGGTAATCTCTTGCTGGTCTTCATCCAGAAAAGAATTCTATAATGGTCTCTTGTATGTCTTCAGCACCAAATTGTGCATCCTCCAGCTGAGAGTCAGCTTTGACTCCATTTTGATTTCTAAGGTTTAAAGTAGCAAATTTTGGGCAGTGCTTTGGAGAGAGGGGTTCTATTAATAGACACCCAAAATTTGGTAGACAACCTCCCGTTGACTAAACTGGGCACTTTTGCCTTCCTTTGTTTAACCATAACCCTAATAAGTAAGCCTTGTATGGCTCGTGCATCTTAGTGTGGGCATGCTGCATGTGTCATTATTCATATTCAGTGCTTCAATTTTCGTTAATTTTAATGCAGCAGTGGTCACGGCTAGTGTTGATGGGGTACCACAAGTCATGAAACTTGTCAGTGATCCCTGTTTTACAGATAAGCGATGCTGCCAGGAGCAGATGGCTATTTATTCAGACAACGGATTGAGATTGCCAGTAGACTGACAATAGGGCCACGTTGCCAGATACTGTCCCAGAGTCAAGGGCTGCACTAGGAGATGGCACAAATGCACACCCCCCCCCCCCCCCCCCCCCCCCCCCCCCCCCCCCTGCGCGGCACAAAAATAAAGAAAATTCCCTGCCCCAGCGACAGTGCCCGTGGCCCCTCCAGCCCCTGTTACTCCCAAACTTTGGCTTATTTGGGTTTATAGACGGGTTGACAGACATGCACCCACTCCTATTCCATTATAGTGGGACAGTTGCGGATGTTGATGCATCACCTTCACAGCCATGATGTATCACATAGGGATTATTGCATGAGGATGTGTTGCATGGTGATGTACAACAGAGTGTGCAGGCATAAGAGTCAGATGTACACGCCTTGCAGCATCTTGGTGATGCTGTCCATGTTGATGATGATGTCTTATGCTCCTCGATTGCCATCACACGTGATAACTTTTCGCCCCATATAGGGACAGTGCAGACCTATGAGAGGTGCCAAACTAGATCTGGCGCCATATTTTCTACCTCTTTACAATGAGAGTTGTCTCATGGAATGTGCAGGGCCTTGGTGGCATCTTTCCTCGCTGCCAAAAGTAGGTCATCAGGAACTAGCTTCACCTTGCAGTCACGGATGGTCCCATGGATATTTTGCTCATGCAGGACCATAAGCTTGATGTCGGCCAGTGCACTAGATCTGGCAAGCTTTTATTTGGGCACACTTTTTGGTCCTTTGCACATGTAACTAAAGGTGGAGTATGTACTTCAGTGACAACTGCATTTATTCCTTATATGATTGGTCATGGAGTTATTATCCCTGCAAGAGCACAATGGATTATGCTTATTCAGGGTTGATTGAAAATTGGTGTGCTGAATGTGCTAGAGGAGAAATTTTGGAATGTCATCATGGACTCTCTACCTCAGGCAGACCATTGGATCGTTGGAGGTGACTTCAACATGATCCGCGGATAAGAAGGGGGACATGAAGGCATCATTCACCCACTCAACCTGGGAGATTTATCTTTTCCTTTCATGGTAGGGACTGCTGGTCAGAGAATGACTTCCATAGAAAGCCATAGTGACTCCTCTTTTCTTGGAGTAATCGCAGGAGTGGTGCAGGTTGCATTTATGCCTGCTTGATAGAGGTGGCAATATCTTCATTGCTCCAGGCACCTCAAAGTCAGACCATTGTCCTGTAGTTCTGTACATTCAGATCTATTTTGGCGTGGATTCCTCTTGTCCTAGATGCCGAGCTTCATCCAAGATAGTGTATCATTACTTATGGGAGTGCAGAGGAACACAGAGGATCTGGGGCCTGGGCATCTATAGCCCAGCTCTTAGACAGATTGAGGAGCGATCCTATGATCTGTCTATATTACTTGGGGTGCTATTGCATGGTTGGCTCAGTCTGGCCCACTGCTTCTTTTTGGGGTAGGGGTCCGGGGAGCAGATCCTGTTATACTTGCTTGTATGGCAAAGCTCAAAGATTTTTTCTGCAGGGTATCCCCCAATTACAATGCACACCACCTCCACTGAGTATTGACACCACATGGGAGATTAGTGCTAGCATCACGGCGTGGCATATCTGGAAGAGCAGATGCTGAGAGGCCTTCGAGGTTATTCATGTTTATGACACCCAATGTATTTGCAGTGTATGGAGTGGCATCATTCACACTCTTTTGCCCACCATGCTGAGAGGCCCTCGAGGTTATTCATGTTTATGACACCCAATGTTTTTGCAGTACATGAAGTCACATCATTCACACTATTGACCACCTGGGCCCGCATACAGGGACCTACTAGAGCTGTGCAAACAAAAACGCAGCAGATTTATGAGAGAGGGGAACTAATGGTATTTTATTCTCCTCGACTCCCCAGGGTCACTATGCTGCCATAAAAGTCCGTCTCCTCAACAGACTTATGAGAGAGGGGCTTTTATGGCAGGATACTGACTGCGGTTGTTTGTGATCTCCCTACCTTTTGGTTTGAGATCTCCCTTTGCATGATTTTATTTTACTTAATAGAAGTCCCCCTATTAATGTGCTTGGCAGACATCTCTGCCGTAGTAGCAAATGCCCCCCCTACTTTGACTGTTGGCTGCTCGGCCAGCCCTTAAGGCTTAACCAACCAATAGTGTGTGTGTGCTTTTGTACCTGCAAAAAGCATCGTGAGAGACCTGGAGGATCAATTTATAAGAGTATTTTTGGACAACTTTGGAGAAAATCCATTGCTTTCTAATGTCCATCCTCAAATCAAATGGTTACCACTGGAATCTACCACCAGGTGGCATTTGGTGTGTTCAATGTATTTCCCATGATTAGCAAGTGAAGTGTGAAGAGTTTTCTTTCATTGGCAATGCCATCTGCTACAGAGCTCATAAGGCAGCTTTGGATGGAAGTTCTTGTCTTAAGCGGCCCATATTTATGGTGTATAGAAACTTATGCAGAGATCTTAAAGTCAGTCAAATAGAGGATTAATGATGCACATACTAGTTATACTCATCAAGTATGTAAGGGTTACATGCGTGAGAACCCTCCTTAGGGTTAGGATAACTCGCAATTTGAGATAGATGACCGTGATAGTGATGCACTTCCCAGCCGTAGGTTCCTGTTCAGAACCATTTGTAAGCCAGCGGGGCGTGCAATGACAGACTCAACCACGTGTCCAAGAGATAAAAATATAAAGAGAGAGAGGGGAGAGAGAAAAGGGAATGGGGATCTTGCAACAATACACACATTGAGCGGGGAACATGCCACGCCCCCTTTCAGGAATTTATTCAGGAGCAATCCACGGGCATGCTGGCCAGGATCAATACAATCAATGAATACAAAACAAACAAATATGCTGATGTAGGATATCCAAGTCAATGTCGATGTCGACGTACAAGGTCTCTGATGTCAAGCACACCACGGGGATGACCCACAAGTATCTCTCACCGGGCTAGTACCAAATCCAAATATCCAAATCTAAATCCAATGAATCCAAATCCAAGTCCAAGTCCAAGTCCAAGTCCAAGTCCAAGTCCAAATCCAGGGCGTGCAGTGACAGACTCAACCATGTGTCCAAGAAATAAAAATATAAAGAGAGAGAGGGGAGAGAGAAAAGGGAATGGGGATCTTGCACAATACACACATTGAGCGGGGAACAGGCCCGCCTCCTTTCAGGAATTTATTCAGGAGCAATCCACGGGCATGCTGGCCAGGATCAATGCCCAACCTATATGTCCAAGCTCTATGTCCAAGTTCTCCACGTCCAAGCTATATGTCCAAGTCCAAGAAACACTCGCTCATCCCATGAGTAATCTCCATAACTCCTATAGCCTTGTCCATGAAGAAAACCATGGAAAAGCTCTTTCTCGCAAGAAAACTGATATAAACCTGTTTTAATGGTTTTTGGGTGATAAAAACATCCAAAAAGCAGTTTTTAGGGTTTTTGGAGCAGTTTTACGGTTTCTGAAATTTTTTTTAGGTTTTTGAAATTTTTGCCCATACATGTCCGTACAGCTCTGTACATGCACATCCGTATCGCCCATGCATATGCCCATACAAGTCTAGGATTGACCGTACATCTGAAAAGCATGTTAGAGAAGGTGTTGATGGCGAAGAAGAAGCTCTTCATGATCACAATGATGTCCACACATACTCCACAATCTCCTTCAATCTTCAATGATCTTGTTCATAGATGATGATGAAGAAGATAATCTCTATGCTTAACAAAGATGGCAACGCGATGAAGAGGTTCTTCTTCCACTTGATGCTCAAGAGAGGCTCATGCTTCTTTTATACTTGGGGAAGCCTTGCTTTTTGCCAAAAAGTAATGCTTTTGCTTTGCTTATGTCTTTTAATTAAATATTATTAATAAGAGTCAAAGTTCTTGATTTGTGCTTTTACAACTTTAGGGCCTTGCTTTTTGGCCCTAGAGCTGCTTTTTGAGAAAGCGGCTTTTAGCTTTTTGGTCCGGCTTAGTGTCCTTTTTCCAATGGTGCCCTTGGCTCACGGTCAAGCCCGTTTGACTTTTTGCTTTTTCCTGCTTTTTGACTAAGAATGGTGCTTTTTCTTAATCAAACCTTATGGACCCTGTTCCCATGTCTTCTTTCACCTGTCTGGTGTCCGGGCATGGATTTCATTATGTGAAATAGAGCTAGGAGAGCCAAACAGTTACACCATTACCAAGCCCAAGGCCCACCAAGGCCCAAATTGGTGTGGACAGCATGCCCCTGTGTACCACCCAGTCACCTACTTGCCTTGGCCTTGAGGTCCAACGTCTCTGCCGTGATCATTCTCCGTAATGATCGAAAGTGGCCCAAGGTACTCTTTTATAGATTAGTCTTGGTTATTACTAGCACCCAGCCGTATTATTAGGCTTATTGCTCTTTTTGGCCACATCATGCTTTGGACCCAAGGCCAATCTAGACTTCATCCTTGTAGCTCTTAGCCTCCTGGGCGGATCCTATCAGTCCCTAATCTCAGCTAAGTTCTAACCCTAATTTGGGTTAGCTTTTCAACCCGAACATCAACCTTTGCTGATCCATGGAGGGCTAATCCATCCCCTTAACCCTTCTTAGGTCATCAACCCCTAACTAGTATGGTCTCAGCCCAGTTTAGGATGTAACAAAGAAGATCAAGCAAGTACAAAGTCAGAATCTGATGTTTCTTCCCATCACAAGAAGATTCTATTAATTACAAAGGTGATAAATGATCTACAGGGACTTCAGCATCAGGATGACTGAACTATGCATGTTTCATTGCTTAGGAAGCACATTAAATCACCGCAAGTAGAGTCTATGAGCACGAACATCCAAAGTTGATAAGTTGAGAAAGCGCTTAAGAAAGTTGATCTTTGCGTAGTTAGGAAAGAAGACAAGACCATAGTTGCGTGCTATACTTTGCAAAGTATGTACAAACACTTTACTTACCCTACCCATGTATAAGGAGGGTCATAGCCAGTGTTAATTAGTGTTTTGTAGGAAATTTGTGCATGTCGTGAGCCCAAAGCAGCTAGCTAAAATACAGAAATTTTGTCAAGATGGGAATCATTAAATTTTCTCTGTTCTGTTTCTCATCATAAATTGTGCTCCACCACAGACCTGCATGTAACACTTTTCTCGCTGTGATGACTGCACCCTGATGTCCTCCCGCAGCTCTCAAGTGTGCTTCTCTTAGCACCACTCTTCTCTCTTCTTGTGGCACACATCTTCGTAGCACACTGTCTACTTTGAGACTACTTCGAGACAATATAGTGCTCCAGCTACAACTATGTACTTGCAAGCCTTCAAGACTGATGCTTTCTTCTGATTTGTTGTGAATTCCTTGAAAGTACTCCCATGGTGAGTTATTCCATGATGTCTTCCCACTCTGGATCCCTCATCAATGTCTTGGTCTAGTTGAACCTTTGATCTCACAATTTTTGTTCAAAAAGGACATCCATTTCTCAGTTAGAAATTAAGGTTGATATGAACCTTCAAAGTTGATTTATTTTCTAGCAAAATGTCTTGCTCAAATAAAGAAATCATGTAACACAATCAATGCTATAGGTCACAACGTGAGAAAGTCATGGTATGGGCGGGAGCTTCCTGAATCTCGTTACTCTCTTGTTTGGTTATCTTGGTTGTGTCTGGCTGTCTTGTTTATGGAAACAGTGGCAACTTATTTGTTGATGCAGCACATGATCCGGGGCCCGCCTGTGTTCAGGTGGCCTTCGCAGTTACCTGGCCATTTCCACTTCTTTCTGCTTCTCTTCAACTTTACGTGGATCTTACTGCTACTAGACAGCTTTAATTGTTTCCCATCGTGCTGTTGTCTCTTGAGCTCCTTATGCTTCATTTTCTTGGTGCCCTAGGCACTTGAGCCCTCTATCCTTCTCTGCTACTTGGATTTTAGTCTTGCTCTCAGGGACAGAGAGAGAGAGAGAGAGAGTGTGTGTGTGTGTATCCGCACCCAACATCCTTAGCGTTCCAGCCATCTCTCTACCTATTTACATGAGCTACCATCTGCAACATTATCTTCACTTACTGTAATTATCAGTCCCTTTCTTGCCTGCATCCTTGCACTCTCCCCATCTTGTTGGCTGCTGCTGTACACTTTCAATAGCTCAGCTATGTGCATGGGATTCTCTGTGCATTGTTCATATAGAATTATTGTGTGCCAGAGGATATGGCCTACACTATTGATGGATACACCATTTCCCATCATCTTTGTAGCAATCATTAGTATGATTTGTTTAAATCTCTCCCCCATCTTTTTTTTTTTGGGCGCAGGCTGTGAGGAGTAGACTGCCAGAGCATCCACAACATGTACGGATTTGTGTACTTAAAAGAACTCGATCGTGTTGAAGGCATCCATCCTTCATGCTGTGAAGTTTTTCATGAAGGATTTACAGATTTTGTTCTCTTCTCTTGCTTGAATTGAGGACTTCTTCATGCACTTTGGAACTTACATCCATAGTTTGTTATAGAAAATATATCTATGGCAACAGGTTAGATTGTATATTTGTATGTCAGACTTGGAATTTCCGTTTTAAGTGCTGAAGTTAGCTTTTGTACATGTAATTGTCATAGCTATTGTACATGCAATTTTCTACTAGTCGGCAGGATCGTGTGATAAGTCAGCTCATACGTGCCCTTCTCAACCTCTGTTGGAGAACGAAAATTTAGGAAAGATTTGGAGAGAGAGAGAGAGAGAGAGAGAGGGATTCAGGGTTAAAAGGCAGTTTACTTCAACAAAGCTCATATCATGATAGCAAAGGTACAATCTAGAACTTATATTGTGCTTTTTATTGCTCTTTGGCTATCCCTTGGCTATCTCCTTTCCTTGGGAGTCAAAGGCGTTGATGTATTTCGTCAAGATAGAGTTTCTATTGTGTATCAGGTAAATGAAACGAAAAGCTTATGCAGGCTTCCCTAAATAATCAGACAGGTGCATGCAAGGCTATTTTGTGGTAAGTGACGAGAGAAAATGCTATGTTGTAAAAGAAAATTTATTGGATTTGCAGGAAAAGTAACTCATGTGGATTGTTTTCACTCTTGTTAATGTAGTAAGCATCTTAAGACCTCATCTTCCAGGCCAACTATCTGTTTCAAGTGGTTGGTCAATCTATTTCATTAAACTGTATCAAAATGTAGGGCTGATCCATCTGGTCCATCGAACTTAATCAAAATATAGGGCAGCAACTCATTACATCCTACCATTGTAACAGTATACCTTCAACAGCTACAATAGTTCACACCTTCTATACTCCTTGAGGTTCTCCATCACGAGTTCTGGTGACAAGTGCTAATAAAATCCTGTATCCTCTCCCTCAATTGAATCATAAAGCTACAAAAATTGAGCTAGATACTTAACCAGTTGAAGACCCAATTAACAAGGCATTAAGACCATTGTTTCCTCTTGATTCTACAAAATACCATAGGGAATTGAGTCCATGGCCCATTTCTTAGCTCTCCCTTTACCCAAAGCCCATTTTTTCCTAGAGTTTAACAAAAAACCATAGGGAATTGAGTCCCTGGTCCATTTCTTAGCTCTTCCTTTACCCAAAGTCCATCTAAAGTATTCAAGATTAGGGCTATAAGAGGAGAAGACCATATTCTAGTAAAATCCTTCTCCCTTTTCCTTTACCCCTAGAAAAGTCCCAAAGTTTATTAAGTCTTGTTGCAAGCTCCATTGAAAGTTTCTCTAAGATTTTTGCAACTCCATTAATTAATCGATTCATCCCACCTCTGCATTTTAGTCCATCCAAGGGATGATGTTGATTCTTTCAACCCCAAGTGTGTGTTTCTTTCCCCTCATTTTAATGAAGGTTTAGCTCTACTAGAAGGTTGTCGAATGCATCTCCATAAGTTTGAACTTGAGGTCCAAGTTTCACGTTGACCACTCAGCAAGGTGACTTCAAGAAGGCTACTCCAAGCTTTCTGAACAATTCTGATCGGAGAGGTCCCACCTTGTTCAGCTATTGTTTTAACATTAATTATGCCCAATTCCCTTGCTTTCTTAGGAGTGCACAAAGACTTCCCTTGATTTCACATTTCTTCCCATCCCATTAGACACTTGTAAGAAGCTTTTCCGACTTGCCTAATTATCTACTGGATGCATCTCTTCAACAACAAAAGAAATAGACACTAGCAATGGCATTATAAGCATTACCTTTCCTTGCAGACTCAAAATAGAGGTGAACCATTGATTAAACTTGTGTAGAGGTGAACCATTGTTTACACGTGTGTTGCAACTTCTCTTGAACTACTTTCATCTTGGATTCATTAGTAAGTATTTGCTCAAAAAAAGCCCTAATGATTTTTTTTAAAACCATTTGTTTTTTGTTTCTTTTTCACGAGATCTTGAGGCCATGCAAAGTCACTAATAGATCTCTCCAAGCGTTTTGAAAATTTTCCACATCCCCATAATATTCCCACTCTCGAGGGTGGTGTTATTAGTAAATTGTTCACAACATTGATTTCTTACAAATGGTAGAGACATAACTTCAACCAAGCCCATTGATTGTTTCCACTATAGATCCTAAGGTAGAGCATTCAATGCTATATCAAACAATAGAAGACAAAGAGAGGGGAACCTTGTCTTACACTCTTGCACAAAGAAATTGAATCAATCTAATGTCTATTGACCTCAATGGCAAAACAAGCATTCCTTAGCAATAAAGTGACTATGCTTATGACATTAGTCTCAAAGTATGAGACTAGTATCATGAAGATAACAACTAGTAGATAACAAAGTCCCAATTCATATGATCTTAAGCTCTATCTAGACCCACTGCCTTCTTCTCCTTCTCACACCCAATTTTGACCTTCCTTTACGGTGATGATGGAGTCGAGAATCCATCTACATTTGTTGAATCTTGTATCTCCTTTTTTGACAATTAACCCATGAAGACCATGATATTTCCCTCCCTCCCTTTGGCTCAAGGCATTTCCCACTTTTTCCAAGCAAAACGGTTTACTAAATTGGATTTTGGCAAAAGGGCTAATGGTTTGAGGCATACTATTTGTTCTAGTCAAGAGCTTATCTTAGCCTCGATGAAGCATGTGTCGTTGGGTCTTGCCTTCGAGCCAAATGCAGCGTCCATTGTGGGTGCGTTAGCTTGTTCGTTGTGTCCTTGCTTTGTTGTCACATCAAAACGTTATTTGTCAAAGGGGTGAAGGGAAAGCTAGATTTCACACTAGGCCAGTCAAACTAAAAAATTGTCCGGTATCTATTACTAGTCTTAAGCAACTATGTACACTATTTGACAGTTGCACATGGTAAGGCTCCTTTATATGTTCTAATGTTGTCTAACAAAAGATAAGGTTCGTTCATACGGGTAAGATGGCAAAGCGTCTTAGGATAGGTCGGACGGGTGAAACTTTAAGCAACTATGTACAATATTTGACAATAAGTGCATGATGGTAAGGATTCTTTATATGTTCTAGCGTCGTCTAACAAAAGATAAGTATTCGTTCACGCAGGTAAGATGACAAAATGACTTATGATAGGTCGGTCAGGTGAAACTATATTAACTGAGAGGGTGCTTAACATACCCCTCTTCCTAATGGTAATTGTATCCTCACATCACCCAAGTCAATGGTAAAGCTGCTTCTACGGGGGGAAGTTGATGGTCCATGATATGTCATGGAGTTAGTGGTTAGATTGGTCCACAACCAGATGCAGAGCAAAGTGATGGGAAACTTTGGGTAACCTTGATGGTAGGAAGCTTATCAAGGTGGCATGGGAAGTGATAAGTGATGTAGAGGTGCTGTTAAGGTTAAGTGGTGAGTTTGGGACCGATCCACAGCTTGATGCAGGGCTGGCTAAGTGATGGGTAACTTTGGGCAACCCTGATGGCAAGCACCTTGTCAAGGTGGCATGGGAAGTGATAGGCGATGTAGAGGTGTTTCATGCCAGGTCTCTGTTGGTTGTGGAAGGGGTGTGGCCCCTTCAATGTGAGGTTGTTGTGATAGAAGCAATCCGTACCTTGTGATGTTAGCAGAATGAGTGTCAAGACTCCATGGAACGATAGGCATGGAGAGATCGAGGTCCAGGACATTTTCACGTGACAGGGTATTATGCTTGGATCTCATAACGTGATGCCTAGAGATTGGGAATTTTCTTGACGAACACGTCAAGAGCGAGGTTTTTTTGGTGTTAAATTGGAGTTGAAGTAGAGAATATAGGCATACACGCGTGTTGGAAGTGCTTGCGAGGGCGAGGGTTCTCTAGGTCATACCCAGGCTTACGCTTGTAGCCATGGTTTTCTCATCCAGAGATGTACTTGGAGGGTTGGCGTCGACGAGTTTAGTTGCAGGTGCATGTGTTTGTGTTTTCATAAGATGCGAGAAGTAAAAAAATTATGATACTCATAGTGAAATATGCACGTGTCGTGCATGAACAATGTACGGAAGGTGTGCTCGTGTTTGTACACTTCTACAATATCAAAATTTCTTTAACTTAACTGCTCTCTTCAACTCTCTTTGTTGCTTTATTTGACATTTACTTGACGTCGTGATTCTTGGGGGGAGCCAAGATTAATAGATTGTTGGGGGCCTGGTAGTGGACTTGTGCATGGTTGTGCCCATAGTTGTAATGAAGCTGGGTGATGTTTAAGTCAAGAGGTTACTTAGCCTTGCCAAAGCATGTGTTGTTGGGTCTTATCTTAGAGCTATAATTTGTAACTTTCCATGTGGGTGCACTAGCTCGTGCCATGTCCTCACTCTGTTGTCACACCGGAATACTTCTTTGCTAAAGGGATGAAGGGAGAGCTCTCAATGTTGCTTAGAAGGAGGCAAGAAAAGATGGTTCTCTCTCACAAAAGGTAGGAAAGGAAGAAGCTAATGCAAGAGAGAAAACTACAATCACACATATCCAAACAAGCATCCATCAAGCAACTAAGAACACAATAGCATGCAAGCAAGCAAGAAGAGGAAAGGAGGAGAGCTCAGAAGAAAACTATTACAAGGAAATTTATATGTATTACTTATTGTCAAAAATGACTTTAGTCTTAAGCAACTATGTACACTAATTCTGTAGACTTTTCTTATTTGACATTAAGCATAAGGTGAGGTCTTTATATGTTCCAAAATCGTCTTACAAAAATTAAGTCTTCATTCGGTAAGATGGAAAAGCACCTGATGGTAAGTCAGGGGGGTGAAACCATGTTAACCAATGGAGTGATTAACATACCCTCCTTTCTAATGGCGACTACATCCTCATGTCACCTAAGTCAGTGGTAAAGCTATTGGAACGTGGATGGTGTTGATAGTCTAGGATACGCCATGGAGTTGGAAGTTGAGGTTAAGTGGTAATGTTGGGGATCAATCTGAAGCCAAATGTAGGGTAAAATGATAGAAAGATCTAGGAAACCCTTGATGGCAGGTAGTTTGTTGAGGTAGCATGGAAAGTGATAGGTGATGTAGAGGTTCTTTATGCTAGGCCTCCATTGGTTATGGAAGTGGTGTGGATCCTTCAACATAAGGTAGTTGGTAGAAGCGTTCCACAACTTGTGTTTGGTGAAATGAGTGTCAGAATCCCATGGAATGATTGGCATGGTAGATGGAGGTCTGAGACATCTTGGCGCGTGACGACTCTTAGAAATACACCAAAATATCATGTAACATTGGGGATATGGGCAAATGGTTCTATGGTACACGGGATAGCCATAGCATATTAAATAGTCTTTTGGGTTGCACTCCATTCTAGGCAATGGGTGCTCTTTTTCATGAACTTTTGGGTGCTCTTTTTCATGAACTTTTGGATTAGGTAGATGGGATTATTCCTTAATAATCTTTTAATTACTTTTGCTACAAGCTTATAAATAGGTTGGCTACCCATTGAATCAATATATGAAATTTGTCTCTCCACTCTCTACATTGCAATTTTGTTGAGCTCTTGCTTTCTCTCTCTCTCTCTCTCATTCACCATGGATTCTAACACTGTATTAGAGCCATGATCTATATGTGATAAACTTCAAAAACCCTAGCTATGAAGCTTGCAGGTTTGTTACCTCTGCCCCCCTAGACAATGGAGAGATGATTTCTCCTCCACGCTCCATCATTGCTCATTCTACAACTTTAGCCATTTGCCCAGTCCGTAGGCAGCCGCTATGCTATTCAATTTGGAGGAAATGCTATCACCATCGCCAGCAATAGACGATTAAAACAAACCTAGTTTTTTTTTTTTTTTTGGTGTGTGGGGGGGGGGGGGGGGGGGGGGGGGGGGGGGGAATGCAATGGTGAGCTACTGGAAGCGTTTCAATCTAATTCCACTTGTCTTCGAGGTTTTTAGGTGCTGCGAATCCGGTGTTAGTCTCTCAAATAATCGACTGTATTAGCAGCTGTCACACTTTGTGTGCATCATAGTACGCTTCTTTATCAAAACTTGATTAATTCTTGATTACTTTAGTTAATCAAGGTGTTATGGGCTTCAAACACAAGCACATAGGGTGCTATTTCTATGTCTTGAATCTCTCTTGAAGAAAACATGAAAAAGGGACAAAGTGCTGTTATTTTTTGTCCCATAAATGTCAATCATTCGCTAATCATAGTGGATAATGATTGATTAGCCACTAATGTTTGAGCATAATCAGTAAAGTATCAATCATGCCTTCATCTTGTAAGTCTTCTAATGCAAGATATATCAAGCAAAGAAAAAAGGTCAAAAAATCCAAAACCAAAACCAAATCCAAATCTCTTTATTATTATGATGTAAAGAAGATGGGCTTGTTTGAATTTCTTGCTACTCACATGCATTTGTATGGAGAAGGTGGCATCTAACTTTTTTAAATCTCTCTGTAAGGGTTTTAGACACTGCCCTTGGACTAATTTTCTAAGTGGTAAGACTAGCCCACATCATGTGAAACTCATCCAGTTTCGAAAAGTTTTGAGGGTAATGGTTTCCATACATAGCAAACCAAAATTAAGTTTATGCTGCTGAAAAAGGGATTGTGGGGGGTGTTACAAATGGAAAAGAGAGAATGCTTGCCACTAGAGAAGGAGAGAGCATATGGGCTAGGAAGGATGAAAAGGCACTGGCGATCATTGCCTTAGGTTTAAGTGACACTTACATCCATCATATAGATGGAAAAGGAACTTCTCAACAAGAGGCCTAGAATACTCTTGACACTTTGTTTGGACCTCAATCTAAAAACTCAAAAATCAGTTTGCTCATTAAATTCTTTGAGTTGAAAATGAATCCAAAAGAATCCCTTCCAACTCATTTGAATTACATGAAGAGTATCTTAATCCAGCTGGCATGTATCAAGAAGCACATTGACGAAGATGTTATCATAGCAGCTCTTTTAAAAAGTCTCCCTCAGGAAGAATATTGTAACATTGTAACTAATCTTACCAACTTACCTCCTATACCTACATTGATGTATGTTGCAGCAACTTTACTGGAAGATTTTAACAAAATTAAGCACATGCAAAGCATCTCAGAAGGAGCATTTTTCAACAAAGGTGGATTTAAGAAGTTGGTACAAAAGCTCCTTTCAAAGGTGCATATCTAAAAAGGGATCTTTCTATGAAGTCCTGCAATGTCTATGGGAAAAGAGGGCATGAAGAGAAAGATTGTTTCTTTAGAAACAAAGCAAAGAAGGCACTCCTTGCAGTAGGTGATGATGGATCAAGTGATGAAGAAGGAGAAAGAAGCAGTGACCCCAATAGAGGTGAACTTTGCTCAAGATGATTGGGCGTTCTTGACCAGCTAAGACAAGCCCACCCTTTATCCTAAGTGAAATGTAATTATAACTAGATGTCCAACATGTGTGGTCATTGACTGGCATTCTAAACCACCATGAGTAAGAATTACGAGCACTTGGTTGGTCATTATAAATAGCTTTATAAACAGTAACTAGAGCTAGCATTGACACCATAGTAGCCATGGATATTTTGTTGAGGAAAGGTGTTAGAAATACACCAAAATATCACGTGACATTTGATAACAGACTGATAAAGAGAGAGCACACACACAAGAGACCAAACCCTAATCCATTAGTGTAACCCTAACCAAAGAGGGAATCCATATCCACTCTCACACAATGCATAATAGAAGAGAACTACACACCACATATTAAATGTGTTGTGTTCACACACCAAATAACCCTATCTAATGTCCACACACTGTGGCCAGCGGGACGCAGCCATTTATTGTCACACACATGCTGTTATCAACCATGCCAGCACATCGTGCCTAGCTCTAGCTGTCTCGAACTTGTAATCTCAACAACCCCTCTCAAGCTCATGATGTACATCCATAGATGAAGAAGATGAGCTTGGGCTGTCAACACTCCTCCTCAAGATCATCATATCCATCTCTCGTACTCCAAGCCTGACTCAAAATGAGGCTTCCTGCATAAACTGACTCACTAGTCCCACATTATAATATAAGTCCGACCTCGTAATAGTCAAGTAGATAAGACTACCAACCATTTTCCTATACATAGTGACATCTTCCACTTAATCACCCAAATTAGCCTTCATATTCTGCTCCAAAGGTGTCATCATAGGCTTACAACTTGTCATTCCGTACTTTTCAAACATGTCTAAGGCATACTGCCTTTGCACCAGCCATATACCATGAGATGTCCTGATCACCTCAATACCAAGAAAGAATCTGAGTTCACCCAAATCCTTCATATCAAACTGTGTGCTTAAAGATGTCTTCACATCCTCAATGTCTTTCCCGTGATCACCTGTCACAATCAAGTCATCCACATAAATGACTATCACAACCAATCCATTCTGTGTCCTCTTCACGTAAAGTGAAGAATCTGAGTTTCCCACAACCAATCCATTCCGTGTCCTCTTCACATAAAGTGAAGAATCTGAGTTTCTCACATGAAAACCAATGCTCATAAGATACTTGCTTATTTTGTCACTCCAAGCTCTTGGTGCCTGCTTTAAACCATACAATGCTTTCTTCAATCTTGAAAGATCCTGCCCCCTCTGTGCATCAAATTCTGGGGTGCTAGCAGTGGAAGTAGCAACTTCTTGTGCAGGGAAGGGCCTCCCACTCGGGGCCTCGCCCCTCACGAATGTTCGGACAAGAGACTAATCCCTTGGTTCTTTGAAAATCGAACTCAGAAAAAACTTCCCTTGCCCAGAAAGCATGGGCGACTCCAAGAGAACTATCAAAGGCCTTAACTTTCCTTTTTCATTCCGATTGAATCCACGGATCACATGGCCAGATTAAGGGAGGAACTTGCACTTGGATCGTAGAGACCAATGTTTTTTTCCTCGTCAAAGAGGCACAGCCGTTGATTCTTTTCCATAGAACAAGGATCATCTGTGATTTACTTCAACTATCGTAACTTGAACAGAATTGAATTTTAATTATAGGGATAGCCTAGCCCCATCCAATCCCATGGGTTAACCACTGTATTGAGATAAGATCCATTTAGTAATTTACTTCAACTATCGTAACTTGAACAGAATTAAATTTTAATTATAGGGATAGCCTAGCCCCATCCAATCCCATGGGTTAACCACTGTATTGAGATAGGATCCATTTAGTAATTTGGTTATGTTTTGTCCTGGGTAGTACCAGGGAAAAGAGTTCCTAGGTTCCCTATCCAGATTCATGCAAAGTACATTTCAGACATACCACTTACGCACCCAATATGAAATTGCGTTTCACAGATTTGGCTATCTTTAAAGCAAACTTTTAATGAAACCATAGTATCACTGATCATAATCCTCCAAAATATCTAGCTTGAAGTCCAATTTCCAATCATTCCTTCATCGGTGTACCTATAGCATCGTTGGCAACAACTAGAACACTCACCACCTACTCACACAAGGGCCTTTTTAATAGTTCCTAGCTCATAGTACCTAGGAATATAATCACATAAAATCTAGATGGGATCTCTATTGAAGATTAGCTAGATCAATCAACAAGATCCATATAAAAGGGTCATGAACTCATTTGTTGAAGACTAGCAAGGCCAATCAACCAGATCCATGCCCTTGTTCAGAAAATAACTCCAACTCATTTTCTTCCCCGATGCACGCGTGGGTATCTTCGGTGACCCAGAGCCTGAGCACCGTATGGTCAACACCCTCTAGGCTCCTTTCGCAAGTCACCTAGTGCTTGACTCATAGGTCGCTTCCTTGGTTCCTCATCCATTGTACACCGGAAGCTCACCATTTTAATTAAGCCGAGGCTGGTCAAGACCTCGGCCGACCTTGCCACGCGAGACGTCCTTCCTTGACTCTCCATTAGCTGTTGCAACCTTTTCACTTAGGTCCTCACGACCTTAGTCAACAAGATAGTCAAAATGCTTCCCTAACATTCTTGACATAAAACAGTCTTTTAAAAAGAGGTTTCATATATACAAATACAGTTTCCAACGAACTCCCTCTTTCCACATCGTTCCACGTCATTTCTCATTATTCCACATTCTTCTACATTAATTCCCATTGCATCATTCCTCATCCATTCATATCTATTCACATCATTCCACATCCATTTACATCTATCTAGATCCATATCACATCCATTTACATCTATCTAGATCCATATCACATCCATTCACATCGTCCTACATCCATTCACATCATTCCACATCCATTCACATCCACTCACATCCACTCACATCCATCCCCATCCATTCCCATCCATTCACATCCACTCACATCCATTCCCATCCACTCACATCCATCTCCATTCATTGCCATTCATTCACATCCATTCAGATCCACTCACATCCATCTCCATCCATTCCCATCCATTCACATCCATTCAGATCATAACACATCCATTCACATCCACTCACATCCATTCCCATTCATTCACATCCATTTAGATCATTCCCATCCATTCAGATCATTCACATCCATTCAGATCATTCCCATCCATTCAGATCATTTCCATCCATTCACATCCATTCAGATCATAACACATCCATTCACATCCATTTCCATCCATTCCCATCCATTTCCATCCATTCACATCCATTTAGATCATAACACATCCATTCAGATCATAACACATCCATTCCCATCCATTCAGATCATAACACATCCATTCAGATCATAACACATCCATTCCCATCCATTCACATCCACTCACATCTGTTCTCTCAGGTTGAAAGTACAGTTACTCTACTCATGATACTGATAGAAATTTTTCTAAGTTTCTGTCAATTGCTTGGCTTAGTTAAAGGTAACTTTTTCTCGATTCCGATAAATCTAAGTATCAGAGTGTTGATGAAGGTTTAAAGAGGACAAATAGATTTTTATTAGAGATTTATAGTAGTAAAAACTCAGGAAGAGCATTTATGTATTGTGTTTTCATTCTTTAAGCTTCATTAATGAAGACTTTTAATTGACATCCCCTGTTTAAATCTAAATTTTTATTAAATATAAATTTTCGTTCACTTTTTAGATCCTTGATCCTCTCAGGGATTCCAGATTCATTTTCCGGAGAAACTAGGAATAAATCGGTCATACGTTTTGTAAAGCTTGGATTAATATAAAGAGCATTCTCACGAAGCATCTGGAAAACGATCTCACGAAGCACCTGGAAAATGATCTTAAGATGTGCCTTGTGTTCTTCCATATTATGACTGAACACGAGGATGTCGTCAAGATAGATAATGACAAACTTGTCCAGAAAAGGACGAAAAAGATCATTCTCAGACTCATAAATGTTTTAGGGACATTGGTTAACCGGAATGGCATGACCACGTACTCGAATGACCATATTTTGTGCGAAAAGCTGTCTTATATTCATCACCTTCGCGAATGCGAATCTGATGATATCCAAACTTAAGATCAATTTTAGAGAAGACCTTTGCATGGAGCAATTGATCAAACAATTCATCAATGTGCAGAAGAGAATACTTATTCTTGATAGTAGTCAACTTATTAAGGGCACGATAGTTGATGTAAAGGTGCATAGACTTATCCTTCTTTTTCACCAAAAGTACTGGAGCTCCAAAAGGGCTTTTGCTTGGTGGAATATGTCCTTTCTCCAAAAGTTTAGTAAGTTGTTGTCGTATCTCCTGAGATTCCATAATAAAGAAACTCGATATGGAGCACGAGTAGGTGGAGCATTGCCAGGAAGGAGATCAATAGCATGGTCGACTAGTCGCCGCCGAGGTGGGAGAACCGTAGGAAGCTCCTGAGGAAAAAGATCCAAGTATGGAGCAAAGAAAGGTTGCCTGAGGTGGTACATCACCTTTGTATCTATGTCCTCGGGAGGATCGTTGGCTGAATAGACCATTAAAAGTGCTGAGGAACAACCACTCTTGTGGACCCATCGTTTCACTTGAAGAGCTGAAAGGGTTGATGTAGAAGGTTGGTCTCTGATTCCTTCGAGTGCCACAAGCATATCATTTTGAGCAAATTGTATGGAATGGTTCCGGAAAATTGATCAGAGGATCATATTGATACAACCATTCTTGACCAAGGATCATATCATAATGTGCCAAATTTGTGACTTGGAAATCCAATTTGTCACGATAGTGTTGGTGTACGGAACTTGTGTAGGAGTGGTGATCCGTGTGGAGCTGCTGGATCTGCGAAGCCAAGGAGGCCATAGACTCCTAGAGTTGCTATTGGAACTACTGCTGAAGTTGCTGCAAGGCTGGCTGCCATTCCAGAGGGGATGGTATGTCAACAGGTTCTGCCATCATGAGAGAAGATGTTGATGTAGAGGCTTCAGGGTGACGAGGCTCTAGGGGTTTTTGCTGTTGGTGGGCTGACGCCGCTGGACTCTAGTAAGAACCATCGGCTGGAGGGTGCGGCATTTGGAAATCCCGAGAGGAGAGGCTATGCACCTCCTATAGAGCATCCAGTATAGTAAGGGCGATCCTCTGGGGACTGGGCTCGCACGAGAGTCTACTACTGGAGAAGAAGGTACATCGGTAGGGGCAGCTACTGGTGTCAAGGGAGTATACTTTGGTGTAGAGGGGCACACCGTGAATGAAGATGGATAAACGTCCTCAGAATAGGTGCAATATTCATGAAAAATGATGCTACACTCGGGGAGGATAGCGCCCAGATAAGGATGACGCCTGAGTATAAAACAGTAATGATCTAGATCTTGTGCAGAAATACGAACACGGATCACCCACACGTTGAATTCTCAAAGGTGAGAAGTTGGTGTGGCTATCTGAATACGGTAATGAGTGGGCTGAAAAAAGGAGGCACACTCACTGTAGGGGTTCAAATCGATGGAGAAACACGGGTAGGAGAGGGCACTATTGACTGAGAGGGTGTATCCTGTAAATAATTGAAATCATAGGTTTCCTCTGCCGCCATAAGCCGTGGAGAAGAGGGTAATGTGTGTCTACGTGATTTGAGAGGTGCTCTTGAACCCGTAAAAAGTGATATTGGCCCCCGGATGAGTGGAGAGCCCACAAAAGAATGAAATGGTGGGTTTCTGATATGTTAATACTCCACATTATGTGAGATTTTTATGCCCAAGAAAATGGAAAAATCACATCGGAAGGAGGTTGCCATAACAAATATTGTTGCTGGAGAAGAAGCACCAAGGATAGTAGCCGTCAATTCAACAGAAAAAAGCACCAACTACAAGTGGCTGGTCCAAACGCAAGCATAGACAGTAGGATGCCAACGATGAAGAGGGGTACAGGTACTGAATCCGTGGAGGAGAGGAACGACTATAGGCTGGCGCGCATAGAACCTTGTGCAGGATGGTGACGAGTGCAGGCTGAAACTGGTCAGGTAGGTGGCGTCATTTCATAGGGACCCGTAAAGGTGAGTTTATGGTTTTTTTTTAAATAAATATTTGTAGACGTGGCATTAAAGCCTAAGGGGCATAACCCTTGGGTAATTAATAATGTAGGATTGCCTTGTTTTTGTTTTAATAAAAAAAATAAGCAACCAAACGACGCTTCTCAACGATAGCCATCCAGGGAAACTTCCACGAAGGGGTGCGACTGCTCTTGGGAGGGGTGCCTGTTCATGAGAAGGGGTGCCGCTTGAAGAGGTAAGCCTCCTGATTGAAGGATTTTTTTGCTTTTGTCTTCTTTATTTAAGAGTGTCCTGCATATGGCTGGCCCAAACTTAATCAAGAAAAATTGGGAGTTGGGGGCTGAATTTGATAGGGCATTCTCTCTCCTGCTCTTCCATTCAACACTTGCTACACCCAATTTTAGGGTTTGGGTGGGCTGATTTTAGGCTTAGGGTTGGACTGATTTTAGGAATAGGGTTAGGGTTTGGGCATGTCACAGGGCAGAAAAAGTTTGCTTTGATACCACTGTGAAGCTTTTATAGCTTTATTAACATGATTAAGACTTAATCAATGAACATAAGACAAATACTGCAGGAAAAGACTGAGTTATTTGCATTGAGAGTGACAGAGGTCTTTCTTAAATAGAGGCGTAAAGGGTACAAGTGAAGAGACACATCCCTAGGAAGGGATGTGGCTCTTGAATCAATGGTTATGTCCTTTGGACTTAGGGGTGTGTCTTTTAATGAATAGACATGTCCTTTGATAGTGACCCATGTGTAAGGGTGTGACCCTTCACAGGTGTCTTTTCAATTACTAAGGGATTAAGAAGTAATTAAGGAGAGATTAAGAGAGTTAGTCAACAATTGTGACACGTTCATTCAACTAAGCGTGTTTCTGGTCTTTTTCTGGGAAGTCCTTTTCCCGTTCAGAAAAAGTACTCCAAGATTCTACCTTCCAAGAATCTAGACGTATACTTCGATTTTCCAAAGGTTAAATGTATTCAAAATTCCTTTTCTGATTTAAGATATTTTCTAGTTTTCTCGATGAATATTTTCACATTCTTTCTCAAATTTTTCAAAATAAGATATACTCAATATTCTTCTTTTTGAATAAAAGATTCATGGGATTTACAAAATCAATTATACCCATATTTCTTCTTTCAGTATAAACACTAATTTAAATGAATCATTTCCATAATTGTCGTAAATTAAATGATTCTAGAAATAATGTGCATAACCTTCTTTATTTTTACGAGAATTGATAATGCTCAAAACTCCTCTTTTTGTATAAAATTTATTTTGCATAATTTTATTCCCATAAAATGATAATACTCATAATTTCACTTTTGATAAATAAATAAAAATACTCATATTTTGAAATATGCTGAAAGTTCTTCTTTTAACATTTAAATGTTTGAATCTAGAATATCATGGGAATTCCTCTTTTAAATAATTATATCAAAAATTTCTCTTTTCTCTAATTAAATAAATATGCATAAATACTATTAAAGTATTTTTCATGATAAAAATCATTCTTATTGCATAATCTATATGGAGAATATGATAGGAATTTCTCTTTTTGCATTATTAAAAATTATGCATAAAAATAATATTTATCTCTTTTCTGGAAATTTTTGCCAGAGCTTCGGGGTAATTTCTGGAAATGTTCAACTTTCTAATTTAAAATGAAAACTTGTAATGAAAATATGATAAAAACTCCTCTTTTAGACTAAAATTAATTTATGCATTCATAGTATAATTATAACCTGTCCTGGTAGTAGGGTCTTGGCACCTATGGTGCTGCGCAATGTAGGAATGTTTTCACCAACCCAGTCGAACTGCTCATCATCGGCCTCTCTGTCTTGATCTCTGGGGTGGCTGCATTGTGGGGTCTTCTTCACATGCTTGCTCCCACTAGAAGGGCCTGCATGTGTATGCGCTGGTGTTGCTGTGGGAGGAGGGTTGGATGCTGGTGATCCCATTGGGTGTGTCCTAGAATCCAAGGTGCCACTCTCTTCCGTGGTGGTGTCGCCAGTATGTGGTCGTTGGGTGCCTTGCACTATGTTTTGTGAAGGCATGGTAGCACGTGCAGTGTTCTTGGTGTGCGTGCCATATCCATGTACGACTATGCTAACGTGGTGATGTGCTAGTGTCCTTATGTGGGTGTCTATGTAGATCTTGAGCTCAAGCTCTCTAAAAAAGTGAAATGAAAATGAAGTGAGAGAAGGAACTATTAATAGTTTTTTTTTAAGGAAAAAAAAAACCTAACTAAACTTATTTTCTTAGCCTTATTACATCTAGATTTATGCTGGTGCGTGCACAACCCAATGCCTCCCTTGTCTCCTCATTCGTGCATGCTAAGCACCATGCCTATGGGGAGCATTGGTCTGCAACCATTCAACCCGAGCATGACTTTTTGCAGCCTTGCGTGCCTCTTGCGCAAGAAATACAAATGTGTAAATCAACCTTCCATTTTCTAGCTTCACAAAAGGGGCTACACACACAGCTTGCAAAGGCTCCATAGCTAAGCAGAGGAAGAAGCTAAAGCAGAGTGATCCTCATAGGGGGAGAGAGAGAGAGAGAGAGAGAGAGAGAGAGAGAGAGAGAGAGGGAGTGAGTGAGAGAGACTGTTAAAACTTTGCTGTTGCAAGTTTAACTTGCACAGAGAGAGAGAGAGACAGAGACAGAGACAGAGAGAGAGAGAGAGAGGGAGTGAGTGAGAGAGACTGTTAAAACTTTGCTGTTTTGCAGGTTTTAACTTGCATGTTTAACACAAATCCGTTTTTCTAAGTAGAAAATGATATTTTTGATATACAAATATACTAACATGGAGTTTTTTACAATAAATTACATTTATGAGGAAAATTAAAAAATAATAATTTTTGGGGTCCCCACAATTTTGGGATCTCATGGATGTAGTGGTTCTTGACAGTTAGTTATGTTTATGGGGTTGTGGGGATATGACAGTTAGTTATGGATGTACTGGCTCCTGACAGGCTTCTGACGTGACCCTTGAATTACAAGCTTTTTGGAGGGAAAAAATTCTTTTCATTATACATATTGGTTGGGTGATGTTTTTTCCACCTCAAAATGTAAAAAAATTAAAAATAAAAAATTTTCACTTTTTGGGGCCCACCTAAATACGAGAATGTTTTGCTGATGTGGAAGGGAGATATAGTGGGAGTTAATGAGAAAGGAGATTTCAAACTGACAAGAAAGATTCAATTTGTAGAGAGTGAAGATTCAATTTGTAGAGAGTGAAGATAAAAAATTCAAAAAGTAAGAGAGAGTATGAGAATATTTCCTTTAAAAAGTGAAACTAGGGGGGTATGGCTGATGTGGCAAGGAAAAAAATAGGGGTCAGCATAGCCTTTATCTCCCTTAAGCAGCCCAGCTTTTTAAGCTCTAATCCCTTAAAATTAGGAATCCTTAGGAGGCCCTTTTTGGGTGTCCAAAAAATTCCTAATGATCATTGCCACCCACCAACCCACCACTCGAAGAAGGGGAAATCCTGCCACTACCATTGTCTAAGTGCAAGGAAGTCGACCCTCTGCCAAACCCTTTGAATTGGTGTGATCCTCTGGACTGCACGAAGCTCGAGCAGGCCATTGCCATCCTGCTTGGTCAATAGCTCCAACATTACCCCATCACCTGCATCACTAACCACCTCGACCTCAATGTCCTTCGTCCATACCTCGATGCCAAGCACATCACCTGGCGTCATGATCACCCACGCAGAACCCACGATGGATACCACCGGCCACTCGCTACTGCTTGTCCCATAATGTTCAATATCATGGGCGAGCAGCCGGCCTAGCGATGGCGGCCCTTCCTCTGCAAACCCTTCATCTAGGACATCTACTGTAACGTGCGTCGTCATGATCACCCACGTAGAACCCACGATGGATACCACCGGCCACTCGGCCCACCACTGCTTGTCCCATAATGTTCAATATCATGGGCGAGCAGCCGGCCTAGCGAAGGTGTCCCTTCCTCTGCAAACCCTTCATCTAGGACATCTACTGTAACGTGCCCTACGCGCACTGAGGATTAGCCTAGATTTTCTTCCGATTCAAAGATGGTTGGAAGACGTTCCATGATGAGAAATAGAAGAACCAAAATTTGTGATTTAACTTCCCATGGTTCACGCCTCTGTCTCATGACAACATCCCTGTATTGAGGAATCCATGGTTAGCAGGCGCTTTCACAACTTCATCCGCTGCTACAACCAGGTCTCTGACCCAGCCGGTGATTGCCATAATTCGATTCTTCAACCTTATCATCACCTTGTTGGAGTCCTTTCTGACATGAAACCATTACTTGGAGGGAGCCCAACGCCTTGCCTTCGACATGAACAAAGGGCCCACACTTAAGTAGCTGTTCTACTACTACAAACGAGTCATGTGGATGCCTGCTTGGAGGCTCCAAACTTTTGAAGACATGATGGAGATGACCTTCTGGGATGAGCTATTGCATCTTCCATCATGCCCCTCCCACTCCTACCTCATGATGGGACTTTGTCTGTACTTACTCTATCTACTACACATAACTTCTTTGGTCAGTTCCGAGGATAGACCTGGAAATCGGGATGGGGGTTGTTGAGATATCGAGCTCGTCTAGTGAGGCGGTGGCCAGTGATGACCCGCCTGGGGGATAGGCCCCACACTTACACCACTGGCATGGTTGGTGAGATCTTGGGTGATATGCGGCCAGTGGGATGACAGGCTGTGTGACAGCCACTCTAGAGACTGGCATAGTTATAGCGCCAGCTCATTTAGTCGGGTTCACACTATAGAGAACCCGTGTTTGTATTGTTTGAGTACCTTTCATATTGTGTGTACTCTTATTCTTGTATATGGTGTGTTGAGTGTTGAGTAGAGAAGAAGAAGATTTTCAGCCTCTCACCTTGTGTGTTCTCTATTAGGGTTTTGTGAGTGTGTGTGTGTGCTTGCAAGAGCTCAAGCTCTCTTCCCCCCTGCATCTTTTCATGGTATCAGAGCCTGGTTCGTGCTAAGGGCTGAGCTGCAAGCAAGAGAACCACAAGAAGCGGTACGAGGGTAAGAGCTTCAACTACTCTTCCCTATTGTGTTGGTGACTACACCCTTGTCGGGAGCTCTACGGGAGGCACTGGCAAACGATCTCTGATTGAGGAGCTTTCTTCGCGGGAGTAAAGCTATAGGGCAACTTTACAGTCCTTCAGACTACGATTTTCGGGCCGAAAACGCATTTCGGGCGCATCTGGACCTCCGTTTTTCAGAAAGCAGGCGATTTCGAGCACTGCGGGTAAGTCATCGATTCTCTACAGAACTCTGTTTTAAGAACTGCAGGAAGACAGATTGACTGTGCAGACACTGTGGGTGCTGCAAAGAGGTCTACAGTTGCCATTGGGTGTATGTATGTGCATTGAAGTCACTGGTTGTGACATTTGAGAGTACTACAGTACCGCTGTGCAGAAAATACAGCATTTGTGCAGAAAAAACCAGAGTGCAGGTTCTGGTAAAATTGTGTGTTTGGCAAGATATCTAATGATGGCATAACACAGATTGTGGCTGAGAAGTTGGATAAGAATAACTTCCATGCTTGGAGGTTCAGGTTGACTAATTTCCTGATGGGAAAAGGCTATTGGGACTATATAGAAGGTGAGCATGAAGAGGCACCGGAAATACCGGATATAAATCCTACTGCTGCAGATGTGAAAGAGTTTAAAGACTGGAACCAAGGAGCCAGGAAGGTTATGTATTGGCTTTCCAGTAGTATACAGGACACCATGATTGGGCACATTCAGGATGCCAAGTCCCCCAAGGAGGTGTGGGACACCTTGGTAAAGCTCTATGAAACAAATACCAAGGCACGTAAGATACAGTTGAAGAATGAACTTCATACTGTGGAGAAAAAGAGCATGTCTGTGAATGACTATGCGCTGAAGATAAAGGGTATTGTGGAATCCCTTGCATCTATTGGTGTGTCAGTAGATGATGATGACAAGGTGGAAGTCTGTCTACGTGGTCTCGGGCCACAATACAAGGCGTTTAAGACGTCTATTCAGACTCGGGAAAACATTTCCAACTTTACAGATTTGGTGTCTATGCTGATTATCGAAGAGAAGAACTTGGGTGAAGACCAACAAACTTCACAAAGCAAAAACAGTTCAGAGCAACAGGCCTTCTACACGAGTTCAGGAAGAGGACGAGGTAGAGGAGGCCGTGGACGCGGTCAAGGAGGTGGCCGAACAGGTAATCAGAATTATGGCTAGCAGCAGCAGCAGCAACAACAACAGTCCCAGAACCAACAACAACAACAACACGCAGGTGGAAGAGGCAAATTCAGAGGCAGGGGGAGTCAAAGAGGCCGTGGAAATTGGCAAAGGCAGTATAATGATGCACGTGAATGTTATTATTGTGGCAAGCCTGGACATGTGCAGTCAGAATGTTATAAGAAGCAGGCTGACATGCAAAATGGGAAAGTGCAGCAAAACAACTATGCATCCTCAAGCAGAAATAATGAGGATAATGAAAGGTTGTTTGTTATGCAGCATGTTGTGAATGCCATGTCTGAAAATGTTGATGCAGCACAAAAGGATAATATATGGTATGTGGATTCAGGCGCTTCGAACCACATGACGAGTCATGGGGAGTGGTTCAAGGAGATGAAAAACCCGGAAAGACCAGGTTTTGTGGAAACAGGGGATGACACTGCTCATCCAATTGCCCACATTGGAGATGTGCCATTGTCTATGCAGGATGGCAAAGTGAAGTACCTTGCAGATGTACTTCATGTACCGAACATAACAAAGAATCTGGTTTCAGTTGGCCAGATGATTGAGCAGGGTTTGCAGGTTCGGTTTAACCCTGATGGGTGTTATGTTGAAGATTTTAAAGACAAGTGCAGGTTGGTTGCAAAAGGCAACAGAGTGGGCAGAATGTTTACGTTGAATGTAGACATGCCTGAAATGAGTGCTGCGATGTTTGCAAATGGTTCAGGAGTTGTTGCAGACACAGACATATGGCATAAAAGAATTGGACATGTAAATGTGCGGAGATTGAAGTCTATGCAGACAAAAGGAATTGTGACAGGGCTGCCAAAATTTAAAGTGGAAGGTATGCATAAAATCTGTGAAGCATGCCAATTTGGGAAGCAAACAAAGCATGTGTTTCCACGTAATAGATATGTGAGCAGAAATGCACTAGATGTTGTGCATTCAGATGTATGGGGTCCTACGAAGACCGTGTCTATGGGAGGCTGCAGGTACTATGTCACTTTCATTGATGACCACACAAGAAAAGTGTGGGTATATTTCATGAAGGAGAAGAGTGAGGTGTTCACTCACTTTCAGAATTTCAGAGTTTTGGTTGAAAAGCAAACAGGGAAATATGTAAAGTGCCTAAGGTCAGATGGAGGGGGAGAGTACTTCTCCAATGAGTTCTCTGAATATTTGAAGAAGAATGGTATTCGGAGACAGTATACATGCAGATACACTCCGCAGCAAAATGGAGTTGCTGAGCGGAAAAACAGGCACATTGCTGAGATTGCGCGAGCATTGATGGAAGAGAAGAATATGCCGCATTGCTATTGGGCTGAGGCTATTTCTACAGCAGTATACATTATGAACAGGACTCCAACTGCAGCCATACATGATGTAACTCCAGAGGAGAGGTTTACTGGTAGAAAACCAGATTTGTCTCATCTGAAAGTCTTTGGATGCATTGCATATGTGCATGTGCCAGATGAGCTGAGAACCAAGCTGGATCCGAAAGCTGAAAAATGTGTGTTCATTGGATATTCCCTTGAGCAAAAGGGATACAGGTGTTATAACCCTGCTACACGTGAGTTGAGGGTAAGCAGGGATGTTGTCTTTGATGAGATGAGCAACTGGTATGCTGCTGAAAAAGAAGCTGTTGGGGCTGATGTGAGTGGAAGTGTGGTTGCACAGAATGTAGGTCAGCAATCACAGTCTTTGAGTGGACCAGGAGAGTCCTCATCTAGTGGGTCTGTTGATAGACCATGGAGTGGTAGGCTGCGTCATAATACCAGTCCTGCAAATGTGATTAGTACATCACGTAAAGGAAAAGAGAAAGTGGTTGAGCCCCTTGGTATGCTTGACATTTCTGCAGGGCATTCTCATGTTGATGGAGAGTCTAGTGGCTCAGATATGAGCCTTGATGAGGAGCTTGGGATCCCAGCTATGAGAACACCTGCTGGTGTAAAGAAGGCTATGGAAGCCATGAATGAAAAGCTGCGAAGATCTGGGAGAGTGAAGAACCCTGTGCAGAGATTTACATATGATGGTTATGTGGCACATCACTATGCATATATGGCAAAGGTTGTGCAGGTTGTTGAGCCCACATGCATTGATGAGGCTGTTGGAAATGTGTATTGGGAGAAAGCCATGGATGAGGAGATGGATGCACTATATGGAAATGAAACTTGGGATTTAGTGCAATTGCCTGAAGGCAAGAAAGCCATTGGATGCAAGTGGGTGTACAAAGTTAAACATAACAGTGATGGAAGCATAAACAGGTACAAGGCTAGATTGGTAGCCAAAGGATATGCGCAGACATATGGGATTGATTATGAGGAAACTTTCAGCCCAGTTGCCAAGATGGCAACGGTGAGAGTTGTGATAGCAGTGGCTGCCGGCAAAGCAATGGTCTTTACATCAGATGGATGTAAAAAATGCATTCTTGCATGGGGATTTGCAAGAAGAGGTGTATATGTTGCAGCCACCTGGTTATGAGGATGAGGGTCACCCCGAGCATGTTTGCAGGTTGAAGAAAGCCTTGTATGGCTTAAAGCAAGCACCAAGAGCATGGTCTGACAAGATTTCTGAATATCTTGTCACTATTGGCTTTCATGTAGCCAATGCAAATTTCTCATTGTATGTGAGACATGGTGATAGAGGGGTTGTGCTTGTTGTCATCTATGTAGATGACTTGATCATTACGAGGGACCATGATGCAGAGATCTTTGATGTAAAGATCCTGCTTAGACGGAAGTTCGAGATGAAGGATCTGGGGGAGCTCAGATATTTCTTGGGCATTGAGGTGATTAGGTCACCACATGGTATTGGATTACTGCAGAGACAGTATGGCTTGGACATGTTGTCCAAGTATGGTATGACAGGCTGTAAGCCTATTTCTGTGCCATTGGATCAGAATGGCAAGTTGAGTGCAGATTCAGGAGAGATCTTGGAGGATCCTACTATGTACAGGAGCATAGTAGGAAGTTTGATCTACATGACGATCACCAGACCAGATTTGAGCTATGCTGTTGGGTTGGTGAGTCAGTTTATGCAGGTTCCACGGAAACCGCATTTGGATGCAGTGAGACGCATACTGAGGTATGTGAAGTCTACTTTGCATTGTGGACTATTCTATGAGACTGGGAGAGAGATATGTGTACATGGGTACACAGATGCTGATTGGGCTGGTAGTATCTCAGACAGAAGATCTACCAGTGGATTCATGTTTTCTTTGGGGAGTGCTGCTGTGACTTGGAGCAGCAAGAAGCAGCCTACGGTTGCTCTATCAAGTACGGAGGCTGAGTACAGAGGAGCTGCTATGGCAGCGTGTGAGGTAGCTTGGTTGAGAAAGCTACTTGCAGATTTGGGTCTATCAGTGGATAGACAAGTTGTCATTTTCTGTGACAACATTAGCAGTATACAGTTGGCTAGGAACCCAGTCTTTCATGCTCGTACGAAGCACATAGAGGTCCACTACCACTTCGTCAGAGAGAAGGTCTTGGAAGGAGACCTTGACCTTGTTTATGTCAGCACAGAGGATCAGGTAGCTGACATCTTCACCAAAGCATTGGGTACAGAGAAGCTCCGCAGATTCAGGGCTTCACTTGGTGTACATGAGATGGAGTTGAGCTCGAGGGGGAGTGTTGAGATATCGAGCTCGTCTAGTGAGGCGGTGGCCAGTGATGACCCGCCTGGGGGATAGGCCCCACACTTACACCACTGGCATGGTTGGTGAGATCTTGGGTGATATGCGGCCAGTGGGATGACAGGCTGTGTGACAGCCACTCTAGAGACTGGCATAGTTATAGCGCCAGCTCATTTAGTCGGGTTCACACTATAGAGAACCCGTGTTTGTATTGTTTGAGTACCTTTCATATTGTGTGTACTCTTATTCTTGTATATGGTGTGTTGAGTGTTGAGTAGAGAAGAAGAAGATTTTCAGCCTCTCACCTTGTGTGTTCTCTATTAGGGTTTTGTGAGTGTGTGTGTGTGCTTGCAAGAGCTCAAGCTCTCTTCCCCCCTGCATCTTTTCAGGGGTATGTTAACTACTCTGGTTAACATGACCTTTTGCACGGCTACTATACTTCCTTTGTAATTCATCTTTTTGTAACGGCGTTAAGTGCCAATTGTAAATGAGACATGGGATGATCGAGCTTATGGCTTGTGTAATGCTGGTCATACGGAATTGATGTATATAGAGCTAGATAAACTAGGAAGACTAGTTTTGGGTCCCCATTTATAATTAGGCAGCCGAACATTGTACATATGAGCTCATGTATATAAGACATTTTTATGAAATATGAAAAAGGACAATCCCACTTGTCTCAATTGGGTCTTGCCTTATCTCTCTCTCTCTCTCTCTCTCTCTCTCTCTCTCTCTCTCTCTCTTGAGGTGGTGGCTTGCTTGCTTGTGATTGTTGGTGTATGCAAATAGGAATGATGTTGCTCTCCCTTCTCTCCTTCACTCCCTTGTCACTTCTCTTCACCTCTCCACCTTGTCATTTCTCTCCACCTCTCCACCTTGTCTTGTTTGAATACAATTGGCATGAGGTAGAGATTGAGCTCTCCATAGCTCGTTCCCTCTTACTCCTACCTAGATTGCTTGGATCTCTCTTTGGGTGACACCACAAAGAGAGTGTAGAGTGAGCCCCTCGCGGCCTCACATCGGGGGGAGTTAACCCTAATAGGGTTGGCCAAGTGCAAATCACCGGATTTGACCCTTACATGCACTTTCTTCTTCTTCTTCTCTCTTATGCTTAATTATGAGGTAGCATGCTAATCCATTAACGAGCTTTCTTTTGCCATTGGACTTCTACGTCGGTCACCTTTGACCTATCAGCTTCTCAGCATTCCTCTTGAGCATTTAACTTTTATATCAGTTGATTTTTCTTGGTCAGCTCATTTAATTGCATCAGTCAGTTTTGCCTTATATGTAGCTTAGCCCTTTTCTTTCTACATTCAGTGTCTAGCTTTTAGTCTGCAACATTTAGCACTTCTCTCTCTACCTTCAGCACTTGGCTCATCTTTCAGCATTTAGTATTCAGCACTTTCCTCTACCTTTAGAAGTCCATTTTCTGTCTTCGGCTTACTATCTTCATAGTCAATGCTTCGCTTTTCTGATTCAGTAGTTGGTTGGGTTTACTTCCTTGGCCAAGTTTACTTTCCTAGTCGATTTTTCTTTCCATACAGTCAGATTACATGCATACCTTCTCTGTTGACATACAGTCAGATTACATGCATACCTTCTCTGTTGACTCCAATCTGCTGACTTGTAGAATTTGACTCCGATCTGCTGACTTGTAGAATTAGACTTGTTGATTCTGAGTTAATCTAGGCTTCTGAACTGTACTGATTTGATGTCAACTTTGGATCTACTAACGCCACGTTAGCTTTGGACTTGCCGATGCCACATCAGCTTTGAACCTACTGATTCCACGTTAGTTTCAGATCTGTTCATGCCATGTTAGCTTTGGATCTAATGTCTCCACGATGTCAGCTTCAAAACTGGTGTATCCATGTCAGCTTCAAAAATGTTGTATCCATGTTAACATCGGACTTGCTATCTCCATGTCATTAGTAGACCTGTTGATTTCATGTCTACTTCCATCTTGCTACTTCCACATCGGCTTCTGGTTAATTGATTCCTGCATGGTGCTTCCCCATTCAATTCTACACCTGCCCATTCTACTACCTGCTTTTGGTAAGTTAATACATCCCTCTACAGACATTTAAAGTACTTAGAATCCTTTGTAGGTACTTCGTGTCCATACACTTCAGTTTGTATATTCCTTTATTGTGTAACATGTCAGGAAACACCACATGCTGTCCATTGAGGACAAGTTGGATGGAACCAACTATCCTATATGGGTATATATGATGTGCCTTTTTTTGGTGGGGCAAAGAACCTGTGGGTATATGGATGGAACCAACTATCCTATATGGGTATATATGATGTGTCATTTTTTGGTGGGGCAAAGAACCTGTGGGTATATGTATCTGGTGGTGCTGACCTCCGATCTGCTGGCCTGCATTTGCTGTCAGCATGTCTAGTGGATCCGCTGTTGGAACTAGCGACTTTGGTTCTAGTGGCAGTGTACAGCCTACACCTGTTCCTTCTACTCTAGAACAACTCAGATGGGATGCCAAAGATGCACATGCGCATGCACTTTCTATGTTGTGAAAAAACGGCAAGTTATTCCTCACATCCGTTCATGTACTTCCACTAAAAGTGCATGGGATATCCTTGCCTCTCTATATCAAATCCCAATGAAGCTTGAGCTGCCTATCTTCGGGAAAACCTTACTTGGAGCATCTGACAGAGGAGGGTGAATCTATGGATGCATTTCTGACGCATGTAAGGATTTGAGGGAACAATTGATCAACATTGATGAGGTTGGCCTACTTGAATGATATTAGGGATTTGCTACCACACTCCACCTCATAAAGAGTAATTGACAGTTGTATACCTTTGATGAGTTATCATTAACTTCAATACAAAATTCTGAAAAGGTGAAATTTTATGAATTTTTCTTGAGTATTAATACAAGTATCAAAAAAGTCTTCAAATGTTAAAGGACAGGAGAAAGAAACCCAATGCACCTATTATGCCTCAAGAAACCTATTATGCCTCGAGAAAAAATCAATTCAAACACACCCAAAAGTAGCATAGAAGTATTAAGAAAAGTGGACTAAGGACCAAAGAAAAGTTTAAAAAAACTAAATTTTGACACCTCAGAGTGGAGATCTCCCCTCATGAAGGAGGTGCCTTTTTCTCATCATTACCCCCCAATTTTAAATCAATTAAATGAGGTATTTCATCTCTCCTCTCTCCTATTTCAAAACTAGATCCAAAAAGTAAGCTGAACTGACCCAAAAATGGAATTGACCAAACTGATCTGGAAAATTCTAGAATCAGTTTGCTTGGTTTGAGGCTCACTTTTTCCTATAAATAGAAACCTCCCCCTTTGTAAAAACTTAATGGTGTTTATGCACTTTTACTCTACTCCTGCCTTGAGCCATTTACATTGAATTTCTTGATAATTCAATTGTTTTTGGCCTAATCCTCTCCAAAGAGAATTGGTGGCCACTCTTACTTCAAACAAGAGTAGAACCCTCAATCCCTCAAGCCAAAGGAAAGCTTACAAGCTCCATGTAAGCTAATTTTTTCCACTTGTTTAATTTTTAAATCTATGGTTTTCTTGATTTTCATGTTTTATTGTTGGTTGAAGTAAATTCAAATGCTATGCCTTGATAAAAAGGCCACCCCCTTCTCTTCTTTACATTCTAGCCTTTCTTAGTCCTAAGAAGATTAATTAAACTTTTCTTATTGTTTACTCTTTTGAATTTTGAAAATTGTGTAGATTAGAGTCCTATACATCTAATTTGGGTTAATTTAAGTCAATTAAAGAATGAAAAAAACGAGAAATGGCCAGCTATGGCAAAATTTTCTAGAATTTTGTGGAAAAGAAAGTTTGTCTTTATGTTATTCGAAAAGAGTAATTCCCACCATTTTTGCATTTAAAAGAAATATTCTAATTATTCCATGTACATATTCACCTATGAATATGCATGGATATCACTAACATTAATTATTAAATTTAATTTCTATGCATAGAAAGATGCATAATGGAAATTTTTTTATTGTAAAAGTGTTATTCTTATTAAATTTAATTTCTATATATAGAAAGATGCATAATGAAATTTTTTTAATTGTAAAAGTGTTATTCTTATTAAATTTAATTTCTATGCATAGAAAGATGTATAATGAAATTTTTTTTATTGTAAAAGTGTTATTCTTATTAAATTTAATTTCTATGCATAGAAAGATGCATATTGGAAATTTTTTTATTATAAAAGTGTTATTTTTGTTGAATTTAATTTCTATGCATGGAAAGATGCATAATGGAAATTTGTTTATTATAAAAGTGTTATTTTCATTGAATTTAATTTCTATGCATGAAAAGATGCATAATGGAAATTTGTTTATTATAAAAGTGTTATTTTCATTGAATTTAATTTTTATGCATGGAAAGATGCATAATGGAAATTTTTTTATTATAAAAGTGTTATTTTCATTGAATTTAATTTCTATGCATGGAAAGATGCATAATGGAAATTTTTTTATTGTAAAAATTTTGATCTTATCAAATTTAATTTCTATGCATAGAAAGATGCATAATGAAATTTTTTTTATTATAAAAGTGTTATTTTCATTAAATTTAATTTCTATGCATAGAAAGATGCATAATGGAATTTTTGTAATTATAAAAGTGTTATTCTCATTGAATTTGATTTTTGAAATTTCTATTGTTTTATACTCACACGGATTGTAAAAAGAAAATTCAAGAAATCTATCGAGATTGAAATATTCAGATAAATGATTAATTTATTTCTCATTGGAATTCGTAACTAATTTAGAAATCAGTTAAGTGAATATTCAAAGAAAGAAAGTAACTAAATTATCAAACCTTTTCGAGAAAGATAGTTCAGGAAAAATCTTATCAGACTTGAACCTTGAGTCACAGACTATGACCAAGACCACACTCTTTGTCAGTTTCGAGGAAAGAAGATATGATCAGTTTATAAAAATACCCTCAAAACTCCCGCCAAATCTGAGACTAAGTTTGAGACCCTTCGAATTGATCGGTGGATCAAGGTTACAGAATTTGAGGAATTCTAGTATAAAATTCAGAATACCGATCAAGAAGTTTTGGAGATACTGACTCATGAAATACCCCTTGTATTCAAAAGAAAATCAAACTAAAAACTTGCATGGAAACCCTGTTTTCTTAAAGAACTACTTATGCCAGAATGCTGGAGGGAGCATTTGGTATGTGTTTTTCTTAGGGAAGTTCAGTTGCAACATCTCGCAAGGAGTGTTTAAAGGATAGCTCACGCGACAAAGCCTGCCCAGGTCCTGACCAGCCTCAGTACGGTTAAAATGGTGTGCTTTCAGTACGATGGACGAGGGCCAACGAAGCAGTTCCTGAGTGAAGTGCCAGGACACCTAAGGAGGATCCTGGAGGGTTCTGACCAGGCGATGCATAGGCTCGCGATGCCTAGGACACCCATGCGTATGTCGTGGAAGATTTGTATGATGGACCAATGATTATTGTAATCTATTTACTGGATCTCGTTGGCTGACTAGCTGGTCTCAACGTAGAGCCACGGAGAGTCCAGAGTGATACTATTTTTTTTGAGAAATAAGGATTGGACGGAAATTTTGAGTTATGACATCTGTAATCAATAACTGTTTGTCAATGGATAGTTTTATAAGTTAAAGTTTAAAGAGGAGTGTGTGCATATCTATATTCGAAAGCAAAAGTTAAGAAAGGCATTCAATTATGGGTGAGTGAGTAATTGTCTGGTACCAATTCTAGTGGTTGGGTGGTGGCTAACCCATGGGCCAGGTGGGGTTAGTAGGCTAGAATTAGTAGAGTTTTAATAATGAAATTGATTAATAGGAATACGCTTAGAACTTGAGTAGTTAAATAAAAACCTGAAGACTTCTCAAATGAATAGATCAACTGGCTATGCCTGATTCAGTTAGGAAAAAAGCATTGATTTCTTCAAGTTAAGTATGTAATAGTTTTCCTTCTATCTGGTTTAATCAGGTGAAGGTTAGTTTGGTCTCTTGACCCCATTAGAAAATTCGTTAAGGAAATCAAAAAGGTGGAATCGTTGTCCATTTTTCCTCGACTATCCTAAGGACGAGTATCCAAAAGATGAGATGTGTGGGATATAACTACTATTATGGCTCACCCTAAACCCCCCTTGAAACACATCCAATAAGAGATTACCTGGTGAACTGCAACTATCGTGAGGATCTTTCCAATGGCCTAGCTCGTAAACCTTGAGGTCTCCAAGCTCTACAACTCCTTGAGAAGCAGTTCCACTGCGCCTTCCGCAAGCACTGTCACAACGTAGCATTGCACTATGGGTACTCGTCCGTCCTCTCACCTCACTTCACTCACACACACTCACTAGCATACATTAGGGAGAGAGATTAGCAAGAGCAAGACTCAATTACACAATGGGAGAGTATCTTGTATTATGAGAGATATTCACTTATATACATGGCCATATGTGTTTACACTCACTTAAACTGTAGCCGGCCGGGAACTTTAGGCTCATAATAACAGGCCTAATATTATTACAATGAATACTCTCATAATATATCCATGAAGTACATCACTTAGGACTTCATCCTAACTACCACACGCTCTTGAAGTAGGAATCACCATAAATACTCCGTCGCACCATTACGGGCGCCCGTCCAAGTTGTAGCTTTGGACACTATTGCTTCATATCTTGAATGTATGACCCTTTGGTGTATCTATCATGACTTCTTGATGTAAGATAATGGTAGTAGATCTTGTTAACCCTAGAATTGGGTTAACAACTACATATATCATTTTTCCCTGCTATTCCTCAACTACCCTAAGGATGAGTATCCAAAAGATGAGAAGAAAATATCTCTACAGACATTGCCAAGAATACAGGCAAGAGTGATAAGCTGTATTTTAATAGTTTGTTGTGTTGGTAGAACAAGAAGAAATTTATGATTTATATCCTTATATAAAAACAAGCATCACATGTGTATATTAAATTAAACATTATTATTTTATGTGAAGAAAAAAATGCTAAGGAGTTAGCCTGCAGCTCTTGGAGACAAAGGCAAAGGCAAGTTACCTTTGAGTGAGGAGGAAGAGGAAGAAGATGAGGAAGATGCCAAAGATCAAGATAAAGATGAGGAAGATGCCGTGAGGATCAAGAAGATGAGGAAGAAGTTGTTGCTAGTGAGAATGAATCATATAAAGATGTAATGGCGACAACCCATGCATGGATCATAGATCCCTACTCAAGCTATCAAGGGAAAATTTTACTCATTTATTGCTCATAGTCACAATAACATGATTCTAAGTAAGAATGATAGTTAATAAGAATGTTATGTAAACAGAGAAGTAATGTAGTAGGTGTGCAAAGGGTTAAACCTCCTATGGCTCTGTTTTGTGAGTGAAGCTATCTTTATCATTCAACACCTTTGACACCAATCAAGTTCAAAATCCTAGGTATTCACATGAAAACTTTAGCAGTCAGTCTCTAATCTGTAAGTATATTTACTTAATAGTTTTTTACAAGATGGATGTCAATAAAAGAGAAACAAATGAGAAAAATCATGGAATCAATAATTATTGATGTTGTAGAAAGGTAATTAATCTCAACAAGTAATATCTTCATAATTAACATTTTTCCTCCTTAAATTTTGTATATGATATCTAATATATACTATACATTTTAGGTGTCCTAGCCTCTCATCTACAAAATATACCCATCGACATAGAGATAGGAGACCAACTATAGTTGAGAACGTTTATTGATGTATAATGGATTCATATAACAGTATAGGAAATCCACCAAAAGTTATATGTTCACAGAGGAAGGCCAACATACACTATACGTTGATAGTGAAACTATTGTTGGGATGGTACAGAAACATCCATCTCTTAATCCATTCTAAGAAATAAATAGTAAGATTTCTTATGAATACACAATGATATCAATTTTAATAACAATTGAGCTTCTAGCAATCGATTACAAGGTGTCTTTTCTTTACCTTGGGATGGTACAGAAACATCCATCTCTTAATCCATTCTAAGAAATAAATAGTAAGATTTCTTATGAATACACAATGATATCTATTTTAATAACAATTGAGCTTCTAGCAAACAATTACAAGGTGTCTTTTCTTTACCTTAGGATATGGACATGAAAAAATAAAGATGTTGGTTGGGAACCCTGTGAAAATGGGACATGCCATTAGAAATACGAAAGTAAATGAAGAATAAATTAACCTCCGTGAAGCCCTTCAAGTATTGCTACTATCATGGACACCTTCAAAATTCAAGGAATTGATTCAAACATAGGTGCCACATGATGAGTGTGAAGCTACCCCACTGATGGGCCCATGTTTAGTATTGATATAGATGCAACCCCTACATGGAACAAGATTGGTGGTGAGTGCCTTTAAAGATAATATATTACATTAGAAGAGTATTTCACCATACTTATAAGTGTTACAAACTGCATTGCAAAGGGCAACAAGAAATATTTATTTGACCTTGCATCCACTATAGTTATAAGTGTTACAAACTACATTGCAAAGGGCAATGAGTAATATTTATTTGATCTTGCATCCACTATAGTTATAAGTGTTACAAACTACATTACCAAATTGTGTGACGAGAAATATTTATTTGACCTTGCATACACTATAGTTGCACTTGTTGTCATTGGGTCAATGTATCAAGTGACAAACATCACACATAACTCGTTTACATAAAAGAATGTAATATGTTGTTGATCAATTAGAGAGAGAGAGAGAGAGAGAGAGAGAGAGAGAGAGAGAGAGAGAGAGAGAGAGAAGACAGATATAGAGAAGGAAGAGAGAGAGATAAGAGAGAGAAGATAGATATAGAGAAGGAAGAGTGAGAGAAGAGAGATATGCAAGAGAGAGATGGTATAAGAGAGAGAGAGAGAAAGGAGGGTGAAAGAAAAGAGAGATATAGAGAGAAAAAAGAGAAAGGAGAGTGAGTGAGTGAGCGAGCGAGTGTGTGTGTGTGTGTGTGTGTGAGAGAGAGAGAGAGAGAGAGAGAGAGAGAGAGAGAGATGGTAGGAGAGAGAGAAAGAGAGAGATGTAGCAATATTTGGTAGTGATGTGTGTGAACACACTAGGACCAGCTGGGGCACTTTAATCTTTAGGAGGTGTTTTTCCCCATGCTACTATACACCCATCTTGGGGTATACTTATTATCTTTGTACATCGCATATTCATTATCTATATATCATCTCATTGTGTGCTCCCTTGAGCTTCTCCATTGTGTGTGTGCATTCCTACAACCCTATTTCCAACATTTGGTATCAGAGCATATGCTCCTCACCCTTGTTGCCTACCCTTCACCCTGAGTTGCATGTCTTCTTAAATTGGATCAAGGAGTCCTTTTGGGAGAAAAAAGAGGACTGTGAAATGCACATTACTTTGCACTATAATGTTTTGGTCAAATTTTTGTTCTGGCAAACATCTTTGGGATCTAGATGTACACTGTTCTTCATCAAATTTTGAAGTAGTGTTGTCAGATCTACTATAGATGGGTGTGTAGATACACGTGAAAGCATCATCAAACACTCACCATACCGGATCTTGTCTATGTGCTACACTTCAGCGACATCAATCTCTACATCTTACGAGTAAAGTTTCTACTCACTTTACTCTGCATTTCTTTCATACACCTTGCAGGTCTCCATTGTTAGTGGCCTTATCAGCCAACCATTGTGGTTTCATCAAAGAATCACTTAGCACTTGTAGATTGTGTGATTACTTACTTACACTTCAGACTACCTAACTAGGAAATGGTGTCTCTGGCACACTTCAGACTACCTAACTAGGAAATGGTTTCTCTGGCACACTCTAGGGAGAAGGCAGTGTTGGAGGTTTGTGCAAGGAAGTAGTTTTCGTTGCACATGCACATGGGGAATGGGGCCTAGGCACTTGGGCTTAGGGACATTTCCCATGTTTACTTTTAGGGGGCCTCAGGCTATATTAGGTATAGGGCTCATAACATTGTACCCTTTTTGATCATTATACTTTCATGAAGAGTACTCTTACTCTTTGGAGCTCTACCCTCCATGGTGAACTTCTCCCTCTTAAGAAGCTATGTGTGTACTCCATTGTGAGTGCAATAGGTGCTACTCTCTATGATGAGTGGGACATGTGTGTGCTGTTGAAATTTGAGCATAATGATGAGCTATGGTGGATCAAACACTAGAATCAACATCATTAACAAAGTGATTAGCAAATAATTAAGATATAATTTAGTGGGTAATTAGCAAATAGATTAATGTAGGCATGATGAGCTATGGTGGATCAAACACTAGAATCAACATCATTGACAAAGTGATTAGCAAATAATTAAGATGTAGTTAGTAGGTGATTAGTAAATAATTAAGACATAATTAGTGGATAATTAGCAAATAGATTAATGTAGGCATGATGAGCTATGGTGGATCAAACACTAGAATCAACATCATTAACAAAGTGATTAGTAAATAATCAAGACGTAATTAGTGGGTAATTAGTAAATAGATTAATGTAGGCATGGATACTCAAAAACCAGCAAATTCTCATTAGGGCTATGCCTCAATTTATAGAGTTTACATCAAGCATCAAATCCCATTGATTTCTCCATGATTCACTCCCAGAATATCTCCACCTCTTGCCTGATTCTCTCCACCTCTTCTCTTTTCCCTGAATATCTCCCTGAATAACTCCACACTTCCCAGAATATCTCCATACTTCCTAAATCTTCTCATGCTACCCTTTATTCTCTCCCAGTAGATTTTTCTCACCTTTTCACAGGTTCTTTCACAATTACATCTCCTCTTTTACAGCCTCTAACCAAGGGCTTGTTCCCGCACACACCCTATTCACTTGTATATTTCAACACCTCCCCTCAAGTGAATAATCCTAGCACACTTGGAACCTATACCAAGTTTCCCTCTTACTTGATAGCCCGCGACAGTGCCTCAAGTCTCTAAACTCCATAGTCCTTGACACTCTCTCTCTCTATGTGTCCAAGGCTACTATAAGTGCCCGCGCGACCTTGACTAAAGTGCTCACACATACATCTACCACGTGGCCTACATCATCGGTGGCTCAGAGGTGGTTTTACTTTGTTGGAGCAGGTTACATTGGGTTGTGGGGCCTCTCTCTCTCTCTCTCTCTCTCTCTCTCTCTCTCTCAAAAAAGATGATCCGACTCCACTTCCTTTGGAGCCTCCATGAAGTTTGCCGATGTCGTTCCTTCTTCACTAGGTTTGCTATAGCAGTCTCTTGCCATGTGTCCTGGCTTTCCACATTTGTGGCAAGTGAAGGTCCTCCCTCCTACTCTGCCTCTTCCTCGTCCTCGTCCTCGAGAGAATCCTCCTCGGGTGAAGGTCCTCCCTCCTACTCTGCCTCTTCCTCGTCCTCGAGAGAATCCTCCTCGGGTGAAGAATGCTTTTTCCTCTCCTGCTGTTGAGTCGAGCCCTTTCTTCTCTTTGCCTCTGCTCTCTTGCTCTAGTAGAGCTGCTTCTATCTCGTGTATCTTCAATTCAGGTACATTCTTTAGTGTTGCTACAATGTTTTCATAATCTCCTTTGTCCACACTCTTCAGAAGTACAGCTAATGCTTCATCATCTTCTACCTTTTTGCCAATAGCTGCCAGCTGTTGCTTAATGCTTTTATATTTGTTCAAGTGTGTGATTAAAGGTTCACTTTCCTTCATGTCCAATTTGTAAAATTGCATTAACAGATTTATCTTTGAATTTTTTGCTTGTGTACCAAATAATTTATTGAGTTTATCCCATGCATCTTTTGCCCACTGTATCCCTGTGATGTGATGAATGATTTCATCATTTAAACTGAGTGCAATAAGTCCCAATGCTTTTTCATTCCTGCTCTTCCACTCATTTTTCCCTCTCTCTGGGCATTCATCTCTCCCTTCAACTAATCCCCACAGATTTTTCCTCATCAGCAAATACATGGTTTTTGTCTGCCCCATGTATAAAACTGTTCCCTCCATTAAATTTGGCTATTTCTTGTGCTGAACTCATGGTGATGTGAAGGGGGTCTTACCTCTTGATCCAATTTCAAGATTCAAGGGCAGTGTCTACCCTTTTACAACTCAATCTGGTGTTTAATAGATGATTACAACAATTTTATCAGCATAAAATCACCAGAAATTACATTAAATTAAGGGTAACCAATTTGTATGGGATGGTTGGAGTATCAAACCAACTCTGATTTGCAATCTGAAGCTATAGGGATCTGTATCAGATACCTAATGGTTAATTTGAATCCTCAACTACACCAAAATATAGTGATTAGCACTGATTAATCATTGATTAGCAAATTAATGCTTTGTTTTGTGTGCAAAAAACAGAGTATGCGGGGAGTCTAGATCTGGTGCCTTACACTTCAAATGAGCTCAAATGCTTTTCAAAGGCATTAATAGAAATGAGTCTAGTAGAGGATTAAGCCAAGAAATACAAGATTTGACTAAATATTGAAAGCTTAATCTCTGTTTTACCAAAGTCACTTGCAAATTTGATGAAGAGCTTGGATCTCAATGTAGACTTGATGAAATTGATTTCTGTCTTCACCAACTTGTAGAGCATGCTTGAAAACCCCCGGGGCTAAGAGGAATTGAAGCAATTTGATTTGATGAAGCTACAATGTTCATTTTCCTCAGAAAAGTCTGCGCTGGAAAAAACACGAAAATCTCCTAAATGCGCCGGCGGTTTGCTGCGTTTTTTACATAGGCTGGAGCCCAAAGATGTTAGCTAGCTATGGTTAGAAGCTTTTGAGCTATTGTTGTGTGTGCAAGATGAATGGAGTCCTCCACCACTGGCTGGGGTGAAGGGGTGAAGTGAAAAATAGATAAAATTTGGATTATTTCCTAATTATCTAATCTTGATTAATTAACTAATGGGCTCATAAACCTGATGGATTCTAGGCATGGCTCTGATACCATGTTGAAATTTGACCATAATTATGAGCTATGGTGGATCAAACACTAGAATCAACATCATTAACAAAGTGATTAGCAAATAATTAAGATGTAATTAGTGGGTAATTCATAAATAATTAAGACATAATTAGTGGGTAATTAGCAAATAGATTAATGTAGGCATGGATACTCAAAAACCAGCAAATTCTCATTAGGGCTATGCCTCAATTTATAGAGTTTACATCAAGCATCAAATCCCATTGATTTCCCAGAATATCTCCACCTCTTGCCTGATTCTCTCCACCTCTTGCCTGATTCTCTCCACCTCTTCTCTTTTCCCTGAATATCTCCCTGAATAACTCCACACTTCCCAGAATATCTCCACACTTCCTAAATCTTCTCATGCTACCCTTCATTCTCTCTCCCAGTAGATTCTTCTCACCTTTTCACAGGTTCTTTCACAATTACATCTCCTCTTTTACTGCCTGAATATCTCCCTGAATAACTCCACACTTCCCAGAATATCTCCACACTTCCTAAATCTTATCATGCTACCCTTTATTCTCTCTCCCAGTAGATTCTTCTCACCTTTTCACAGGTTCTTTCACAATTACATCTCCTCTTTTACTGCCTCTAACCAAGGGCTTGTTCCCGCACACACCCTATTCACTTGTATATTTTAACATGTGCTCCATGCTAATGAGTGGGACATGTGTGTGCTCCATGCTAATGAGTGCAACCCTTAGATTCCCTTCATTGCATTGGTATCAAAGCTCTTGGCTTAGATCCTTGCTTAGGGAGTGTTTAGTAATAATCATTTTTAGATTATGCTTAATCCAATTTTCAGAATGCATTTTTTTGATCTTGATTAGCGAGAAACATTTTTGGATTACTGTTAATCTAGTTTTTTAGAATGCATTATCTTGATCATGATTAGTGTTAATCATTTTTTAAATTGATTTTTTACACAATTTTTAGATTTTCTAATTTCTTGTTTTGCCAAGATTAGCAATCAAATTTGTGTTAATCATTTTGAATTTGTATTAATCAACTATTTTTAGAACCCTAATCCACTTTACTGTTTGATTTCTTGAATTTCTTGATCTTCTTGATCTTGATTTTCTTGAAGTTTTCTTGATTGTTTGAAATTAGGGTTTGCAGAGATTTTAGTAACCAATATTGAGGGATTTTCTTGCATTATCTTGCTTAGAAAGCCTACAGTGTCAAATATCAATCCTTTAAGCCCTTATTTCTTCAAGATCAAATCCAAGATTATCAAATCTTTGAATTCTTGGAGAAAGATTTCAAGAAGAAGATTGTTATTGTGAAGAGAATTAAGGTTACAGTGTAGAATTGTGCAAAACTGCTACAGATTTCAAGATTTTATGTGTAGTTGGTACAGATATTCAAGAAAGTGCAGAATCTTGGTGCAGTTTCAAGAAAGTGTGCAAAATTTTGGTGTAGTTTCAAGAAAGTGTGCAAAATCTAGTGCAGTTTCAAGAAAATATGTAGAATCTGGTGTAGTTTCAAGAAGTGTGGAGAATACATATTACTGTGCAGAATATTCATATCGCTATGGAGAGTATTCACATTGTTGTGTAGAGTATTCAGATTGCTATGCAGAGTTCTTAGATTTCTGTTGTTTGCAGAGTTGCAGAGTGCTGTGCTGAGTATAGATTCATTGCAGTTTTAAACAAATTTAATTTTCCTTCAAAATATAGAACAAGAATGGTACAGCGAGTTGGTCTAAACCCTAATCTTGCCTTAAAGTTGATTTTCTTGAAATTTGTATAAGATCTTTACATTTTGTGTAAGAAAACTTCAATTTCAAGTTTTATTTAGCCATAAATACACAAGAAACGGGGACAGAATTGAATCTTGGTGTATTAGAGTGCAAGAAAGTGCAAGGAAGTGCAAATCTTGAAAGATGGCAAGATTCTTGACAGATTAGAAAATTTGATGGCAAATGTTGATGTATGCAAGGTATGCATGCACTGCAACTATTTGTTGATACTCATAAAGTCCTACTCGGAGTCGAACCCAATCTTTACATTTTGTGTAAGAAAACTTCAATTTCAAGTTTTATTTAGCCATAAATACACAAGAAACGGGGACAGAATTGAATCTTGGTGTATTAGAGTGTATTAGAGTGCAAGGAAGTGCAAATCTTGAAAGATGGCAAGATTCTTGACAGATTAGAAAATTTGATGGCAAATGTTGATGTATGCAAGGCATGAAATGATGTATGCATGTAGTGCAACTATTTGTTGATACTCATAAAGTCCTACTCGGAGTCGCGAACCCAATCTTCTGGCTATAGCCAGTGTGCTGTGTACACCAAAGGACTTTGTGGTTCTTACATAGAAGAGCTATTAGAAGCATAACATCCTTGCATAAAACCAGGTTTCAATCTCACATGGTTAAAGTCATACATAATGCAACTTATAGGGAGGAGATTTTGTAGAATAGAACGAAGAACTTAGCTCCTATCTCTTGAAGCCAGACAAGACAATCTTTGAAGTGATGGAGAACACTATTATGTAATGATAAGAAGAGTGGGAAGCTCAGCTACTACTGCCATGGAGGCTTAGCACCAGACATAGTTAAATCACCTTCATCTCGCCACTTTGAGGCGGCTCAGTGCAAGAGCGTGGTTTGGTACTCAAGGATGCTTTCTTTCTTTACCCATTTACATGGTTGTGTAGCCACCTATCATTGGGTCATTTCACATGCGTTGTGATGCGGGTGTGTTTATACAATTTTTAGGGATTCTATGGAGGATGTTCACATGCACTTCACACATTGGGTGATTTGTGTTGACTTGAGCACCATGGGGGTTGTTCATGTGCATTGGAGCATTGTGGTTTTTTGTTCACATGCACACTTTTGGGTTGCTTTTCACACCTCACCCTCATTGGAAATTCACACGCACACTTTTGGCTGTATAAAGTATTTTGGGCATGCACAAGCATATCTTGGCCCTTATTCACATGCGGGTGGTCATTTTGAGCATATCATTTACTATTTTAGGTGTGGAGATGCATATCATTTGCCAAGTTCATACATACATTTGATTCAACCTCTATATCCTTCTTTGCCGACATCATGCTATGATAACACATCATATTCATGTCACATATGGATGTTTAAGCTTCAGATGTTGGTGTGACACATGTACCCATGATGATGTATCGTACACACATACACATGATGATAGTGAGGTATTGCACACACATACACATGATGATAGTGATACACGTGCACATGTTGCCACTGACACATATGCACATGATGATGATGTATGTGATAGTGATAGTGAGAGTGATGTGTGTGAGTTAGATCATGTGGGCATGATCTTGATTGGAGGGATGGCAAACGAGCATTGTGAGCATTGTGATTGATGATACACATATGTCTACCTAACTTCTAGCGGATCATAGTGATGCATTAGGAGATAGTGATAAATTAGACTATCATGGGGATCAGCTTTAGTGATGCATCCATTGCAGTGTATGAGATTTGGGATGATGACACTTCACATGTTAATGAGCACATCATAGACCATGAGGAGCATATACCTCAGGTTCTAGTGCTACATGTGTTGGGCTACTCCTCTAGAGTTGTCACACATGTGGAGAGATTTTGGATACGACCACTACTCCTAGTTTTCATAACATTCTTGGCAGCAATCGTGTGGATCGAGTTGTTTTGATTAAGCAGTCAGGGATAGTGCATGAGAGTAGTGAGGAGTTCATGGAGGTTAGACATCCTAGGAGTATGCATGTCAATCATATTTTTAACATATCCTATGACATCGACCTCAAGAAATTTACATTTAATCTAGGTATTTTCTTAGATCCAGTGTTATTGGAGATTGATTTATCATGAAATTTAGGTGCGACACCATTGATGGAGATTGTCTATACCTTTAGAGATGACCTTAGTGGCCTTGGAGATTCCATTTATAGTGAGTTGGTTATCTCTTGTTGTAGACACTTTGTCAGTGCTTAGTGATGGTGATCTTTATGGTGATCTAGCTTTTGTCTTAGAGGGACACACACACATAGAGTATCTTGCACATGGAGATATTGTGCATGGGTCAGATCATACTTATACATACATTGATATGGTGGATCATGGCTTTGACTTTTCGAGTGGTGCTACATGGGATGATGGCATGAGTTCACATTTTACTTTACATGAGGCTGACCTTGAGCTATGTTTTTTGGCTCCTACAGATGTCGACACGAGCCTATGTTCTTTGGAGCTAGGACATTTTCCTTCAGATGCATTCTTTGCCACTTGAGGAGCATAGTTTTTGGATATGTGGCTCGACATTTAGATTCACCTATGACATGTCTCAATCTTGGCCTACACGATGGCTCATTTATGGCCAGGACCATTTGACATTATGGCTAGGAGTTTTGAGCTTTTTCGGTGGATACATTTTGTGCCAGATTTACACTACGGTCATGAGGATGGGCATATGAGTTTTCTTTTAGACCCTAGACCTACTATTTCTTTAGAGGGTCGAGCTTTCCTTTTGATCCAAGAGCTACTACCATCTCATCTTCGACGGTTTGGGATGTATACCATACATGTCCTTTTGATCCTGGAGGATACTCGACTGGCTTCGTCATCGATAGTGGTTCCTTATCCTCTCCACTTGCACCAGATTATCATGGGACCATTTCCTTATATTTTTCATGCCTCGGATTTCCTTGCGATCCACATGGTTGCATAGATATCCTCATTGACGGGATCCCTTTATCCTTTCCATTTGACTCTGGGGGTCATACGATTCATGTATGGGTCTTCCGCTACATCGACATTCAGTCATGGCTGTGATTTTTGGCTTGTGTACATAGCCATTTGTACATGTCTTTTCTTTGGGCACGACTACCCTTTTATTTCGAGGAAGAAATAATTGTAGGAGGGGATAGTTTCTAATGAAATAGTTTTCATTGCACATGGGGAATGGGGCCTAGGCACTTGGGCTTAGGGACATTTACATGTGTACTTTTGGGGGACCTTGGGCTATATTAGGTATAGGACTCATGGACATTGTACCCTTTTTTATCATTATACTTTCATGAGTACTCTTACTCTTTGGATCTCTAAGCTTCCATGGTGAAGTTCCCCTCTTGAGAAGCTATATGTGTACTCCATTATGAGTGCAATAGGTGCTTCACCATTATATTGCCTAGGAATCTCCAAGACCTTAATAACCTCTTTGAAATTTAGTAAAATCTTTGTTAATGTGTTTCCCTTCTTCATGCTCCAAAGGAATTCCAAGATGCTCTTACCCTCTCCTCTTGCTATGGATAAGGTTGATGCACCGGTTTTATTGTTATCTTATAGGGGGGTTCATAAATCTATCACGTTTGATTGAGTTGGAAGTTCTCTAGGTGGGCTATCTAAGATGGCTATTGGTTGTGGGCTAGAGATTAACAAAGCATCAACTGTTACGGAGTAATTGGCTGAAAGAGAGTCTTCAAGTATATAGTGTTGAGATATCGAGCTCGTCTAGTGAGGCGGTGGCCATTGATGACCCGCCTGGGGGATAGGCCCCACACTTACACCACTGGCATGGTTGGTGAGATCATGGGAGATATGCGGCCAGTGGGATGACAGGCTGTGTGACAGCCATTCTAAAGACTGGCATAGTTATAGCGCCAGCTCATTTAGTCGGGTTCACACTATAGAGAACCCGTGTATGTATTAATTGAGTACCTTTCATATTATGTGTACTCTTATTCTTGTATATGGTCTGTTGAGTGTTGAGTAGAGAAGAAGAAGATTTTCAGCCTCTCACCTTGTGTGTTCTCTATTAGGGTTTTGTGAGTGTGTGTGTGTGCTTGCAAGAGCTCAAGTTCTCTTCCCCCCTGCATCTTTTCATGGTATCAGAGCCTGAGGGCTGAGCTGCAAGCAAGAGAACCACAGGAAGCGGTACGAGGGTAAGAGCTTCAACTACTCTTCCCTATTGTGTTGGTGACTACACCCTTGTCCCGGGAGCTCTACGGGAGGCACCGACAAACGGTCTCTGATTGAGGAGCTTTCTTCGCGGGAGTAAAGCTATAGGGCAGCTATGGAGTCCTTTGGACTGCATTGTCCGGGCCGAAAACGCGTTTCGGGCGCGTCTGGACCTCCGTTTTTCAAAAAGCAGGCGATTTCGAGCACTGCGGGTAAGTCATCGATTCTCTGCAGAACTCTATTTTAAGAACTGCAGGAAGACAGATTGACTATGCAGACAGTGTGGGTGCTGCAAAGAGGTCTACAGTTGCCATTGGGTGTATGTATGCACATTGAAGTCACTGTTGGTGACATTTGAGAGTACTACAGTATCGCTGTGCAGAAAATACAACAGTTTGTGCAAAAAAACCAGAGTGCAGTTTCTGGTAAAATTGTGTGTTTGGCAAGATGTCAAATGATGGGATAACTCAGATTGTGGCTGAGAAGCTTGACAAGAATAACTTCCATGCTTGTAGGTTCAGGTTGACGAATTTCCTGATGGGAAAAGGCTATTGGGACTACATAGAAGGTGAGCATGAAGAGGCATCGGAGATACCAGATATAAATCCAACTACTGCTGCAGATGTGAAAGAGTTTAAAGACTGGAACCAAGGAGCCAGGAAGGTTATGTATTGGCTCTCCATTAGTATACAGGACACCATGATTGGGCATATTTAGGATGCCAAGTCCCCCAAGGAGGCGTGGGACACCTTGGTAAAGCTCTATGAAACAAATACCAAGGCACGTAAGATACAGTTAAAGAATGAACTTCATACTGTGGAGAAAAAGAGCATGTCTGTGAATGACTATGCATTGAAGATAAAGGGTATTGTGGAATCCCTTGTATCTATTGGTGTGTCAGTAGATGATGATGATAAGGTGGAGGTCTGTCTACGTGGTCTCGGGCCACAATACTAGGCGTTCAAGACGTCTATTCAGACTCAGGAAAACATTCCCAACTTTACAGATTTGGTGTCTATTCCGAAGAGAAGAACTTGGGTGAAGACCAATAGTCTTCACAAAGTAAAAACAGTTCAGAGCAACAGGCCTTCTACACGAGTTCAGGAAGAGGACGAGGTAGAGGAGGCCATGGATGCGGTCAAGGAGGTGGCCGAACAGGTAATCAAAATTATGGCCAGCAGCAGCAGCAACAACAACAGTCCCAGAATCAACAACAACAACAACACACAGGTGGAAGAGGCAAATTCAGAGGCAGGGGGAGTCAAAGAGGCCGTGGAAATTGGCAAAGGCAATATAATGATGCACGTGAATGCTATTATTGTGGTAAGCCTGGACATGTGCAGTCAAAATGTTATAAGAAGCAAGCTGACATGCAAAATGGGAAAGTGCAGCAAAACAACTATGCATCCTCAAGCAGAAATAATGAGGATAATGAAAGGTTGTTTGTTATGCAGCATGTTGTGAATGCCATGTCTGAAAATGTTGATGCAGCACAAAAAGATAATGTATGGTATGTGGATTCAGGCGCTTCGAACCACATGACGAGTCATGGGGAGTGGTTCAAGGAGATGAAAAACCCGGAAAGACTAGGTTTTGTTGAAACAGGGGATGACACTGCTCATCCAATTGCCCACGTTGGAGATGTGCCATTGTCTATGCAGGATGGCAAAGTGAAGTACCTTGCAGATGTACTTCATGTACCGAACATAACAAAGAATCTAGTTTCAGTTGGCCAGATGATTGAGCAGGGTTTGCAGGTTCGGTTTAACCCTGATGGGTGTTATGTTGAAGATTTCAAAGACAAGTGCAGGTTGGTTGCAAAAGGCAACAGAGTGGGCAGAATGTTTACGTTGAATGTAGACATGCCTGAAATGAGTGCTGCGATGTTTGCAAATGGTTCAGGAGTTGTTGCAGACACAGACATATGGCATAAAAGAATTGGACATGTAAATGTGATAAGATTGAAGTCTATGCAAACAAAAGGAATTGTGACAGGGCTGCCAAAATTTAAAGTGGAAGGTATGCAGAAAATATGTGAAGCATGCCAATTTGGGAAGCAAACAAAGCATGTGTTTCCACGTAACAGATATGTGAGCAGAAATGCACTAGATGTTGTGCATTCAGATGTATGGGGTCCTATGAAGACCATATCTATGGGAGGCTGCAGGTACTATGTGACTTTCATTGATGACCACACAAGGAAAGTGTGGGTATATTTCATGAAAGAGAAGAGTGAGGTGTTCACTCACTTTCAGAATTTCAGAGTTTTGGTTGAAAAGCAAACAGGGAAATATGTCAAGTGCCTAAGGTCAGATGGAGGGGGAGAATACTTCTCCAATGAGTTCTCTGAATTTTTGAAGAAGAATGGTATTCGGAGACAGTTTACATGCAGATACACTCCGCAGCAAAATGGAGTTGCTGAGCAGAAAAACAGGCACATTGCTGAGATTGCGCGAGCATTGATGGAAGAGAAGAATATGCCGCATTGCTATTGGGCTGAGGCTGTTTCTACAGCAGTATACATCAAGAACAGGACTCCAACTGCAGCCATACATGATGTAACTCCAGAGGAGAGGTTTACTGGCAGAAAACCAGATTTGTCTCATCTGAAAGTTTTTGGATGCATTGCATATGTGCATGTGCCAGATGAGCTGAGAACTAAGCCGGATCCGAAAGCTGAAAAATGTGTGTTTATTGGATATTCCCTTGAGCAAAAGGGATACAGGTGTTATAACCCTACTACTCGTGAGTTGAGGGTAAGCAGGGATGTTGTCTTTGATGAGATGAGCAGCTGGTATGCTGCTGAGAAAGAAGCTATTGGGGTTGATGTGAGTGGAAGTGTGGTTGCACAGAATGCAGGTCAGCAATCACAGTCTTTGAGTGGACCAGGAGAGTCCTCATCTAGTGGGTCTGTTGATAGACCATTGAGTGGCAGGCTGCGTCATAATACCAGTCCTGCAAATGTGATTACTACATCACGTAAAGGAAAAGAGAAAGTGGTTGAGCCCCTTGGTATGCCTGACATTTCTGCAGGGCATTCTCATGTTGATGGAGAGTCTAGTGGCTCAGATATGAGCCTTGATGAGGAGCTTGGGATCCCAGCTATGAGAACACCTGGTGTAAAGAAGCCTATAGAAGCCATGAATGAAAAGCTACGAAGATCTGGGAGAGTGAGAAATCCTGTGCAGAGATTTACCTATGATGGTTATGTGGCACATCACTATGCATATATGGCAAAGGTTGTGCAGGTTGTTGAGCCCACATGCATTGATGAGGCTGTTGGAAATATGTGTTGAAAGAAAGCTATGGATGAGGAGATGGATGCACTATATGGAAATGAGACTTGGGATTTAGTGCAATTGCCTGAAGGCAAGAAAGCCATTGGATGCAAGTGGGTGTACAAAGTTAAACATAACAGTGATGGAAGCATAAACAGGTACAAAGCTAGATTGGTAGCCAAAGGATATGCGCAGACATATGGGATTGATTATGAGGAAACTTTCAGCCCAGTTGCCAAGATGGCAATGGTGAGAGTTGTGATAGCAGTGGCTGCATCAAAGCAATGGTCTTTACATCAGATGGATGTAAAGAATGCATTCTTGCATGGGGATTTGCAAGAAGAGGTATATATGGGCATAGGCATTACATGTAATATCTGGGCATAGGCATTACATGTGGCACTACTCTATGTGTGCCACATGTAATGCTAATGGTGGGACATTACATGTGGCACATGTGATGCTGTGCAATATATGCCACATTATAGCATTACACATGGCAATGATGTGGCATGCCACATGTATTACCCATGCATCGACAATACACGTGGCATGCCACGTGTATTGCTTGAGCTCGAGAAATACACATGGCGCCTGCCAACGTGGTTGGCACTGCTAAAACTGCTATCTCTCCCTCACTCTCCCCCATTACCACCTAGTCACCCTCTTGTGCCCTCTCCTCTCCCCTCACCCTCTGAAACCCTAATCACCCTCTCTTGTCCCCTCTCACTCTCTCCCTCCCACTAGTGTCCTAATTGTTGTTGAGATATCGAGCTCAACTAGTGCTACGATGATAGACATATATAGCTTCCACACTTATGTCACTAGTATGATTGGTGAGATTATGGTTGATATGTTGCTAGTGGATGATAGGTTGTGTGACAACCACTTTGGAGTAATAGAGTTATGGCATAGTTATAGCACCAGCTCATATAGTAAGGTTCACACTATAGACCGACCACTTTGTATATTGTAGAAGAGTACTTTCCCTTTATGTATCTACTCTTATCTTTTAGTTATATGGTTGTACATATGAGAAGAAGATAGAAGAAAAATTTAGCCATCCATCTCTCTTGTGTCTTGCACTCTTTTGTGTATGTGTGTGTTTTTGCTTGTAAGGAAGGAACTCAAGCTCTCTCTCTCCCCCACATTCTCCTTATGGTATCACAACTCCCATTTGTTTGAAAGCTAAGGAGGCAAGCAAGAGGCAAGAACAAGCAAGGAAGAAGTACATGGGTAAGAGAATCACCATCTCTTTCCCTTCTTGGTTTAGGTACAACACCCTTTGGTAGCTCCGAGAGCTACACATCTCCGATTGAGGAGCTATCTTTGCAGGCTTGAAGGTGCCTGTGTGGTGCAAAGTGAAGTACTTAGCAGATGTACTTCATGTTCTAAATATTGAAAAAATGTAGGGAGGAAGAGAGCTTGAGCTCTTGCAAGCACACACACACTCACACAAACCCTAGAAGAGAACACACAAAGTGAGAGGCTTAAAATTCTTCTTCTTCTTCACACAATAAAAGAGGTCTACAAAGAAGATAAAGTGACTAACACATACAAGAAAATATATACAAGCAGTCCATAATGTAAACATGCTAAGAATAGTGGGTAGGTGTGGACTAGTTGGTGTAGTCTAGCTGTAGAATCTATGGCAAAGATATGTCGGTGCCAGCTACAACCCACTAGTGATGTAAATGTCGAACGGTCATGCAGGCACCTCATGAGTGTCAACTCATGTTGAGCTTGACATCTCAACACTCCCCCTCAAACTCAACTCCAACTCATGAACTCTAAGCATATCTCGAAATCTACGGAGCTTCTCAGCTCCCAAGGCCTTTGTGAAGATGTCAGCGACCTGATCTTGTGTGCTAACGTAGGCTAAGTCGATGTCGTCTACCAAGATTCTCTCCTTGATGAAGTGGTAATGTACCTCAATGTGTTTTGTCCGCGCATGGAAAATTGGGTTCCTGGCCAACTGTATACTGCTAAGATTGTCACAATATATGACAACCTTTTTCTTCACATGCAATCCCAAATTAACAAAGTAGCTTGCATAACCAACCTACCTCACATGCTGCCACCGCAACTCCTTTGTACTCTGCCTCTGTACTTGACAAGGCAACTGTGGGCTGCTTCTTCTTGCTCCATGTCACAACAGTCACAATAGTACTCCCCAATGAAAACATAAATCCATTGGTAGATCTCCTGTGTGAAATGCTACCTGTCCAATCTGCATCTGTATACCCATATAGCTCCAATGGTATACCTGCTGCATAAAACAATGCATAATCAACAGTGGCCCTCATGTATCGAAGCATGTGTCACACACTATCAAGATGTGGTTTGCGCTGAGCCTGCATAAACTGGCTCTCTAAGCCAACAGTGTAACTCAAATATGGCTTGCTGATTATGACATAGATCAAACTCCCCACAATCTTCCGTACATAGTGGGATCCTCCAACACATAACCTACATATGCACTAAGCTTGCCATTTTGATCTAATGGCACTGAGATTGGCTTATAATCAGCCATCCCATACTTGGACAACATGTCCAATACATACTATCTCTGTGGACAGCCAAATACCCTAAGATGTGCGAATGACCTCAATTCCCAAAAAGTAGCGCAGATCTCCCAAATCCTTCATCTCAAACTTCCTTTTGAAAAGACTTTTCTGTAAGATTCCTCTCCCAACCCCTTTTTGATGTCTAGTATATTCCCCTGTAATCAATTCCTTTTCTGAAATATAAGAGATCTTGTTTGTGACTGTTTTAACCTAGAGAGAGAAAATATTCTAGAGAGAGAATATTCAGATTATGAATATTTTTGGATAGAAAATTAACTCATCTTATTAAAATAAGTTCCCCTGAAATAGAAATTCAAAAAGAATTTTCCAATGTGCAATTGGAATTAATTGGAAATAAGTATAAAGAACCTTAGTCTAAGGGTCTAGATTTTCAGAAATTTTTAGATTATTGTCCAATTAAGGTTCCTATGGGCCAATAGCATCAATCCATGTGTAGGGAGGAGATAAATCCAATTTGTAAAAGAAGATACCCAAAAATGAGTAAATGCTCACATAAGATGAAGAGTTGAAAATGTACAAGATTTATTAAAAAACTATGAGCAATATTAAAAATATGAGATATTTTGGGTATCCAAAAATGAGTAAATGCTCACATAAGATGAAGAGTTGAAAATGTACAAGGTTTATTAGTAAATAAACACATATGTAAGGAAGGGGAGTTCTTTAAAGGAGGTGCATATTTCACATAAGATGAAGAGTTGAAAATGTACAAGGTTTATTAGTAAATAAACACATATGTAAGGAAGGGGAGTTCTTTAAAGGAGGTGCATATTTCACATAAGATGAAGAGTTGAAAATGTACAAGGTTTCTTAGTAAAAAAACTATGACACATATGTAAGGAAGAGGAGTTCTTTAAAGGAGGTGCATATTTCACATAAGATGAAGAGTTGAAAATGTACAAGGTTTATTAGTAAAAAACTATGAGCAATAAAATTTTGACACATATGTAAGGAAGGGGAATTCTTTAAAGGAGGTGCATATTTCACATGCTTGAATGAGTTTTAAACTCAAAAATAATGTGATATTTTTATCTCTCATCTCTCTTGAACCAAACCAAATCAAAATGGAACCAAACCGAATCAAAAAGTAACCAAACTAGGTCCAAATCTAGTCTAAATTCAACCAAACTGACTTGGAAAATTCTAGAATCAGTTTGTTTGGTTAGGAGCTCAAATTTTCCTATAAATAGAAGCCTCCCCTTGTTGAAAAAAATATAGTGTCTTATGCTTTGTCACTCTACTCCACCTAAGCCAAAATATATAGTGTCTTATGCTTTGTCACTCTACTCTGTTGGAATTAGGGTTGCAGGAATGCACACACAACTTCAAGAAGATGAGGAAGCTTGAGCACAACACAGTAGTGTATTATGAGTGCCAAAAATGAAAGATAACAAGCCCTAGAAGATAATGGGCGTATATACAATGCACGGGGGAAAAAACCTCCTAGTGAGGGAAAAAGTGCCCCGGCGGTCCTAAGTGTGTTCACACACATCACTACTATAATATGGTAACAAATCCCCCCTGGAGTGATGCGGTGAACAAGAGCTAGCACTCATGTATAGGGAAGTGTCTAGCTATGTGGACAAATCCACAAAAGGGAGTAAGCCCAAAGCTTTGCGAAAAGCTTCGAACTTCTCACGAGGCAGAGCCTTTGTGAAAAGGTCTGCAAGGTTATCCTGTGTTGGCACATAAGCCAAACTGATCTCTCCTGCAGAGAGTCTCTCCCTGACATAATGGTAGTGCACCTCAATGTGCTTCGTACGAGCATGGAACACTGGGTTCCGCGCAACTGCCAATGCGCTCTGACTGTCAGTGAAGATGGTGGTGGCAGATGGCTGCCCAACACCCAAATCAGCCATAAGGCGTCTGAGCCACACACACTCAACCGTAGCTGTGAAAGCTGCCCTGTACTCAGCTTCACAACTAGAAGTGGCCACAGTAGGCTGCTTCTTGCTCAACCATGATATGCATGAGCTTCCAAGCATGAAGCAAAAACCACTCGTGGACACGCGTGTGTCATAACAACCAGCCCAGTCAGAATCTGAAAAAGCATGTAAATCTGGCGGCAATGATCCCCCCTTGGGATAAAACAACCCAAGATGCCGAGTACCACTCAAATAGCGAAAGATACGCTTCACTGCCTGCCAATGCTTAATGCCTGGGCTATGCATAAATCTGCTCACCTGTGAGACTGCAAACTGAATGTCTGGCCTCGTAATGCATACATAAATGAGGCAACCAACAGCTGTCTGATAGAGTGTGACATCAAAGTGATCTCCAGCATCATGAAGACTCAACTTCAAACCTGTCTCCATTGGAGTAGCAATAGGCTTGCAGTCTTCAAGGCCAAATCTCCGCAACAATGTTTCAATATACTTTGTCTGACACAAAGCAATACCTCCATCACACTGCTTAAATTGTATCCCCAAATAATGATGCAAATGTCCCAAATCTGACATCTCAAAAGAGGCATTCAAATCAGCCTTAAAATCAGCAATATGACTCTTATTTGGTCCTGTGAGCAGCATGTCATCGACATAGAGAGCAATGATTAGATGTACACCATCCACACGTTTAACATACAAAGTGCTTTCTGTTGGACTATTCTGAAACCCATGTGCAGTCAAATATGCATGTATTTTTTCATACCAAGCTCGTGGAGCTTGCTTTAAACCATATAAAGCCTTTTTTAACCTGCACACTTTGTTTTCCTGCCCTCTTTGAACAAAACCACGAGGCTGCGATACATACACCTCCTCATGCAAATCTCCATTTAAGAACGCAGTCTTTATGTCCAGCTGATGTACATTCCAACCATTATGAGCTGCTAATGCACAGATGCTACGAACAGTGGTCATACGACATGTGGGAGCAAAAGTCTCATCAAAATCAATGCCCTTCTCTTGAGCATAACCTTTTGCAACAAGCCTAGCCTTATGGCGATCCACTGTGCCATCAGGCTTACGCTTCAATTTGTATACCCACTTAGTGCCAATGGCCTTCTTGCCAGGGGGCAAGTCACATAAAGACCATGTACCATTCTTCATAATAGCATCGTATTCTGCTTGCATAGCAGCCATCCAATTTTCTGAACTTTGTGCCTCATCAAATGAAACAGGCTCACTTTCATCGCACATACTAGAAACAGCCAATGCATAACAATCTGACGCATAAGAGGCACCATGAGAGCCAGAACGAGTGTGACTAGACAAAGGGGCATCCAACTTGCTGTCACGCAAAGTCTGCACCAGCCATCTAGGCATATTCCTAGAGCCCTCAATCTCTTGTCTCTCATCCTCAAGTGCATCATGCACATCTGCATCAGATATAGGCTGATCTGTGCCATCATTTAAAACCTGCATAGGCTGAAAAACTGCCTCATGAGGTATTGCACTTGACTGTGCACCACTGAAAAGAGGCAACAATGTATCATAGACATCACGTGAGCTGATATCTGTCTCCTTAGTACATGAAACCAAGGGCTGAACTGCATCTTCCACAAATACAACATCACGGCTAACCAAAATGCGCTTTGTCTGTGGATGATACAAACGATAGCCTTTGCTCTCAGCACTATATCCAACAAAAATACATTTGACAGCTTTGTCATCCAATTTTCTGCGATGTTGCACAGGCACTAATGCATATGCCAGGCAACCAAAAACACGTAAATGGCCAACAGATGGCTTGCGGCCATGCCAAGCCTCATATGGAGTGACAACCTGTAATGCTTTGGTGGGACACCTGTTTAGTACATAAGTGGCACACATGACAGCCTCAAGCCAAAAACCATGTGGTAGACTTTGACTCTTAACCATACATCTTGCCATTTCCATGAGAGACCTGTTTTTTCTCTCAGCCACACCATTTTGCTGTGGTGTATACGGCACTGTACATTGGTGTTTTATCCCACGCTCAGCCAGAAATGCATTAAATTCTGAAGACATATACTCCCCCCCTCGATCTGAACGGAGGGTGCCCATCTTACTTTCTGACACATTTTCAGCCATAACCAAAAACTGTTTGAAGCACAAAAACACTTCGGACTTTGCCTTCAAAGGATATACCCATGCATGCCTGGTAAAATCATCAATGAAAGTCACGAAGTAAAGGTAGTTTCCAAATGATGGAGTTTGCATGGGACCACAAACATCACTGTGAACAAGCTGCAATCTGCGTTCAGCTCTCACTGATCCATCTTTGGGAAAGGAAGCACGCTGCATTTTACCCAATATGCAGCCCTCACAAACATGCTTGACAGGTGCCTCAAGCTTAGGCAAAGAAGACACCATTTCAGATTTCTGCAGGCGCAGCAAACTTGCAAAATTCAGATGACCAAAACGTGCATGCCACAGTTTTGCATTTGAAATAGCCTGCGTATCCATAATAGCACATGCTGAATCCTCTACACATTTGCCATCCATATTGAGCTTATACAGCCCTCGACATAGTGAACCAGATGCTACAATGATGTCACCACAAGAGAGATCATGAACAGTACATCTGTCATCCACAAATTTTACAACCAAACCTGTTTTGGCAAATGCGGAGACTGACAGCAGATTCTTTTTGATCCCTGGCACATACAATGCATCAAAAAGTGTAAAGGTGTTGCCATTTGCAACATTCAGCACAATCTGTCCAACTCCTTTAACGGGATAAGAGGAGTTATTGGCACAAGTGACAGTATTCCCTGTGGGAGCAGACTCAAGGAAAGTGAATAAACTGCGCTGCGAGGTGATATGCTTAGTGGCACCACTGTCAAAGTACCATACATCTGAATCTACTGCAGACATACATGTGTCATGCAAAGATGGGTCATAACTGCACTGCGCATTGAATGCCCATTCTGTATCTAGCACAACATTAGCAGATTCATTGTTAGAAGGAGAGGCATCTGCAACAGCCATACCAGCCTCTTTCTTCTTAGCCTCTTTCGCAGCCAGCTTAGGACACGCTTTGATGACATGATCATTTCCCTTACAGTACTTACAAAATGTCTTCTGTTTGTCACCCTTCTTCTCATCTTTGTCTTCCTTCTTTGGTTGCGCAGCATTTGCAGATTTCTGCTTACTAGAAGAAAAGCCAGCTTTACCTTTCCCGCTTCTCTGACTAGCACCGAAAGCTTGATCTGCGACACGCATAATATTCCTGTTTTGCCTTGACTGGTCTTCTTGCAGCAAAACAGAAACTAACTCCTCAAATGATAAGGCATTGGGATTGCCTTTCATCATCAAGCGAAGAGTGGAAGCAAAACCCTGATAAGAATCTGGTAGACCATTCAAAACAGTCTGCACAAGTGAACTGTCTGACAGGATTTCATCTGCAGAAATGAGCTGCTCTTTGAAATCCTTGATCTTTGTCAAAAAGCTATCCATAGAATCACCTTCGTTCATATGCTCATTCTCCAACTGTTTTCGGAGGTAAGCAACACGAGCCTCATTTCTTGCGCAATCAAGGCATGAGCCTGCGCATCTCTACCATCCCAACGAATCTGCTCTGCTGAAAGTGGTGGTTCTCGAACAGCTGCTACAGCACTTGTGCCTGCACCATCATCAACAGTACCTGTTTCTGATGTGTTTGCAGCATTTCCAGCCACAATAGGACGTGCATCAATACCCTGCACAATATTCCATAACCCCTTTGCTACCAATACATGTCGCATCATATATGCCCACAATGGATAGTTGGTGCCATCCAACTTATCCTCAGCAGCCAACATGCGGAATACATCATTGTTGTCAGCCATGGCCAATGACTGTACTACTAGATGTAAATGCTGTCTGCAAGAGGTAAACCTGTATAAAATCGACCTGTGCTATATAGCACAGCCCAAAACAGACGAATGGGCACCTGTCCTGCAGATTTTAATCTTGACAGAAAATCTGCACAGTAGGACGATTTTGCCTGCGCAGTACTTGGAATGCAAAAACGGAGGGCGAAATGACTTCAGATCAAAATTCTGAAACGACCTAGCCCTACGGGCTCTCCCACGGCATATACTAACCTGCAGACGCTCGTGAAACCTCGTTGCAATCGGAGGAGATGAAGCGGCAGGTGCCGGTGATGCTGCCCGGGAGAAGGAAGCCTGCTCTGATACCAATTGTTGGAATTAGGGTTGCAGGAATGCACACACAACTTCAAGAAGATGAGGAAGCTTGAGCACAACACAGTAGTGTATTATGAGTGCCAAAAATGAAAGATAACAAGCCCTAGAAGATAATGGGCGTATATACAATGCACGGGGGAAAAAACCTCCTAGTGAGGGAAAAAGTGCCCCGGCGGTCCTAAGTGTGTTCACACACATCACTACTATAATATGGTAACATACTCCACCTAAGCCAAAATATATAGTGTCTTATGCTTTGTCACTCTACTCCACCTAAGCCAAAATATATAGAGTCTTATGCTTTGTTACTCTACTCCACCTAAGCCAAATTAGATAGAGTCTTATGCTTGTTACTCTACTCCACCTAAGCCAAAATATAGAGTGTCTTATGCATTGTTACTCTACTCTACCTAAGCCAAGAGTTGTGAATTCTTTAATAATTCACTAGTTTTTGATACTTCTCTCTTTCTTCAATCCCCATTGGTGGCTCCATCAACATACTAAACCAATTGATTGGTTGGGGGCCTCTACCGTGAATAAAGAATCAAGCAAATTATAAGGTAAGTATATTGAATTTTGATCTTTCTATAATTTCTCAATGATTCTCTCTTCTCAACCCCTCTCAAGCTTGAGAAGTTTAATTGGTATGGTTTTTTAAATGCTATTGAAGTTAATTGGTGAATAGTAGTGAAGAGTTACATAATTTAATAAATGCTATAGAAGTTAATTTCCATTTATGTTTAAATTCTAATGGTTTTTATGTAATTTCTCTCTCTCACTCAAGAAATGGTCATACTCATGAACCATTCTCAATCCAAATGAAGCTTTTCATAAAGCCTTTCCTTAATCCAAGATTAAGCTATGCTTGAGGCCAAATTAATGGCTTTTTGCTATGCTTTTAGTTTATGCACATTGATGATTCAATCCATTATGGATTGATGACCCAATTAGAGACCATTCTAATTGTTTTCTTAATGATCCAATTAGAGACCATTATGGATTGATGATCCAATTAGAGACAATTATGGATTGATGATCCAATTAGAGACCATTCTAATTATTTCTTTAATAATGAGCTTTATCTCTTAGAAAAAAATTGAGATTTATCAGTCATAGTAGCGGAGCTATGGCAAAATTTTTATAGAAATTACGCATAAAATAAATTCATTCAAAGTATAAAAAGAGGAATTCCTACCATATTCTAGGAACTATCATCCTAGATTAATTAAAAGAATTTTATTATGCATGGAGATGTGGATGTTGCATGTAGATGTAGATGTATGGATGTGAGTGTGAATGTGGAGGTGGATGTATGCATGGGACGTGGATGTATGCATGTAGAAATAGATGTGTAGATGAGGATGTAAATGGAGATGTGGATGGATGCATGTAGATGTAGAGGTATAGATGTAGATGTGAATGGAGATGTGGATGTATACATGTAGATGTAGATGTATAGATGTAGATGTGGATGTGGAGGTGGATGGATGCATGTAGATGTAGATGTATAGATGTAGATGTGGATGTGGATGGGGATGTATGCATGTAGATGTAGGTGTATAGACGTAGATGTGGATGTAGAGGTGGATGTATGCATGTAGATGTAGATGTATAGATGTGGATGTGAATGTGGAGTGGATGTATGCATGTAGATGTAGATGTATGGAGGTGAATGTGAATGTGGATGTGGATGTATGCATAGGGATGTAGATGTATGCATGTAGATGTGAATGTACGCATATAGTTGTGGATGTATGGATGTGAATATACGATTGTGATGTGAGGGAATCTGAAGTGATGAGATGGAAATGATGTGATGGGATGAGTATACATATAAATGGAATATGGAATAAGTAATGTAGATTGAAGAGGGATAATGTGGAAAAATGAAAGTTAAAATAGAAATTGTATTGTAAACTGTTTGTAAATGCTGTCTGTAAATGATTGTTTTATGTCAAGAATGCTGGGGGGAGCATTTTGACCGTCTTGTGATTAAGGTCGTGATGAGAAAGTTGCAACTGCTGACGGGGAGTCAATGAAGGACGTCTCGCGTAGCAAGGTCGGCCGAGGTCTTGACCAGCCTCGGTGCGATTAAAATGGTGAGCTTCCGGTACGGTGGATGAGGGGCCAAGGAAGCGGCCTATGCGTGAAGCGCTAGGTTACCTGCGAAGGATCCTAGAGGGTGCTGACCATACGGTGCTCGGGCTCTGGGTCGCCTAGGATACCCACGCGTGCGTCGAGGAAGATATTGGAACAGAGTTGGAGTTGTTTTCTGAAATCGAGCATGGATCTGGTTGATTGACCTTGCTGGTCTTCAATGGATGAGTCCATGGCTCCTTATATGGATCTGTTGGTTGATCTTGCTGATCTTCAACGAGAGTCCATCATGTTTTGGGATTATATTGCCAAGTATTATGGGCTAGGAACTATCGAAACGGCTCCTGAGCGTTCTAGTTACCAATGATGCCATAGATACTCTGATGAAGGAATGATGGAAAATTAAGAATCAATTGGATAAATTGGAAGATGGTGATCAATGATACTATGGTTTTATTAAAGGATTGTTTTAAACTGGTTGAATCTGGTTGAAAAAGGCAATTTCATATTGGGTGTGTGAGTGGTGTGACTAGTTTTATTTTGCATGAACATCCGGCTAGGGGGCCTTGGAACTCTTTTCCTTGGTACCCGGGACAAAACCTAACCAAATTTTTAATTGGATCCCATCACTACAGTGGTTGGGCGGTTGGCTAACCCATGGGATTGGATGGGGTTAGGCTGGACTGATGGATCCGTAAATCGAGACTCAAACTTTTGTTTTTACGATAGAAAAAAAAAATAAATCCCGGACAGAAACTGTTCTATGGATAGGAATCAACGGCTGTGCCTCTTGAATGGGGAAAAAAGCGTTGATCCCAATGATCCAAGTGCAAGTTTCTTCCTTGAACTGACTAAGTATCTTATAGATGTAATCGGATCATCTCGATCAGAAATGATCTTGACTACGTTAGAGTAAAAAGTTATCCTGGTGGAATCGCCCGTGCTTTCCGGTAGAGGAAGTTTTTTCGGGTTCGGTTTTGGAACAACCGACGGATTAGTCTCTTATCCGGATATCCGTGGGCGAGGCCCCGAGTGTGGGACCCCTGTCCCGCGCGAGAAGCGCTACTTCTGCTGCCAGTACCCTGAATCCGTTGCTCGGTGGGAACAAGGATCTTACAGTTGGTATCAGAGCATTTGGTTAATAAGGATCAACTGAGAAGACAAATATATCAAAAATTTATCAAGAGACACAAAAAGATTATAATTGTGTGAGATAATTCATACAATTTGATATTCAAACTGAAATTTGTAATTTGGTAATTGAGTCTTCAGATGGAAGTGCCGCAATTATATAGAATCCCTGACGTGCTTGAGGCCTAGACATGATAGTATTTACCTTATAATTCCAAGGGCCGTGACTACCCATATATACCGAGAGTATACTGCAGCTCTTTACTGACAGTATATACGAGTAAATCTAAGACTTGAAATTATAAGTGTTAATGCTATCCAGATGATGATTTTGAATGTGATTGATATGATTTTTAATTCTGTTTGAGAATTGATGAATTGATTTGGATTCTGATTGAAAATGCTGATTGAAAAATGTTGATTTTAAAAATTAGTTGAAATATAATGAAACCACAATGAGGGGGAATGGGACGAGTCCCTGTGATGATATTCATAACTAGAAAGATGATAACGAATTCAGCAAATCACTATGAGATTAGTGGGTTGTGCTGTCAGATTGCTACTGTTAATACTTGACCGGTAGATCGAGTTAGGGGATGTCAAATTGAGAACTTACTTGACTGAAATTTCCGTGGAGGAATGTTCCGAAGGAAACTTTTCGGTCTAATGGACCATTATCATGTTAAAGATATGAATGATATAATCTGAATGAATTGTTATTTAATGATGAGTTCTATATAAGGGATATTTATCCCAGTGTTCTGTTGGGTTGACTAGAATATAAGGAACCCCAGAATAAAATTGGATCTTAAGAAAAAGAGTTGTCCTCTACCTTGCGAGATGAGGACATCTCGCACTTTTTTAAGTGGGGTAGAATGTAAAATTTCTCCCCAATTATTGAAGTATTCAAAAATAAGAATCTCCCTTCTGATCTTATAACTATTCTCTCTCTAATATATAAATTTTGACAGAATCATGAGACGAGGAAACCGTAGCCGTCAGCAGCAGCCAGACCCTATCCTTGAAGATAACGAACTTGACCCTGATGTTCGCAAGGCTCTTCATAGGACTCAGCCAGGACCCTTCAAAGGAGAAGGGGAGAACCTGGGTGAGACTGTGGAGAAATGGGTGGAAGCCATGGAAGAGTATTTTGACGTCACAGGTTATAATGAGCTGAGCAAAATGGCTCTTGGCCGGTTGAAAATAGTGGAAACAGCCAGGGTAGCATGGAGGAACCACTGTGACACCAACCGTCTGAATAGAAATACTCAATCTTGGAATGACCTAAAAACCTATTTGAGAAAGAGATTTTGTCCCCCTAGATTTTTGGAAACCAAAATGAACGAATTTTTAGAACTAAAGCAGGAGAACAAAACCATTGAAGAATATCACCAGGCCTTTGCTCTTCTACTCAAATACTCACCACCTCTAGACGAAGAACAGCTCATGGCCAGGTTCATTCGGGGAATGAACGAACCCTTAGACACATTGGTCAAAAATGCCAAACCAGTGTCCATGGCTGAAGCAGTAAAAATGGCAAAGGATTTTGCCAAGGCCTTTGTAGTAAAGGTCCCGCCAAAGCCTGCACCCTCTAACTTTAAAAGATTCCAAGCCCAGGAAGGTACTTCAAACTTTCCACCCCCAGAGAGGCAGCAAGGACCAATTCAGAATCAAGATGCAGGAAGATTCCAAAGTGAAGGAAGATCCTTCCCCCAGAATACTTTCTCAGGAGGACTATCTATTTTAAGGATGCAGAACAATGAGACCAGAAGTGAGAACCGGTGTTTTGGATGCCAAGGTTTTGGTCATCAGTTAAAAGACTGCCCAACTCCTGCCATGTCAAGGGGACAGGGAAGTCTAGGACCCCGAATTCAGAGACCAATTCCTTCATACCAGTCTAATCAGGGTCCGTCTCGCCCAAGCTAGGATAACCCCAGAAGAACTCCAAATCAACCATCTGCCTCTACCCAGAGTAACCTCAGAACTCCTTTCCAGAATAGGGGCAACCAAAGAGAAAGAATTCCACCTCAGACTGCAGCAGCCAGAGCAGTCACAATTGCAGAAGAAGTAGAAGAGGAAAGAAGGGCAGATCCTTACTGCAATTGAAGAAAAAAAAAAGAAAGAAAAAAAGAAAAAAAAACCAAAGGCTTAACCGACAATTCTCAAGTCATCCATAAGCCAGCAGAATACCAGGGAAAAATCGACCGTCCACTTCCAAGGCGTAACGTTGAATGTGATTGAAGAAGAAAAAGATGATGAAAGAGAGCATACTCCACCTGCGAGATGAGGACATCTCGCGTTTTTTAAGTGGGGTAGAATGTAAGATTCCTCTCCCAACCCCTTTTTGATGTCTAGTATATTCCCCTGTAATCAATTCCTTTTCTGAAATATAAGAGATCTTGTTTGTGACTGTTTTAACCTAGAGAGAGAAAATATTCTAGAGAGAGAATATTCAGATTATGAATATTTTTGGATAGAAAATTAACTCATCTTATTAAAATAAGTTTCCCTGAAATAGAAATTCAAAAAGAATTTTCCAATGTGCAATTGGAATTAATTGGAAATAAGTATAAAGAACCTTAGTCTAAGGGTCTAGATTTTCAGAAATTTTTAGATTATGGTCCAATTAAAGTTCCTATGGGCCAATAGCATCAATCCATGTGTAGGGAGGAGATAAATCCAATTTGTAAAAGAAGATACCCAAAAATGAGTAAATGCTCACATAAGATGAAGAGTTGAAAATGTACAAGATTTATTAAAAAACTATGAGCAATATTAAAAATATGAGATATTTTGGGTATCCAAAAATGAGTAAATGCTCACATAAGATGAAGAGTTGAAAATGTACAAGGTTTATTAGTAAATAAACACATATGTAAGGAAGGGGAGTTCTTTAAAGGAGGTGCATATTTCACATAAGATGAAGAGTTGAAAATGTACAAGGTTTATTAGTAAATAAACACATATGTAAGGAAGGGGAGTTCTTTAAAGGAGGTGCATATTTCACATAAGATGAAGAGTTGAAAATGTACAAGGTTTATTAGTAAAAAAACTATGACACATATGTAAGGAAGAGGAGTTCTTTAAAGGAGGTGCATATTTCACATAAGATGAAGAGTTGAAAATGTACAAGGTTTATTAGTAAAAAACTATGAGCAATAAAATTTTGACACATATGTAAGGAAGGGGAATTCTTTAAAGGAGGTGCATATTTCACATGCTTGAATGAGTTTTAAACTCAAAAATAATGTGATATTTTTATCTCTCATCTCTCTTGAACCAAACCAAATCAAAATGGAACCAAACCGAATCAAAAAGTAACCAAACTAGGTCCAAATCTAGTCTAAATTCAACCAAACTGACTTGGAAAATTCTAGAATCAGTTTGTTTGGTTAGGAGCTCAAATTTTCCTATAAATAGAAGCCTCCCCTTGTTGAAAAAAATATAGTGTCTTATGCTTTGTCACTCTACTCCACCTAAGCCAAAATATATAGTGTCTTATGCTTTGTCACTCTACTCCACCTAAGCCAAAATATATAGAGTCTTATGCTTTGTTACTCTACTCCACCTAAGCCAAATTAGATAGAGTCTTATGCTTGTTACTCTACTCCACCTAAGCCAAAATATAGAGTGTCTTATGCATTGTTACTCTACTCTACCTAAGCCAAGAGTTGTGAATTCTTTAATAATTCACTAGTTTTTGATACTTCTCTCTTTCTTCAATCCTCATTGGTGGCTCCATCAACATACTAAACCAATTGATTGGTTGGGGGCCTCTACCGTGAATAAAGAATCAAGCAAATTATAAGGTAAGTATATTGAATTTTGATCTTTCTATAATTTCTCAATGATTCTCTCTTCTCAACCCCTCTCAAGCTTGAGAAGTTTAATTGGTATGGTTTTTTAAATGCTATTGAAGTTAATTGGTGAATAGTAGTGAAGAGTTACATAATTTAATAAATGCTATAGAAGTTAATTTCCATTTATGTTTAAATTCTAATGGTTTTTATGTAATTTCTCTCTCTCACTCAAGAAATGGTCATACTCATGAACCATTCTCAATCCAAATGAAGCTTTTCATAAAGCCTTTCCTTAATCCAAGATTAAGCTATGCTTGAGGCCAAATTAATGGCTTTTTGCTATGCTTTTAGTTTATGCACATTGATGATTCAATCCATTATGGATTGATGACCCAATTAGAGACCATTCTAATTGTTTTCTTAATGATCCAATTAGAGACCATTATGGATTGATGATCCAATTAGAGACAATTATGGATTGATGATCCAATTAGAGACCATTCTAATTATTTCTTTAATAATGAGCTTTATCCCTTAGAAAAAAATTGAGATTTATCAGTCATAGTAGCGGAGCTATGGCAAAATTTTTATAGAAATTACGCATAAAATAAATTCATTCAAAGTATAAAAAGAGGAATTCCTACCATATTCTAGGAACTATCATCCTAGATTAATTAAAAGAATTTTATTATGCATGGAGATGTGGATGTTGCATGTAGATGTAGATGTATGGATGTGAGTGTGAATGTGGAGGTGGATGTATGCATGGGACGTGGATGTATGCATGTAGAAATAGATGTGTAGATGAGGATGTAAATGGAGATGTGGATGGATGCATGTAGATGTAGAGGTATAGATGTAGATGTGAATGGAGATGTGGATGTATACATGTAGATGTAGATGTATAGATGTAGATGTGGATGTGGAGGTGGATGGATGCATGTAGATGTAGATGTATAGATGTAGATGTGGATGTGGATGGGGATGTATGCATGTAGATGTAGGTGTATAGACGTAGATGTGGATGTAGAGGTGGATGTATGCATGTAGATGTAGATGTATAGATGTGGATGTGAATGTGGAGTGGATGTATGCATGTAGATGTAGATGTATGGAGGTGAATGTGAATGTGGATGTGGATGTATGCATAGGGATGTAGATGTATGCATGTAGATGTGAATGTACGCATATAGTTGTGGATGTATGGATGTGAATATACGATTGTGATGTGAGGGAATCTGAAGTGATGAGATGGAAATGATGTGATGGGATGAGTATACATATAAATGGAATATGGAATAAGTAATGTAGATTGAAGAGGGATAATGTGGAAAAATGAAAGTTAAAATAGAAATTGTATTGTAAACTGTTTGTAAATGCTGTCTGTAAATGATTGTTTTATGTCAAGAATGCTGGGGGGAGCATTTTGACCGTCTTGTGATTAAGGTCGTGATGAGAAAGTTGCAACTGCTGACGGGGAGTCAATGAAGGACGTCTCGTGTAGCAAGGTCGGCCGAGGTCTTGACCAGCCTCGGTGCGATTAAAATGGTGAGCTTCCGGTACGGTGGATGAGGGGCCAAGGAAGCGGCCTATGCGTGAAGCGCTAGGTTACCTGCGAAGGATCCTAGAGGGTGCTGACCATACGGTGCTCGGGCTCTGGGTCGCCTAGGATACCCACGCGTGCGTCGAGGAAGATATTGGAACAGAGTTGGAGTTGTTTTCTGAAATCGAGCATGGATCTGGTTGATTGACCTTGCTGGTCTTCAATGGATGAGTCCATGGCTCCTTATATGGATCTGTTGGTTGATCTTGCTGATCTTCAACGAGAGTCCATCATGTTAAGTGATTATATTGCCAAGTATTATGGGCTAGGAACTATCGAAACGGCTCCTGAGCGTTCTAGTTGCCAATGATGCCATAGATACTCTGATGAAGGAATGATGGGAAATTAAGAATCAATTGGATAAATTGGAAGATGGTGATCAATGATACTATGGTTTTATTAAAGGATTGTTTTAAACTGGTTGAATCTGGTTGAAAAAGGTAATTTCATATTGGGTGTGTGAGTGGTGTGACTAGTTTTATTTTGCATGAACATCCGGCTAGGGGGCCTTGGAACTCTTTTCCTTGGTACCCGGGACAAAACCTAACCAAATTTTTAATTGGATCCCATCACTACAGTGGTTGGGCGGTTGGCTAACCCATGGGATTGGATGGGGTTAGGCTGGACTGATGGATCCGTAAATCGAGACTCAAACTTTTGTTTTTACGATAGAAAAAGAAATAAAATAAATCCCGGACAGAAACTGTTCTATGGATAGGAATCAACGGCTGTGCCTCTTGAATGGGGAAAAAAGCGTTGATCCCAATGATCCAAGTGCAAGTTTCTTCCTTGAACTGACTAAGTATCTTATAGATGTAATCGGATCATCTCGATCAGAAATGATCTTGACTACGTTAGAGTAAAAAGTTATCCTGGTGGAATCGCCCGTGCTTTCCGGTAGAGGAAGTTTTTTCGGGTTCGGTTTTGGAACAACCGACGGATTAGTCTCTTATCCGGATATCCGTGGGCGAGGCCCCGAGTGTGGGACCCCTGTCCCGCGCGAGAAGCGCTACTTCCGCTGCCAGTACCCTGAATCCGTTGCTCGGTGGGAACAGGGATCTTACATTTTCACATGCTCAATCTCATCCAAGTTGTCACCCCCAACAATAAGATCGTCTACATATATGGTGATGATCACAATACCCTTATCACTCTTGCGCACATACAAAGAGTGATCTACATCTGCCATATGAAAACCAATAGTGACAAGATACTCATCAATCTTGTGTAAAGAAAAATGATCATCATCTTCACACCACCTCTCAATCCACCAGTCATAAGACACCTCAATCAGTACCCTTGTATAGTGCGACACCTCAATCGGTACCCTTGCACATCTCATGCAGTGCGACACCTCCGAATCGGTACCCTCGCACATCTCATGCAGTGGACACGTCCGAATCGGTACCCTCGCACTTCTCGTTGCTATACTCACATGCTATCCACATTAGTTAAACAATTAATTGAACACATCAATTAATCCCAACATCATCTTGAGATATAGACAACCCATAAATAATCAAATAATAGCCACACACATGTTTGTCAGGCGTAAGTACCAGGAATCACTCCTCCATATACGAACCAATTGAAACAAATAGTGGAGGCCCACAACATACCATATATGGGCATTCCCGATATACAGTTGCATAAACGCATGAGAGGATGGCTTCATGATTGGTGTGGAAGACTAGATTTACACAAAATGCATATGCAGTGAACCAATCAAATGAATGTATGTAAGACGAGTCTAAGTGTCCCAAACCACATAGGCATGTTGTACATACACAAACATACACACATAAAATGGTAGAAAGATATAAGACATAAATGTGTCTAGAGTAAGTATATGAAACTAATCTGATGTCCCATACCACCAGATTAATTCCATATATCACTTTCTTCAGAATAGAAGTTTGAGGTGGAGTGGCTAGTTCCCTCTGAAACTTAAATTTTGACACAAATTTTCTCTATCTAGAAATTTCATTTAAGTTATTGAACTTGAACTAATCTTAACATTAAATATAAGGTTTATTAATTAGGTTATTACGTTGGAAAGATATTATAGAAATACTTATGAAAAAGTTGTATAAAAGAAAGTTAATATATATATATACCTCCATTGTTGGTGTCATTGAAATTATCTGTCAACAGAATTTTGACACTCAAGGATACGTGAGATTATAAACCAAAAGTAGATGAAATTGATTAAGTAAACAAGTTTGGATGATGAAAGGTTAACTTACTTTTGAAGTTGAAATAAACTTAAATAATAAACACGAAACTCAAGCATAGAGAGTCGTACCTTTTTATATATTCGACTATAATGATACTTTACGTTGAGAAAAATAAGAAAGAATTTAAACTTTTTGCACATGTTATTTTTTATTTGATAACCAGTGTGACGATCACCAATTTTGGTGTCGCACGAGTTTTCTTGATTTTGAAAGTATTCCATGTCCATAAGAACCTCTGAGCCATGCCTTTGTGCCTCTGAGCCATGTTCAGACCTCTGAGTTTACCTTGCAAGTTATGACATCAACAATCTTGTTCTCTCGACATTTTTTGAATGCAACTGAGGACAATTACTTCCTCAAATGAGAGGATTGTTATAGGTATTTATTTTATCATATTTTTTATGAATTAATAAATGTGCACAAAGTCATTGTATGTAACAAGGCCCACTAGCAGTTTTATTTGGGCAAAGGTTTTTATATGTATAAATCTTAGGGATTTTAGTATGATTAAAAACATGTAAAGAAATATACCAAAAGTGGGAAAAGCAAGCCCAATTTTTACGCTCATCTATTTTTAGCTCCTTGGACTATTTTTATGAATAAAATTCTCTAAATACTTAAGTCGTGGAAGTGGAGCTACATGCTTGAGGGGGGACATTGCACCCAATCTGGTTTACTATGTGGTATTCTCTATCCTTTACCTTTGATGGTGATGTTATTCTAATTCTTTTTCCTTATGTTATGCTAAGTTATTTATTCATCAATTTCAATTCAAGTCCTTGTTTTAATTTTGATATATTTTATGAGTTTTTAATCATTTCTTCAAGAAGTACAAAAAGGGTCTTGTGAGACAATCACAACTCACAATTGCCATCTTTGCAACTAGGGTAAACGTCTCCTCATAATCAATCCCATGTGTTTGTGCATATCCTTTGGCTACCAACCTAGCCTTGTACTTGTTTATGCTACCATCACTGCTACGTTTCACCTTATATACCACTTACAGCCAATAGATTTCTTGCCTTCAAGTAATGGTACCAAATCCCAAGTCTCATTTCCATACAATGCATCCATCTCCTCATCCATAGCTTTCTCCCAACACACATTTCCAATAGCCTCATCAAAACATGTGGGTTTTACAACCTGCACAACTTTTGCTATACAAGCATAGTGATGTGCCACATAACCATCATAAGTCAACTTCTGCATAGGATTTTTTACTCTTCCAGATCTACATAACTTTGCATTCATGGCTTCCATAACCTTCTTCACACACCAGGTGTCCTCATTGTCGGAATCCCATGCTCCTCATCAAGGCTCATCTCCGAGCTACTAGACTCTCCACCATCAACAAGAGAATGCCCTGCATAAATATTTGGCATACCAAGGGGCTCAACCATTTTCTCTTTGCCTTTATGTAATGAACCACAACTACATTCCTAGGATGGGTAGTATGACATAGCCTGCCATTCCATGGTCTATCAATAGAACCACTATATGAGGACTCTCCTGGTCCACTCAATGATTATGATTGTTACTGACTTGCATTCTGTGCAACCACATTTCCACTTACATCAACCCCAACAACATCTTTTTCAGTAGCATACCAGCTACTCACCTCATCAAATACATCCCTGCTTACCCTCAATTCACGTGTAGAAGGATTATAGCATATATATCTCTTTTTCTCAAGGGAATACCCAATAAACACACATTATTTTGCTTTTGGATCCAACTTAGTATGTAACTCATTTAGCACGTGCACATATGCTATACATCCAAAAACTTTGAAGTGACACAAATTAGGTTTCCTGCTAGTAAACTTCTCCTCTGGTGTTACATCATGTATGGATGCAGTAGGAGTCATGTTCATGATATAAACTGCTATAGACATAGCCTTGTGCCTGTTTTTTTGCTCAGTAACTCCATTTTGTTGCGGAGTGTATCTACATGTAAATCATCTCTGAATGCCATTCTTTCACAAGAATTCAGAGAACTCATTGGATAAGTATTCTTGCCCTTCATCTGACCTTAGGCACTTCACATGCTTTCCTATCTATTTTTCAGCCACCATCACTTTGAAGTTCTGAAAATGAGTGAACACTTCACTCTTCTCCTTCATGAAATGCACCCACTTTCCTCATGTGGTCATCAATTAATGTTACGTAGTACCTGCAGCCACCCATAGACGTAGTCTTCGTAGGACCCCATACATCTAAATGCACAACATCTAGTACATTCCTACTCACATTTATGTCATGTGGAAATACATGTTTTGTTTTCTTTCCAAATTGGCAGGCTTCACTTTTTGCATACTTTCAACTTTAAACTTAGGCAGCCGCTATCACAATTTCTTTAGTTTACATAGACTTCATTCTTGAAAGATCCTTGCCCCTTCCATACAACAAATTCGGGGGTGCTAGCAGTGGAAGTAGCACTTCTTACGTAGGCCAAAGCCTCTCACTCGGGGCCTCGCCCCACCACGGATATCCAGACAAGAGACTAATCCCTCGGTTCTTCCAAAACCAAACCCGAAAAAACTTCCCTCGCCCAAAAAGCACGGGCGATTCCTCCAGGATATTTTTATTCTAACGTAGTCAAGAGACTTAACTAATCAAAGTGATCTGACCGAACCCATAAGTCACATGGTTAGATCAAGGAAGAAACTTGCACTTGGATCATAGAGTCCAACACTTTTTTCCTCATCGAGTGGCATAGCCGTTGGTTATTTCCATAGAACAAGACTATCTAGGATTTACTTCATCTATCGTACCATAACAGAATTGAGTCTCATCTTAGAAATCCATTAGTCCAGCCTCACTGTAGTGATAGGATCCATTTAGGAATTTGGTTATGTTTTGCCTCAGGTACCAGGAAAAAGAGTTCCTAGGTTGTTGAGATATCAAGCTCATCTAGTGAGGCGGTGGACACTGACCTACTTGGGGGATAGGCCCCACACTTACACCACTTGGGGGATAGGCCCCACACTTACACCACTGGCATGGTTGGTGAGATCATGGGTGATATGCGGCCAGCGAGATGACAGGCTGTGTGATAGCTATTCTAGAGACTAGCATAGTTATAACGCCAGCTCATTTAGTTGGGTTCACACTATAGAGAACCCTAGTATGTATTTGGTTGAGTACCTTTTCATATTGCGTCTAAATTTAAATAAAGTGTGTTGAGTGTTGTGTGAAGAAGAAGATTTTCAGCCTCTCACCTTGTGTGTTCTCTTTTAGGGTTTTGTGAGTGTGTGTGTGCTTGCAAGAGCTCAACCTCTCTTCTCCCCTATCTTTTCATGGTATCAAAGCCTGGTTCATGCTAAGGGCTGAGCTGCAAGCAAGAGAAGCACAGGAAGGGGTACAAGGGTAAGAGCTTCATCTACTCTTCCCTATTTGTGTTGGCGACTACACCCTTGTTGGGAACTCTATGGGAGACACCGGCAATTGAGGAGCTTTCTTCGCAGGAGTAAAGCTATAGGGCAACTATACTGTCCTATTGGTCCTATCAGACAACATTTTTCAGGCTGAAAACGCATTTTGGGCGCGTTACGACCTCCGTTTTCGAAAAGCAGGCAATTTCGAGCACTGCGAATAAGTCATCGATTCTATGCAGAACTCTGTTTTAAGAACTGCAGGAAGACAGATTGGTTGTGCAGACATTGTGTGTGCTGCAAGGAGGTCAAATAGTTGCCATTGGGTGTATGTATGCATATTGAGGTCACTGGTTGTGACATTTGAGTGTATTACAGTACCGCTACAGAAAATACAGCACTTTGTGCAGGACAAACCAAAGTGTTGTTTTTGGTAAATTTGTGTATCTGGCAAGATGTCAAATGATAGCATAAACCAGATTGTTGCTGAGAAGCTTGATAAGAACAACTTCCATGCTTGGAGGTTCAGGTTGACAAATTTCCTGATGGGAAAGGGTTACTAGGACTACATATAGAAGGTGAGCATGAAGAGACACGAGATATCGGAGATCAATCCAACTACTGTAGATGTGAAAGAGTTCAAGGATTGGAACCAAGGAGCCAGAAAAGTTATGTATTGGCTCTCTATCAGTATACAAGACACCATGATTGGGCACATACAGGATGCCAAGTCCCCCAAGGAGGCATGGGACAACCTGCTAAAACTCTATGAAATGAATACCAAGGTACGAAAGATATAGTTGAAGAATGAACTTCATACTATGGAGAAAAAGAGTATGTCTGTGAATGACTATGCATTGAAGATCAAGGGTATTGTGGAATCCCTTGCATCTATTGGCATTTCAATAGATGATGATGATAAGGTGGAAGTCTGTCTACGTGGTCTCGGGCCACAATACAAGGCGTTCAAGACATCTATTCAGACTCGGGAAAACATTTCCAATTTCATAGATTTGGTGTGTCTATGTTGATTATAGAAGAGAAGAGCTTGGGTGAAGACCAACAATCTTTACAAAACAAAAACAGTTCAGAGCAATAGGCCTTCTACACAAGTTCAGGAAGAGGACGAGTTAGAGGAGGCCGTGGATGCAGCCAAGGAGGTGGCCGAACAGGTAATCAAAATTATGGCCAGCAGCAGCAGCAATAACAATAGTCCCAGAATTCACAACAACAACAACACGTAGGTGGAAGAGGCCAATTCAGAGGCAGGGGGAGTCAAAGAGGTCGTGGAAATTGGCAAAGGCAGTATAATGATACACGTGGATGCTTTTATTGTGGTAAGCCTGGACATGTGCATGCAGATTATTATAAGAAGCAGGCTAACATGCAAAATGGAAAATTGCAGCAAAACAACTATGCATCCTCGAGCAGAAACAATGAGGATAATGAAAGGTTGTTTGTTATGCAGCATGTCGTTAATGCCATGTCTGAAAATGTTGAAGCAGCACATAAAGATGTTATATGGTATGTTGATTCAGGTGCTTCGAACCACATGTTGTATGGTATGTTGATTCAGGTGCTTCGAACCACATGACAGGTCATGGTGGGGAGTGGTTCAAGGAGATGAAAAACCTTGAAAGACCAGGTTTTGTGGAAACAGGGGATGACACTGCTCATCCAATTGCCCATGTTGGAGATGTGCCATTGTCTATGCTGCAGGATGGCAAAGCGAAGTATCTTGTAGATGTACTTCATGTTCCAAACATAACAAAGAATCTGGTTTCAGTTGGCCAGATGATTGAGCAAGGTTTGTAGGTTCGGTTTAACCCTGATGGTTGTTATGTTGAAGACTTTAAAGACAAGTGCAGGTTCATTGCAAAAGGCAACAGAGTGGGCAGAATGTTTACATTGAATGTAAACATTCTTGAAGTGAGTGCTACGATGTTTGCGAATGGTTCAGGAATTGTTGCAGACACAGACATTTGGCATAAAAGAATTGGACTTGTGAATGTCAACAGAACAAAGTCTATGCAGACTAAAAGAATTGTAACAGGGCTGCCAAAAAATAAAGTTGAAGGTATGCAGAAAATATGTGAAGCATGCCGATTTGGAACCCAAACAAAGCATGTATTTCCACGTGATAGAAATGTGAGCAAAAATGCACTAGATGTTGTGCATTCATATGTATCATGGGTCCTATGAAGACCATGTCTATGGGAGGCTGCAGGTATTATGTGACATTTATTGATGACCACATAAGGAAAGTGTGGGTATACTTCATGAAGGAGAAGAGTGAGGTGTTCACTCATTTTCAGAATTTCAAAGTTATGGTTGAAAAGCAAATAGGGAAACATATAAAGTGCCTAAGGTCAGATGGAGGGGGATAGTACTTCTCCAATGAGTTCTCTGATTTTTTGCAGAATAATGGTATTTAGAGACAATTTACATTATGCAGATACACTCCGCAGTAAAATGGAGTTGGTGAGCAAAAAAACAGGCACATTGCTGAGATTGCGCGAGCATTGATGGGAGAGAAGAATATGCCGCATAGCTATTAGGCTGAGGCTATTTCTACAGCAGTTTACATCATGAACAGGACTCCAACTACAGTCATACATGATGTAACTCCAGAGGAGAGGTTTACTCGCAGAAAACCTAATTTGTCTCATCTAAAAGTCTTTGGATGCATTGATGGGAGAGAAGAATATGCCGCATAGCTATTGGGCTGAGCCTGTTTCTACAGCAGTTTACATCATGAACAGGACTCCAACTACAGCCATACACGATGTAACTCCATAGGAGAGATTTACTCGCAGAAAACCTGATTTGTCTCATCTGAAAGTCTTTGGATGCATTGCATATGTGCATGTGCCAGATGAGCTGAGAACTAAGCTAGGTCCAAAAGCTGAAAAATGTGTGTTGATTGGGTATTCCCTTGAGTAAAAGGGATATAGGTGTTATAACCCTACTACACGTGAGTTGAGGGTAAGCAGGGATGTTGTGTTTGATGAGATGAGCAGCTGGTATGCTGCTGAAAAAGAAGTTGTTGGGGCTGATGTGAGTGGAAATGTGGTTGCAGAGAATGCAAGTTAGCAATCACAGTCTTTGAGTGGACGAGGAGAGTCCTCATCGACGAGTGGTTCAGTTGATAGACCATGGAGTGGCAGGTTGCATCATAATACCAGTCCTGCAAATGTGATTAGTACATCACATAAAGGCAAAGAGAAAGTGATTGAGCCCTTTAGTATGTCTGACATTTCTGCAGGGCATTCTCATGTTCATAGAGAGTCTAGTGGCTCAGAGATGAGCCTTGATGAGGATCTTGGGATACCAGCTATGAGAATACCTGGTGTAAAGAAGGCTATGGAAGCCATGAATGCAAAGCTACGAAGATCTGGGAGAGTGAAGAATCTTGTGCAGAGGTTTACCTATGATGGTTATGTGGCACATCACTATGCATACATGGCAAAAGTTGTACAGGGTTGTAGAGCCCACATGCATTGATGAGGCTGTTGGAAATGTGTGTTAGGAGAAAGCTATGGATGAGGAGATGGATGCGCTATATGGAAATGAGACTTGGGATTTAGTGCAGGCAAGAAAGCCATTGGATGCAAGTTGGTGTACTAAGTAAAACATAACAGTGATGGAAGCATAAGCAGGTACAAGGCTAGATTGGTAGCCAAAGGATATGTGCAGACATATGGCATTGATTATGAGAAAACTTTCAGCTCAGTTGCCAAGATGGCAATAGTGAGAGTTGTGATAGCAGTGGCTACATCAAAGCAATGGTCTTTACATCAGATGGATGTAAAGAATGCATTCTTGCATGGGGATTTGCAGGAAGAGGTGTATATGTTGCAGCCACCTGGTTTATAAGGATGTGAGTCACCCTCGAGCATGTTTGCAGGTTGAAGAAAGCCTTGTATGGCTTAAAACAAGCACCAAGAGCATGGTCTGACACGAGATTTTTGAATATCTTGTCACTATTGGCTTTCATGTAGCCAATGCAAATTTCTCTCTGTATGTGAGACACAGTGATAAAGGGGTTGTACTTGTTGTCATCTATGTAGATGACCTAATCATTATGGGGGACCATGATGCAGAGATCTTTGATGTAAAGATCTTGCTTAGACAAAAGTTTGAGATGAAAGATCTGGGGGAGCTCAGATATTTCTTGGGCATTGAGGTGATTAGGTGACCACACGGTATTGGATTACTATAGAGACAGTATGGCTTGGACATGTTGTCCAACTATGGTATGATAGGCTATAATCCTATCTCAGTGCCATTGGATCAGAATGGCAATTTGAGTGCAAATTCAGGAGAGATTTTGGAGGATCCTACTATGTATAGGCGCATAGTAGGAAGCTTGATCTACATGATGATCACCAGGCCAGATTTGAGTTATGCTATTGGGTTGGTGAGTCAGTTTAGGTTCCTCGGAAGCCCCATTTGGATGCATTGAGACACATACTGAGGTATGTGAGGTCTACTTTGCATTGTGGACTATTTTATGAAACTGGGACAGAGATATGTGTACATGGGTACACAGATGCTGATTAGGCTGTATCTCAGATAGAAGATCTACTAGTGGCTTCATGTTTTCTTTGGGGAGTGCTGCTATGACTTCGAGTAGCAAGAAGCAGCCTAGAGTTTCTCTATCCAGTACAGAGGCCGAGTACAGAGGTGCTGCTATGGCAGCATGTGAGGTAGCTTGTTGAGAAAGCTACTTGGCAGATTTGGGTCTATCAGTGGATAGACAAGTTGTCATTTTCTGTGACAACATTAGTAGTATACAATTGGCCCCAGGAACCCAGTTTTTCATGCTCGCACGAAGCATATAGAGGTCCACTACCATTTTGTCAAAGAAAGAAGGTTTTGGCAGGAGACGTTGAACTTGTTTATGTCAGCACACAAGATCAGGTTGCTAACATCTTCACCAAAGCATTGGGTACAGAGAAGCTCCGCAAATTCAGGGCTTCGCTTGGTGTACATGAGATGGAGTTGAGCTCGAGGGGAGTGTTGAGATATCGAGCTCATATAGTGAGGCGGTGGACAACACTGATGACCCGCCTGGGGGGGATAGGCCCCACACTTACACCACTGGCATGGTTGGTGAGATCATGGGTGATATGTGGCCAGTGGGATGACAGGCTATGTGATAGCTATTCTAGAGACTGGCATAGTTATAGTGCCAGCTCATTTAGTTGGGTTCACACTATAGAGAATCCTAGTATGTATTTGGTTGAGTACCTTTTCATATTGCATGTACTCTTATCTTTGTATATGGTGTGTTGAGTGTTGTGTGAAGAAGAAGATTTTCAGCCTCTCACCTTGTGTGTTCTCTTTTAGGGTTTTGTGAGTGAGTGTGTGCTTGCAAGAGCTCAAGCTCTCTTCTCCCCTGCATCTTTTCACAGGTCCCCTAGCCGGTGCTTCAACCAAACTTCAAGATAGTCACACCACTTACAAACCCAATATGAAATGCCTGTTTCACAGATTCAGTTGTCTTTAAAGCAATCTTTTAATGAAATCATAGTATCATTGATCATAATCCTCCAAAATATCCAGGTTGAATTCTAATTTCCAATCATTCTTTCATCGGTGTACCTATGGCATCATTGGCAAACCAGAACGCTCATCACCTATTCACTCAGGGGCCTTTTCAATAGTTCCTAGCTCATAGTACCCGAAAATATATTCACTTATAAAAATCCAGATGGACTCTTCGTTGAAGATCAACAAGATCAACCAATAGATCCATATAAAAGAGCCATGGAGTCATCCGTTTTGAGGACCAGCAAACAACAAGGACAATCAACCAGATCCATGCCAAAGTTCAGAAAACAACTCTACCTCCTTGTTCCATTTTCTTCCTAGCGACGCACGTGTGGGTATCTTCGGCAACCCAGAGCTTGAGCACCGTATGGTCAGCACCCTCTAGGCTCCTTCGTAGGTCACCTAGCACTTCACTCATTGGCCGCTTCCTTGGTCCCTCATCCACCGTACCGGAAGCTCACCATTTAAATCGAACCGAGGCTGGTCAAGACCTTGGCCGACCTTGCTATGCAAGACACCCTCCATTGACTCTCCGTCAGTTGTTGTAACTTTATCACTTAGGTCTCCCTACGACCTCATTCACAAGATGGTCAAAATGCTTCCCCAGCATTCTCGACATAAAAAAGTCATTTAAAAACAGGTGTCATAAATACAGTTTCTATAACGAACTCTCATCTTTCCACATTGTTCCACATCATTTCTCGTTGTTCCACATTCTTCTACATCAATTCACATTGCTTAATCCACATCCAATCATATTCCCATTGTCCTTCATCCATTCTCATCTAGTCACATCATATTACATCTCATCACATCTCATCCATTCACATCATATTACATCTCATCACATCTCATCCATTCACATCTACCCATATCTATCCCGATTCACATCACTTCCCTTTCACATCACATCACATCCATTTCATATCACATCACATCCATCACATCACATCTCATCCATTCACATCTATTTACATCACATCCATTTAACATCACATCACATCCATTTACATCACATCTCATCCATTCACACCTATTTACATCACATCACATTCACATTCATTCACATCCATTCACATTTCATCGCATCCATCTCATTCATTACATCCACATCACATCACATACATCACGTCCACATCTCATTCTCATCCATTTACATCACATCACATCCTTTCACATATCATCACATCTCAATATCATCTCATCACATTCACATCCACATCCATTTACATCACATCACACCCCATTCATCTCTTCACATCCACATCCATTTACATCACATTCACATCTTATCACATCCACTCACATCTTATCACAACCATTCACATCTTATCACATCCACTCACATCTTATCACAACCATTCACATCTTATCACATACATTCACATCTTATCACATTTAGTAGCTTTTTCTACTTCGATACGGATGATGGGACTTTTTCTAAATTTCTGGCAAGTGCTTGGCCTAGTTAAAGGTACTTTTTCTCGACGGATATTTTCATATTCTTTCTAAAATTTCTCAAGTGAATTATATTCAATATTCTTCTTTTGAGTAAAAGATTCATGGGATTTACAAAAATCAATTCTACCCATATTTTCCAATAATGCTCAAAATTCCACTTTTGATAAATACTCATAATTTGAATTATGCTAAAAAATCCTCTTTTTTCATTTAATTTCTTAAATCTCAAATATCATGGGAATTCCTCTTTTTGCATTTAATTGATTGAATTCCAAATGTCATGGGAATTCCTCTTTTATCATAAAATAAATTTATCTAAAACTCCTCTTTTCTTTAATAAAAATATTCATTATTTCAAATATGTCAAGAATTCTACTTTTACCATTTAAATGATTTCCAAATGTCATGGAAATTCCTCTTTTATCATTTAAATTTTCTCATACATAAAATAAATTTATCTAAAATTTCTCTTTAAATAAAAATATTCATTATTTTAATATACCAAAATTTCTTGTTTTCCATTTAATTACATGGATTTCATGTAATGGAGATCCATTTAATTACATGGATCTCCATTATCATGGGAATTCCTCTTTTTGTATAAAATAAAATTACCAAAAAATTCTCTTTTCTTTAATTAATTATTTATGAATAAACACTAAAAATTAGTTTTCCATGAATGTGATGAAAATCATTCTTTTAGCATAGGATGACCAATCCTAGAATATGGTAGGAAGTCCTCTTTTCACATTATGCATAAAAATGAGCCATGTATTAATTTCTAAAAATTTTGCTATAACTTCACTGCTATTACTGATAATTTTTAATATTTCTAGAAAGAATAAGACTTTGTAATACAATTATAATAGAATACTATTCTTAGACTTAAATCCAATTTATGGAATTAAATCATAATTTTACCATAATTTTATTATCATAAAAGCATAAAAAGATATTTTCTTAACCTCTAGCTTAACAAGCTTAGAGATTGATTTTGAATTAAGAATTTATCAATGAGAAGCATTCATTTGCTTACGAATTAGTCATAGGAATGCCTATTCTTTTGGGAGAGAGAGATATACATAAAAAGCATTCTAATTAAGCATAAAGATTAACTTTTTGTGATTAATCATTAAAACTCTTAGAGAAAGCTTGATTTGTATTAAAATCAACTAAATAGAAACTTCTCAAGCTTGAGAGGGATTGAGAAGTGAAATCATTTTGAGAATATTAATGAAAACCATGAAATTACTTCTTACCTCTAGATTTGGCTAGCTTCTTTATCTTAGAAGGAAGCCCCCAACCAATCAATTGGTTTAGTATGTTGAAAAGAAAGCTCCAAGGATTGTTGAAGAGAGAGAATCTCCAATCTCTCCAAAAGTAGAGGATTTTTAAGGGATAATAGAAAATATCATTATTTTAATGTAATACTGGCATGGTATAGTTCACATATTTTTTTACAAAAGACTAAGGATCTATTAATAGGTGAGGGAGGCCACTAACCAGATCCAACTGGGTTGTAAAATTTTCCAGGTTCAGTTTGACTTAATTTGGACAAGATTTAGACTAGTTTGGCTCCCTTTTTTATTTGGTTTGATCCAAGAGAGAGGAGAGATAAAAATATCACAATGTTTTTGAATTAAAAACTTATCCACATATGTGAATTAGGTGCCTACCTCAAGAGTCCCCCTCTCCTTACCAAGGTGTCAAAAATGCATCATTGTTCTAAAATATCTCATTTGTTCAGTAATATCTCATAGTTTTTAACTAATAAACCTTGTACTCAGTCAACTCATCATCTTATGTGAGCATTTACTCATATTTGGGTATTTTCTTTTATTCTTTGGATTTATCTCATCCCAACACTTGGATTAATCCTATTGGCCCATAGGAACCTTAATTGGACCATAATCCAAATTTTTTTGAAAATCTAGACCCTTAGGCTAAGGTCCCTTATATCAATTTTTTCTTCCTAATGCACATTGGAAAGTTCATTTTGAACTTTTGTTTTAGGGGAAACCATTTTAGACACTAGGAGGATTTTTATATCCAAAGATATCTCAATTTTGGATTACCTCTCTCTAGACATTTTCTCTCTCTCTCTAGGCCAAAACAAGGTAAAACAAGATCTTTCTCCTATTTCAGAGAGGGGAATAATTACAAGAACAGAAGGGGAGGTTCTTACACCTTTACTGTTGATATATATATAGGCAGTGATGTGTGTGAACACACTTAGGACCGCCGGGGCACTTTTTTCCTCTTTAGGAGGTTTTTTCCCCCGGCTTGTATATACACCCATTCTTCTAGGGCTAACTTATCTTTTGTACATTGACACAATCTAATACATTGTATGTTGTGTGCATTCTTGCTTCTTCTTCTCCAAGCTTTGTGTGCTTTCCTGCAACCCTAATTCCAACAATTGGTATCAGAGCAGGCATCGGCGGCTCCCAGGGCTATGCCGTCTCGGCACCCTCCGACTCACGTTCTCCGATTGAGGTGAGATTTCACGAGTGCTTGTAAGTCTCTATACTCTCCAATTAAGCCCATAGGGCTTAGCGTTATCAGAAATCGCATCGATCGTTTCGGGCTCCGTTTTTGCATTGCAAGTTCTGCACAGGTGTTTTCGTCATTTTTTGCATAAATTACGACAGTGTAGTTTTCTGCAAAACAGGCATACGTATTCTATTATGGACCATGCTACATAGCACGAGTTGTTCTCTGTTCAGTCTTTGCTTCATTACAGGTAGCTTTTGCATCAGTTTCAGTCAGTGGCCATGGCTGATAACAGCAATGATGTATTTCGCATGCTGATGATAAATTGGATGGAGATAGCAACTACCCACCTTGGGCATACATGATGCAGCATGTTTTGGTTGCAAAAGGAGTGTGGAACATTATGCATGGTATGGATGTACATCGAGGTTCTGTGGATGTAGGATCTGTTGAGGATGTTATAGGTTCCAGCAGCTCTACTACTGCTGCTATTTTACCCACTGCTGAACAAGCTCGTTTTGGGATGGTAAAGATGCGCAGGCTCATGCCTTGATTGCACTTTCTGTCAAACGTAACATCACCCCACATATCAGCTAAAACAGCAAAACAGGCTTGGGATATTCTAGCTGGTTTGTATGCAGGTCGTAAAACGAGGCAAAAATCTCTTACCTGCGTAAAGAGCTAGAATCGAAGATTATGCAGGAAGATGATGACATGAATGTTTTTCTTGCTGAGATTAAAGATCTCAAGGAACAGTTGATTTCAGCAGGTGAGATTATTCCTGATCATTCTCTTGTGTAGACTGTTCTTGATGCTTTACCTGAGTCATATCAGACTTTTGGTTCCACGTGGAGACTTGTTACTGAGGACAGACCTGATGTTGTCAAGTATGATACTTTAGTCAACAAGCTCTTGCAAGAAGCGCAGTCCAGGAAAAACAGGGCTAAGCAGTGTGCAGTTGATCAGGCATTTATTGCTACCCCCAACAGAGAAGAAGTGGTAAGGCAGTCCCTTCCACTCCTATTAGTAGGTCTGCAACTTCTTCTCCTTCCACAGGTAGCAACAATAGGTCTGAGAAGGCTCTTGATAAAGGCAAGAAAAAAATGAGGTGCAACTATTGTAAGGTAACTGATCATGTCATTAAGAATTACCCTAAGCTAAAGGCTAAAGAGGCAAAGAAGAAAGAGTCAAATACAGCCACAATAGTGGATGCTTCTACAAATGCAGATTCTACAAATGTTGTGCAGGATACAGAATGGGTGTTTAGTGTGTATTGCCAGTATGACCCATCTGTACATGATGCATGTTTGGCAGTTTCTGTTGACTCTGATGTTTGGTATTTTGACAGTGGTGCTACAAAGCACATTACCTCGCATCGTGATATGTTCACTTGTCTTGAGGCTGTCCCTAATGGGAATACTGTCACATGTGCCAAATATAATGCTTCTTACCCACCAGTGAAGGGCATTAGTAAAATTATGCTTACTGCTGCAAATGGCAGCACTTTCACATTTTTAGATGCTTTGTATGTGCCAAAAATAAAGAAGAATCTATTGTCTGTCTCTGCGCTTGCTAGACTTGAACTTGTAGTCAAATTTGTGGATGACAGATGTACTATTCATGATTTGACTTCTAGTGATATGATTATTGTATCTGGCACCTTGTTTCGTGGACTGTATAGGCTCAATTCTTATGTGACAAATGTGTGGAAGATTCAGCAAATGCAGTTTTTCTGATGAAAAGGCAGTTTTAGATGCAAAACTATGGCATGCTTGTTTTGGTCATCAGAACTTTGCTAGTTTGCTGCGTTTACAGAAATTTGATATGGTTGCTTTATTGCCCCCTCTTGAGGCACCATTGATGTTTGTGAAGGCTGTATTTTGGGCAAAATGCAGCGTTCTGCACTTCCAAAGGATGGTTCTGTGTGGGCCACTCGCAAATTGCAACTTGTACATAGTGATGTATGTGGGCCTATGCAAACTCCGTCATTTGGTAAACACTTGTACTTCGTGACTTTCATTGATGATTACTCAAGGCATGCATGGGTATATCCACTGAAGGCAAAGTCTGAAGTGTTTTTGTGCTTCAAACAGTTTATGCTTATGGTTGAAAATGTATCCAATTGTACTGTGGGCACCCTCTGTTCTGATTGAGGGGGGGAGTACATGTCTAAAGAGTTTGATGCATTTCTGGCTAGTCGTGGGATAAAACACCAATGTACAGTGCCGTATACCCCTCAGCAAAATGGTGTCGCTGAGAGGAAAAACATGTCACTTATGGAGATGGCACGATGTATGGTCAAGAGCCAAGCTTTGCCACATATGTTTTGGCTTGAGGCTGTCATGTGTGCTGCATATGTACTCAACAGGTGTCCCACTAAGGCCTTGCAGTCTATTACTCCATACAAAGCTTGGCATGGCAGGAAGCCTTCTATTGGTCACTTGCGTGTCTTTGGTTGCTTGGCCTATGCTTTAGTACCTGTGCAACAATGCAAAAAATTGGATGATAAGGCTGTCAAATGCATTTTTGTTGGTTACAGTGCTGAGAGCAAGGGTTACAGATTGTATCATCCGCAGGTTAAAGCGTATCTTGATTAGTCGAGATGTTGTTTTTGTGGAAGATGTTGTGAAGCCTTTGTTATCATATACCAAAGAGACAGGTGTGAGCTCACGGGATGTATTTGATACGTTGTTGCCTCTATTTACAGGTGGGAATTCAAATGTAAGTCCTAATGAGGCAAATACTCAGCCTATGCAGATTTCAAATGACATCATAGATCAGCCTATTTCTGATGTAGATTTACAGGATGTAATTCATGAGGATAGGGCTGAAAATGAGCAGGCTAGAGGTATGCCTAAACGGCTAGTGCAAACCTTACGTGATAGTAAAATTGATACACCTATATCTAGTCGTACTCGTTCAGGTTTTCAACATGCCTCTTATGCATCAGATTGTTATGCTTTGGCTGTGTCTAGTATGTGTGAAGAGGAAGAACCTCTTTCATTTGATGAGGCACAAAAATCAGAAAGTTGGTTGGCTGCAATGCAAAGTGAATATGATGCTATAATGAAGAATGGTACATGGTCTTTGTGTGATTTGCCTACTGGTAAAAAGGCCATTGGATGTAAGTGGGTTTTTAAGTTGTAACGAAAGCCAGATGGCAGTGTTGATCGCTATAAAGCTAGACTTGTTGCAAAGGGTTATGCTCAAGAAAAGGGCATTGATTTTGATGAGACCTTTGCTCCCACTTGTCGTATAACTACCATTCGTAGCATTTGTGCATTGGCAGCTCATAATGGTTGGAATGTACATCAGTTGGACATAAAGACTGCGTTCTTGAATGGAGATTTGCATGAGGAGGTGTATGTATCGTAGCCTCGTGGTTTTGTTCAAAGAGGGCAGGAAAACAAACTTGTGCAGGTTGAAAAAGGCTTTATATGGTTTAAAGCAAGCTCCACGAGCTTGGTATGAAAAGATACATGCATATTTGACTGCACATGGTTTTCAGAATAGTCCAACAAAAAGCACTTTATACGCTAAACGTGTGGATGATGTACATCTAATCATTGCTCTCTATGTCGATGACATGCTGCTCACAGGACCAAATAACAGTCATATTGCTGATTTTAAGGCTGATTTGAATGCCTCTTTTGAGATGTCAGATTTGGGGCATTTGCATCATTATTTGGGGATACAATTTAAGCAGTGTGATGGAGGTATTGCTTTGTGTCAGACAAAGTATATTGAGACATTGTTGCAGAGATTTGGCCTTGAAGACTGCAAGCCTATTGCTACTCCAATGGAGACAGGTTTGAAGTTGAGTCTTCATGATGTTGGAGATCACTTTGATGTCACACTCTATCAGACAGCTATTGGTTGCCTCATTTATGTATGCATTACGAGATGGGACATTCAGTTTCCAATCTCACAGTGAGCAGGTTTATGCATAGCCCAGGGTCTCAGCATTGGAAGGCAGTTAAATGCATCTTTCGCTACTTGAGTGGCACCATACATCTTGGGTTGTTTTATCCCAAGGGGGGATCATTATCGCCAGATTTACATGCTTTTTTGGACTCAGATTGGGTTGGTTGCTATGACACAAGAGTGTCCACAAGTGGTTTTTGTTTCATGCTTGGTAGCTCATGCATATCTTGGTTGAGCAAGAAGCAACCTACTGTGGCCACTTCTAGTTGTGAAGCTGAGTACAGGGCAGCTTTCACAGCTACTACGGTTGAGTGTGTGTGGCTTAGACGGCTTGTGGTGGCTGACTTGGGTGTTGGATAGGAGTTTGCCACCTCTATCTACACTGACAAAGCGCATTGGCAGTTGCGAGAAACCCAGTTTTTCATGCTCGCACAAAGCACATTGAGGTGCATTATCACTATGTCAGGGAGAGACTCTCAACAGGAGAGATCAGCTTGGTCTATGTGCCAACACAGGACAACCTCATCGATCTTTTCACAAAGGCGCTTCCTCGTGAGAAGTTCGAAGCTTTCCGCAACGCTTTGGGCTTGCTCCCCTTTGTGGACTGATCTACTTCGGGCATGGCGCTTCCCTATACATGAGTACCAGCTCTCGTTCACACCATCACTCCCAGGGGGGATTTGTTGATATATATATAGGTAGTGAGATGTGTGAACGCACTTAGGACCGTCAGGGCACTTTTTCCCTCTTTAGGAGGTTTTTTCCCCCGGCTTGTATATACGCCTATTCTTCTAGGGCTAACTTATCTTTTGTACATTGACACAATCTAATACATTGTGTGTTGTGTGCATTCTTGCTTCTTCTTCTCCAAGCTTTGTGTGCTTTCCTGCAACCCTAATTCCAACATTTACACCTCAAAAGCTGGAGGGAGGAATCTTACATCCTACCCCACTTAAAAAATACTAGATGTCCTCATCTTGCATGTGGAGTATAATCTCTTTCATCTTCTTCTTCTTCAATCACTTCCAGCGTTATCACCTTGGAAGTGGACGGCCAATTCAGGAACATCTCTCTTTGACTTCCTCTATTTTGAGGCGGCGGAGGTCTTGCATTACTTTGGAGGACTAAAACTGAGGGTTGGTTAGAGGGTCTACCTCCGGGACAGAAAGGAACCTGATTACTCTGGAAGGAAGGAGCTGGAGTTTGGAATCTTGGTCAATCCATACTGTGATGTCCAAATCCTTTACAGTTATAGCATTTCACTTCTTTGTTCAAGGGTGGAACTTCTGAAGTTGAATTCTAGGGGGGAGTTTCGAGGGGAAATGACCTTTCTTCCATTCTGGAACTTTCCATATTCTGAGCTTGACCTTGTTGTCCCTTAGGCAGTGGAAGGTTGGAATCACCTTCTGGAGCTAGAAATCTTTTGAAAGATGATGGTGCTGGCTTGGACGGGACCTTGACATCAAAGGCCTTGGCGAAATCCTTCGCCATCCGCACTACTTCGGCCATGGAAACTGGCTTGGCAACTCTAAGAATTCGTTCATCTTTGTTTCCAAAAAGCCGAGAGGACAGAATCTCTTCCGTAGGTAAATTTTGAGATCACTCCATGTCTGGGTGTTTTGATCTAGATGGTTTGACTCACAGTGGTTTCTCCATGCCACTTTGGCTGTTTCTACTATCTTCAGCCTTGTAATTTTACTTTTCTCATTGTACCCGATGACATCGAAGTATTCTTCCATTGCTTTGATCCACTTCTCCACAGCCTCACCCAAGTTTTTCCCTTCACCCTTGAAAGGTCCAGGCTCTGGGACCTATGAAGAGTTTTACAAACATCCAAGTCGAGCTCTTCCTCATTGAGTTGGGGGTTAACATTCCTACCATGACGACCTCGATCCATGATCCTATCAATACAAAAATTCTTGTTAAGTCCCTTTATTTATAATTCAAATCTGACTTTAGATCCAACTGATTCTGGGGTTCTTTAGATTGGTCAGCCCCCCACAGAATCATGGGATAAAGATCCCTTCTAATAGAAGAACATACAGAACTCATTATCAGAGAATAATTCATTCATATTCTTAACACAGTAATGGTCCATCAGACCGAAAATTCCATCTGATCATTCCTCCACGGGAATTTTAGTTATGCAAGTTTTCAATTTGTCATCCCTTAATTAGATTCACCAGGTCAAGGGTTAATAGCAGCAATCTGTCAGCACAATTCACTAATCTCATAGTGATTTGCTGAAGTCGTAATTGTCATTCTAGTTACCAATATTATCACTGGGATTTGTCCCATTCATCCTCATTGTGGCTTTGTTCAACTTATCTTCTTTCAACCAGAATTTAGAAATCATTATCTTTCAACCAGAATTTAGAAATCATTATCTTTCAATCAGAATCCAAATCAACTCATTAATTCTCAACCAAAATTCTAAAATCATATCAACCAACATTCGAATTCATCATCTAGATAGCATTTTTGCTTATAATTTTAAGGTCTTAGATTTACTCGTATATATTGTCAGTAAAGAGCTATTGTTATACCCATGGTATATATGGGTAGTCACGGTCCTTGGAATTATAAGATAAATACCATCATATCTAGGCCTCAAGCAAGTCAGGGATTCCATACAATTGTAGTACCTCCATCTCAAGACCCAATTACCAATTTATGAATTTTTATTTTGAATATCATTTTGTATGAATTTCATCACACAATTACAATCTTTTACTGGTACTTCATAAATTCTTGACATTTCTTGCTTCTCGGTTGATGCACTTTAGCCAATTCACTCTGATACCAGCTCAAAGATCCCTATCCCCTCTGCGCAATGAATTTAGGGGTGCTAGCAGCAGAAGTAGCACTTCTTGCACAGGGCAGAGCCTCTCACTCGGGGCCTCGCCCACCACAGATATCCAGACAAGAGACTAATCCCTCGATTGTTCCAAAACCAAACTCAAAAAAACTTCCCTCGCCCAAAAAGCACGGGCGATTCCTCCAGGATATTTTTATTCTAACATAGTCAAGAGCCTTAATTAACCAAACTGATCCGATCGAACCCATAAGTCACATGGTCAGATCAAGGAAGAAACTTGCACATGGATCATAGAGACCAACACTTTTTTCCTCATCGAGAGGCATAGCCATTGATTCTTTTCCATAGAACAAGACTATTCGAGATTTACTTCATCTATCATACCATAACAGAATTGAGTCTCATTTTAGGGATCCATCAGTCCCATGGGTTAGCCAACCGCCCAACCACTGTAGTGATAGGATTCACTTAGGAATTTGGTTGTGTTTTACCCCGAGTACCAGGGAAAAGAGTTCCTAGGTCCCCTAGTTGGCGCTTCAAGCAAACTTCAAGATAGTCACACCACTTACACACCCAATATGAAATTGCATGTTTCATAGATTCAGTTGTCTTTAAAACAATCTTTTAATGAAACCATAGTATCATTGATCATAATCCTCCATCTAGGTTGAATTCTAATTTCCAATCATTCTTTCATCGGTGTACCTATGGCATCATTGACAATAACCAAAACGCTCACTCAGGGGCCTTTTCAATAGTTCCTAGCTCAAAGTACCCGGAAATATATTCACTTATAAAAATCCAGATGGAATCTCCGTTGAAGATCAGCAAGATCAACCAACAGATCCATATAAAAGAGCCATGGACTCATCCATGCCCGAGTTCAAAAAACAACCAGATCTATGCCCGAGTTCAAAAAACAACTCTAACTCCTTGTTCCATTTTCTTCCTCAACGCACATGTGGGTCGGTGACCCCCCAGAGCCCAAGCACCGTATGGTTAGCACTCTCTAGGCTCCTTCTTCACAGGTCACCTAGCAGTTCATAGGTCACCTAGCGCTTCACTCATAGGCCGCTTCCTTGGTCCCTCATCCACCGTACCGAAAGCCCACCATTTAAATCAAACCGAGGCTGGTTAGGACGCCGACCTTGCTACGTGAGACGTGCTCCGTTGACTCTCTGTCAGCTGTTGCAACTTTATCACTTAGGTCTCCATGACCTCATTCACAAGATGGCCAAAATGCTTCCCTAGCATTCTCGACATAAAACAGTCATTTAAAAATAGGTCATAAATACAGTTTCTAACAAACTCCATTTCCCTAGCATTCTCGACATAAAACAGTCATTTAAAAACAGGTCATAAATACAGTTTCTAACGAACTCCATCTTTCCACATTGTTCCACATCATTTCTTGTTATTCCACATTCTTCTACATTAATTCACATTGCTTATTCCACATCCAATCATATGTATTCCCATCGTCCTTCATCCATTCTCATCTAGTCAAATCATATTACATCTCATCCATTCACATCTACCCATATCCACATCACATCACATCCATCCATTTACATCTAAAATATCCACATCACATCACATCCATTCACATTGCATCTCATTCATTCACATCTATCCCGATTCACATCACATCACATCACATCCATTCACATCACATCTCATCCATTCACATCTATCCTGATTCACATCACATCTCATCCATTCACATCTATCCCGATTCACATCACATCACATCACATCACATCTCATCGATTCACATCTATCCCAATTCACATCACGTCCATTTCACATCACATCACATCCATTCACATCACATCTCATCCATTCACATCTATTTACATCACATCCATTCTCATCACATCTCATCCATTCACACCTATTTACATCACATCACATTCACATCCATTCACATTTTATCGCATCCATTCACACCTATTTACATCACATCACATTCACATCCATTCACATTTCATCACATCCATTCTCATCCATCTCATTCATTACACCCACATCATATCACATACATCCCATCCACATTACATCACGTCCACATCTCATTCTCATCCATTTACATCACATCACATCCTTTCACATATCATCACATCTCAACCTCAACCTCATCTCATCACATTCACATCCACATCCATTTACATCACATTACACCCCATTCACATCCACATCCATTTACATCACATTCACAGCTTATCACATCCACTCACATCTTATCGCACCCATTCACATCCATTCACATCTTATCACATTTAGTAGCTTTTTCTACTTCGATACCGATGATGGGACTTTTTCTAAATTTTTGTCAATTGCTTGGAATAGTTAAAGGTACTTTTTCTTGACGGATATTTTCATATTCTTTCTCAAATTTCTCAAGTGATCTATATTCAATATTCTTCTTTTGAGTAAAAGATTCATGGGATTTACAAAAATCTATTCTATCCATATTTTCCAATAATGCTCAAAATTCTACTTTTGATAAATACTCATAATTTGAATTATGCTAAAAATTCATCTTTTTCCTTTTAATTTCGTGGATCTCAAATATCATGGGAATTCCTCTTTCTGCATTTAATTGATTGAATTCCACATGTCATGGGAATTCCTCTTTTATCATAAAATAAATTTATCTAAAATTTCTCTTTTTTTAATAAAAATATCCATTATTTCAAATATGTCAAGAATTCCACTTTTACCATTTAAATGATTGAATTCCAAATGTCATGGGAATTCCTCTTTTATCATTTAAATTTTCTCATGCATAAAATAAATTTATCTAAAATTTCTCTTTAAATACAAATATTCATTATTTTAATATACCAAAATTTCTTGTTTTCCATTTAATTACATGGATCTCCATTATCATGGGAATTTCTCTTTTTGTATAAAAATAAAATTACCAAAATTTCTCTTTTCTTTAATTAATTATTTATGAATAAACACGAAAAATTAGTTTTCCATGAATGTGATGAAAATCATTCTTTTAGCATAGGATGACCAATCCTAGAATATTGTAGGAAGTCCTCTTTTCACATTATGCATAAAAATGAGCCATGTATTAATTTCTAAAAATTTTACCATAACTTCACTGCTATTATTGATAATTTTTAATATTTCTAGAAAGAATAAGACTTTGTAATACAATTATGATAGAATACTATCCTTAGACTTAAATCCAATTTATGGAATTAAATCATAAATTTACCATAATTTTATTAGCATAAAAGCATTAAAAAAACATTTTCTTAACCTCTAGCTTAACAAGCTTAGAGATTGATTTTGAATTAAGAATTTATCAATGAGAAGTATTTATTTGCTTAAGAATTAGTCATAGGAACGACTATTCTTTTGGGAGAGAGAGATATAAAAGCATTCTAATTAAGCATAAAGATTAACTTTTTTGTGATTAATCATTAAAAATCTTAGAGAAAGCTTGATTTGCATTAAAATTAACTAAATAGAAACTTCTCAAGCTTGAGAGGGGTTGAGAAGTGAAATCATTGAGAATATTAATGAAAACCATGAAATTACTTCTTACCTCTAGATTTGGCTTGCTTCTTTATCTTAGAAGGAAGCCCTCAACCAATAAATTAGTTTAGTATGTTGAGAAAAAATCTCCAAGGATTGTCGAAGAGAGAGAGAAGCTCCAATCTCTCCAAAAGTAGAGGATTTTTAAGGGATAATAGAAAATATCATTATTTTAATGTAATACTAGTTCACAGTTTTTTTTACAAAAGACTAAGGATCTTTTTATAGGTGGGGGAGGCCACTAACGAAGTCCAACTAGGTTGTAGAATTTTCCAGGTTCAGTTTGACTCAATTTGGACAAGATATGGACCAGTTTGGCTCCCTTTTTGATTTGGTTTGATACAGGAGAGAGGAGAGATAAAAATATCACAATTTTTTTGAATTAAAAACTCATCCACATGTGTGAATTAGGCGCCTACCTCAAGAGTCCCCCTCTCCTTACCAAGGTGTCAAAAATGCATCATTATTCTAAAATATCTCATTTTTTTAGTAATATCTCATATTTTTTAACTAATAAACCTTGTACTCAATCAACTCTTTATCTTATGTGAGCATTTACTCATTTTTGGGTATTTTCTTTTATTCTTTGGATTTATCTCATCCCAACACTTGGATTAATCCTATTGGCCTATAGGAACCTTAATTGGACCATAATCCAGAAGTTTTTGAAAATCTAGATCCTTAGGCTAAGGTCCCTTATATCATTTTTAGTTGATTCCTAATGCACATTGGAAAGTTCATTTTGAACTTCTATTTTAGGGGAATTCATTTTAGACACTAGGAGGATTTTTATATCCAAAGATATCTCGATTTTGGATTACCTCTTTCTAGATATTTTCTCTCTCTAGGCCAAAATGGGATAAAACAAGATCTTTCTCCTATTTCAGAGAGGGGAATAATTACAAGAACAGAAGGGGAGGTTCTTACACCTTTACACCTCAAAAGCTGGAGGGAGGAATATTACATCCTACCCCACCTAACTAACGCAAGATGTCCTCAATCTCTTTCATCTTCTTCTTCTTCAATCACTTCCAGCGTTATTGCCTTGGAAGTGGACGGCTGATTCGGGAACATCTCTCTTTGACTTCCCCTTTGCATTACTTAAAAAACTGAGGGTTGGTTAGAGAGTCTACCTCTGGGATTTCCCTAATTTTGGTGGAAAGGAACCTAATTACTCTGGAAGGAAGGAGTTGGAGTCTGGAATCTTGGTCCCTGATTTCCCCGCCTAGAAAACCTTGATCCAAAAGGAGTGGGGCAATCCATATTGGGATGTCCAAATCCTTTTACAATTATAGCATTTCACTTCTTTGTTCAAGGGTGGAGCTTCTGAAGTTGAATTCCTGGGGATTGAGTCCCAAGAAAAGGATCTTTCTTCCATTCTGGAACTTTCCATATTCTGAGCTTGACCTTGTTGTCTCTTAGGCGGTGGAAGGTTAGAATAACCTTCTGGAAACATGATGGTGCTAGCTTCGGCGGGACCTTGACATCAAAGGCCTTGGCGAAATCCTTTGCCATCCCGCACTGCTTTGACCATGGAAGCTAGCTTGGCAATCTTCACTAGGATATTCAAAGGTTTGTTCAGTCCTCGAATGAACCTAGGCATCAAGTGTTCTTTATCCAGCGGTGGCGAGTACTTGAGGAGGAGAGCAAACACTTGGTGATACACTTCAATGGTTCTGCTCCCCTGGGTTAACTCTAAGAATTCGTTCATCTTCGTTTCCAAAAAGCCAAGAGGACAGAATCTCTTTCTTAGGTAAATTTTGAGATCACTCCATGTCTGGGTGTTCCGATCTAGAACGGTTTGTCTTGCACTGGTTTCTCCATGCCACTCTAGCTGTTTCTACTATCATTAGCCTTGCAAGAGCCATTTTATTTTTCTCATTGTACTCGGTGACGTTGAAGTATTCTTCCATTGCTTCGATCCACTTCTCCACAGCCTCACTCAAGTTTTCCCCTTCACCCTTGAAAGGTCCAGGCTGCAACCTATGAAGAGTTTTACGAACATCCAAGCTCTTTCTCATCGAGTTAGGGGTTAACATTCTTACGATGACCTTGATCCATGATCCTATCAATACGAAAATTCTTGTTAAGTCCCTTTATTTATAATTCAAATCCGACTTTAGATCCAACTAATTTTGGGGTTCTTTAGATTGGTCAGCTCCCCACAAAATCATGGGATAAAGAGCCCTTCTAACAAAATAACATACAGAACTCATTATCACAGAATAATTCATTCATATTCTTAACACAGTAATGGTCTTATTCCTCCACGGGAATTTCAGTTATGCAGGTTTTCAATTTGTCATCCCTTAATTAGATCCACTGGGTCAAGGGTTAACAGTAGCAATATGTCAGCACCAGCATTTGAATTCATCATTTGGATAGCATTTTTGCTTATAATTTTAAGGTCTTAGATTTACTCGTATATATTGTCAGTAAAGAGTTGCAGTTATACCAACGGTATATATGGGTAGTCACACTCCTTGGAGTTATAAGGTAAATACCATCATATCTAGGCCTCAAGCAAGTCAGGGATTCCATACAATTGTGGTACTTCCATCTGAAGACCCAATTACCAATTTATGAATTTTTATTTTGAATATCAATTTGTATGAATTTCATCACACAATTACAATCTTTTACTAGTACTTCATAAATTCTTAACATTTCTTGCTTCTCGATTGATCCACTTTATCCAATTCGCTCTGATACTAGCAGCACAGCTGAAAGATCCCTGCCCCCTCTGCACAACAAATTTGGGGGTGCTAGCAGGCGGAAGTAGCACTTCTTACGCAGGGCAAAGCCTCTCACTCGGGGCCTTGCCCATGGATATCCAAACAAGAGACTAATCCCTCGGTTCTTCGAACCCAGAAAAACTTCCCTCGCCTAGAAAGCACAGGCAATTCCTCGTCTAGAAAGCATAGGTGATTCCTCCGGGATATTTTTATTCTAACGTAGTCTCAAGAGCCTTAATTAACCAAACTGATCCGATCGAACCCGTAAGTCACATGGTCAGATCAAGGAAGAAACTTGCACTTGGATCATAGACGCTTTTTTCCTCATTGAGAGGCATAGCCGTTGATTCTTTTCCATAGAACAAAACTATCCGAGATTTACTTCATCTATCGTACCATAATAGAATTGAGTCTCATTTTAGGGATCCATCAGTCCAACCTTGTCCAGTCCCATGGGTTAGCCAACCGCCATGCCCAACCATTGTAGTGATAGGATCCATTTAGGAATTTGGTTATGTTTTGTCTCAGGTACCAGGGAAAAGAGTTCCCAGTCCCCCTAGACGATGCTTCAAGCAAACTTCAAGATAGTCACACCACTTACACACCCAATATGAAATTGCCTGTTTCACAGATCTTTAAAACAATCTTTTAATGAAACCATAGTATCATTGATCATAATCCTCCAAAATATCAATTTAAATTCTAATTTCCAATCATTCTTTCATCGGTGTACCTATAGCATCATTAACAACCAGAACGCTCACCACCTGTTCACTTAGGTGCCTTTTCAATAGTTCCTAAGCTCATAGTACCCGAAAGATGGACTCTCCATTGAAGATCAGCAAGATCAACCAACAGATCCATAAGAAAAAGCCGTGGACTCATCCGTTGTTTGAGGACCAGCCAAGGACAATCAACCAGATCCATGCCCGAGTTCAGAAAACAACTCTAATTCCTTGTTCCATTTTCTTCCTCGACGCATGTGTGGGTACCTAGCGCTTCACTCATAGGCCGCTTCCTTGGTCCCTCATCCACCATATCGGAAGCTCACCATTTAAATCGAACTGAGACTGGTCAAGACCTCGGCCAACCTTGCTACGTGAGACGTGCTCCGTTGACTCTCCGTCATCAGTTGTTGCAACTTTATCATTTAGATCTCGAGCGATGACCTTATTCACAAGATGGTCAAAACAGCCATTTAAAAATAGGTCATAAATATAGTTTCTAACGAACTCTCATCTTTCCACATTGTTCCACATCATTTCTCGTTATTCCACATTATTCTACATCAATTCACATTGCTTAATCCACATCCAATCATATGTATTCCCATCGTCCTTCATCCATTCTCATCTAGTCACATTATATTACATCTCATCACATCTCATCCATTCACATCTACCCATATCTATATCACATCCATTCACATCTACCCATATCCATATCACATCACATCACATCCATTCACATCTATCCCAATTCACATCACATCACATCACATCCATTCACATCTATCCTGATTCACATCACATCACATCACATCCCATCTCATCCATTCACATCTATCCCGATTCATATCTCATTCATTCACATCTATCCTAATTCACATCACATCCATTTCTTATCACATCACATCCATTCACATCACATCTCATCCATTCATATCTCATCCATCCAAAGTAAACTTCAGGCATGTTCACATCACATCCATTCACATCACATCTCATCCACAGTAAACATTACTGCCTTAACTTCAGGTATGTGAAGCATGCCAGCTTGGTAAGCAAGCCAAACATGCTTTTCCCACATGAAAAGCATGCCAATGCAAGGCCATTAGATGTCATATATTCAAATGTATGGGGACTGACCAAGATTGCAACAATTACAAGTTACAAGTACTATGTTACATTCATTAATAACCACACTAGGAAAGTATGGCTTTACTTCATGAAGGAGAAAAGTGAGATGTTTGATCACTTTCAAAGATTTAAAGCCTTGGTTGAGAAGAAAAAGGCATGCAAATAAAATGCCTGAGATCAAATGGTGGGGGAGAATATTTCTCCCAATGAGTTCAATGATTTCCTGAGGAATCAGGAAATCAACAGTTTACATGCAGCTACACTCCACAATAGAATGGTGTTATAGAAAGAAAAATAGGCACATTGCAAAAGTGGCACATGCCTTGATGGGCTAAAAAGAATATGGCACATGCCTTGATGGGCTAAAAAGAATATGCCACATTATTTTTGGGTAGAAGCAGTAAATTATGAACAGGACACCCACTACTGTAGTTGTTCATGGTATGATGCTTGAACAGAAGTTTACAGGCATAAGACCGGATGAGTCTCACTTGAAAGTGTTTGGGTATATTTCATATGTGCATGTTCGTGGATGAAGTGAGAACAAAGTTGGATCCAAAGGCAAAGAAATGCATTTTTATTGGTTATGCTATGGAGAAGAAACATTATAGATGTTATAACCCTACCACTCATGAGATGCGAGTAAGCATAGATGTTGTTTTTGACAAGATGAGTAGCTGGTATTGAAGGCAACAGAAGATGCAGATGTAAGAAGATGTAAGAAGTGTTGATGTTGCATCACATGTAGGGCAGTAATCATAGGTGATTAGTGGACCTGGAGAGTCTTCTAGAAGTGGATCCAATGTTAGCCCATGGTCAGGTAGGTTGAGGATAGATGTAGGTACACATGTATCACGCAAAGGGAAGGAAAAGGTAGATCAACCATTTGTGCGTGATCTATCAGAAGGGCACTCATATGTGGATAATGACTCTAGCGGCTTTGAGCAGAGCCTTGATGAGGAGCTTGGTATTCCATCTGTGGTGGTTACTCCTAGTATAAGGAGAATGAAGGCTTTTTTGAGGACACCTAGCAGTGATCCAGATGCATGTAGGTCTATGAGGGTTAGGTACCCTGTTGACAGGTTGAGATATGATGGATATACAACCCATCATTATGCTTACAAGGTTAAAGAAATACAATAATTGGAGTCCACTTGTTTTGAGCAGGCACTTGGAAATAAGAAATGGGAAGATGCCATGAATGAGGAGATGGCAGCATTGGATACAAATGCAAAATGGGAGTTAATGCCTTTGCCTAAGGAAAAGAAGGCAATTGGATGTAAGGGGGTGTATAAAGTCAAGCATAACACTGATGGTTCAGTGAGCAGGTATAAGGCAAGATTGGTGGCCAAAGGCTATGCACAAATTTATGGTATTTAGTATAAAGAGACATTTAGCCTGGTTGCAAGAAGGGAAATCACTATGAGAGTTGTCATTGCTATGGCTGTAGCAAAGGGTTGGTCTTTACATCAGATGGATGTAAAGAATGTCTTCTTGCATGGTGATTTGCAAGAAGAGGTTTACATGATGCAACCACCAGGTTATGAGAGTAATGCACACCTAGATTTTGTGTGCAGGGTTACACAAAGCCTTGTATGTTAAAGTAGGCACCCAGAGTATGGTTAAACAAGATCGGAGAGTATCTTGTTACCATTCAATTTCAGATATCCAATGTAGACTTTTCACTTCATATGAAAAAGACAGATAGAGGGATCATGCTATTAGTCATCTATGTGGATAACCTAATTATCAATGGTGATAGTGATGTTGACATACATGATGCCAGAAAGCTTTTGAAGCAAAAGTTTGAGATGAAGGATTTGGGTGAGTTGTAGGATTTCTTGGGCATAGAGGTGGTGAGATCACCTCATGGCATTTTGTTATTGTTTGCAGCAGAGGCAATATGGCTTGGAGATTTTGTCAAAGTATGGTATAATAGGCTGTAAGCCTACTCAGTGCCATTAGAGTAGAACACAAAGATTTTTGCAGATACAGGTGAGATTTTGGAGAACCCCACTACATACAGGCGCATAGTGGGTAGCTTGATCTACATGACCACCGCCAGACTTGAGTTATGATTGTGAGTCAGTTTATGCAAGCCCCTAGGACACCACACTTGGATGCGGCTAGATGGATTCTCAGGAACATAAAGTCCACGATTGATTATGGACTTTTCCATGAGGTTGGTATAGAGATACAGCTACACGGGTACACAAATGCTCATTGGGCTGGTAGTGTTGTAGATACGAGATCTACCAGTGGTTTTATGTTCTCATTTGGGAGTGTTGTTGTGAGTTGGAGCAATAAGAAGCATCCCAATAGTTGTCTTATCGAGTATAGAGACAGAGTACAAGGGTGCTACTATGGCATCTTGTGAGAGGTAGCTTGGTTTCATAAGCTACTTGGTGATATGGGTGAGCCTGTGGATATGGCACTTGTCATTTATTTGTGACAACATGAGTAGCATACAGTTGGCTAGTAACCCATTATACCATGCTAGAATGAAGCACATTGAGGTGCACTATCACTTTGTGAGGGAGAAGGTTCTAGTAGGTGATGTCAGCACACAAAGGATTAGTGGCTGACATTTTCATGAAGGCATTGAGCACAGAGAAGCTTCACAAGTTTAGGATCTTACTTGGAGTACAGTGTGTGGACTTGAGCTTGAGGGGGAGTGTTGAGATATCAAGCTCAACTAGTGCTACCTGACATTGATGACCCTCTTGGGTGATAGCTTTCGCACTTATGTCACCGGCATGGTTGGTGAGATTATGGCCGATATGCTACCAATGGATGACAACCTATGTGACAACCACTTTGGAGTAGTAGAGTTATGGCATAGTTACAGCACTAGCTCATATAGTCAGGTTCATACTGTAGACCGACCACTTTTTATGTTGTAGGAGAATACTTTCCCTTTATGTATGTACTCTTATCTTTTAGTTACATGGTTGTACAGAAGAGAAGAAGATAGAAAAAAAAATCAGCCATCCATCTCTCTTGTGTCTTGCACTCTTTTGTGTATGTGTGTATTTGCTTGCAAGGAACTCAAGCTCTCTCTCTCTCCCCCACATTCTCCTTAATTGTCCTATCCTCTCCCCTCTCACCCTCTCCCTCAAACTCTTCCCACTCTCACCCTCTCTCCCTACCCCCTTCTAGTGTATATTCAAGGCATACTCTCAAACTCTCTCCCGTACACACTCTCTTTCACCCACAACCTCTCACGGAATAGCAAGAAAGTAGCATAATGCCTACCCAAACTCGTTTACAATCTAAGGGCTTCACCGAAAATCCAGACGAGGTTGCACTGCCTTAGGATGTGGGCATGTTGCACGTTGCCACATCAAGCAACATGACTAATACATCTGGATTACAAGTTCCAGTGAGGCTTGCTCCTACAATGCCCGATAATAATTGTGTCGCTAGCATTGCCATGATTGTTGAAGAAGAGAAGCCCATAAAGGAGAGTTGCAGCCAAGTGGTTGATTGACAAATCTCCATGAATTGGGTGAAGGATCACTTGGTCGATGATTAACACCACCTTCCTAGAGTGCCTCTATGTCACCTCCTCACAAACCTTGCAATCCACACAAATGAGGATTGCATCAAAGGGTTGATTAAAATCATGGAAGAGAGCACCTACCAGATAACAATGGCGGCATTCATTGTCTTGGAGATTTTCCCAGGTGAAGAGCCATTTTATTCGATCATCAAAGTGCAATTGGCCCCAACCTATCAGTCTGGAGAGTTTGATATGGTACTAGAGCAAATGGAAGGATGGCAACACATGGTCAGGATGATGTTTGTTTTCTGGGATGGCAACCATCATCTCAAAACTTGGCAAGAATGGGCAAGAACCACACGAGCTGATAGAGACAAGGTTCCAAAGGTGAATTGTAGGATGGTTTGATTCTTGAGGAGGAGGAGGCTGATTTCCTGATGGTGAACATTGCGCATGATAAACAAGTGAGTGGACTTATGTCTTGTTATTTTTGTGATTAAAATGAACAAACATCTTATATGTGATCCTTCTACTAATTTTAATTTATTATGCATGCAAAATCGCTAGGGTGACTAACATTCATGTGCCAAACACAATGGCACATGATATATTCATGATGCAACATGTGGGGCTTGCCAATCCACAATCGTTATTGTCGAAGTTTAGCAATGAGGATCATGCATGGGCAGAGAAATCTCTTATGCCAGTGGGGGCCTAATAGATCTAAATGGATAAAGCTTCCCATGTCACTCCTCTCTTAATTGGTGTTCAAGAAGGTATGTGCGTGTCTCATAACCACCCTACAATAAAGTCATGTTTTGATTTCCATAGATGTTTCTAAAACAGAAATGCATTGTAGTCTATGTTTGAGGCCACATACAAAAAGAAGGTTAGTGACTTACTTGAGTGAGGGAGTACAGAACATAATGCAGACATGTTTAATAAGAATTACAAAGACGCGCTATTTACAAAGAGAGGACATGATATGGCACAAATAGCCAACCTCGACTATAGTAAAGAGTTCTTCAAGAAGGTGATCTCTTACCAAGGTTGGGGTGAAAAGGTGAGCCAATTCACTATTGCCAAGCTAGCAAAGATCTCTCGTGAATATATTCCAAATGGAAAGTAAGATCACACATTTTCTCTCAATGTATCAATCATTTTTAATGTAGCAAGACACATAAAGTTGGTTCACAATGCAAGAAATGTAAGCACATGGACATATTGGCAGGTGGCGAGTTCCCAATGAGAGATGCCGAGATTCCTTCTTTAGACAAAGCATTCTTTGGGTGGATACATCGTCATGTGTATTGTTCCAATCGACCGAGTGCGCACTATAGCTCTATGCAAAGTTGGAGGAGAACTCACCCGCCATAGCAGGCATGCACAAGAGACCGACAAGCGACTATAGGGTGGGTATCATGGATGCCCTGAAAGCTTTTAGGAAGATGCACTTTGAAAAGGCATTCTTAAGGTGGAAAGGGTACATGCGTGCCACCCTAGACCCTGACCAGCAAACCACACTTGCCGTGCACAACACGATGCCTATTATAAAGGTGTGTATAGCATAATTGATATTGTATATCTCATTTTATTGTTAGTCTATCGTATTGACAGAATATTTGAATGTTTTTATATTAGGTGGTGGAGAAATTGTGTGTGTAATGGGGTACGTATTCCCGAGCACTCGTTAGACACATGGGTGCAGTCTGAGAGGAGAGAGGAAAAAAGATTGTACCCTAAGGAAATGATCAACAAGCTACTGGGAAAGGAGACATGGATATCTTACCCATGGTGTATAGATTTCCCCGAAGGGAGAGTTTCCTCTTAGTGAGGCTGAGGAGTTTCAGAGTAAGTACCATTGTGTATGGTAGCATTTTTGCATGAACTTTAAAGTCTGTATAGGGAGTTTATAGTTGCTATATGAGTTGGATGCAAGGAGCAAAGAAGGGTAAGAAGCTGGCCATAAACGCGTCTCCATCATCCATAGCCATGACAAAAGTTCCCAAAAAGAGGACACGGCTAGAGTGGGAAGGGGAAGACGATGATGAGGATGCTGAGGAGAGAACCCCTTGATGTTGAGGATGACGAGAGTGTTAGTCGATGAGAGTCCCATGCAGGTGGTGATGAATAGATGATCTCAAAAGGTGAGAGCAAAGAGCATGGGACAGAGAGTCCAAAGGAAGACGACAAAGACCTTTTGGGATTCAGTAAGTGAATTTAACATCTTTGTGTTTTAGCATAAGTTTATTATTTGAACATTGGGATTAACATGTGATTTTTCTTGTCAAAATTCAGAATTCAATTTAAAAGTGGTGGACCCTCTCCACTTGGGTCTCAACTCCAACATTTGGGAAAGTGAAAACACAAGTATGATCTCTCCTCGATGCAAGTTACTCTCCCCATTCGTCGCGTTAAATAGTTTGCAAAGAAATTATATGTTGTGGTGTCCCAAGAATCTTGCACTATTGCAACAATTCATGGAATCGTCGACGTGGATGGGAACCATGGACGCTTATGATAACCTTGGACACTTATGAGATAGACTTGGAGGCCTGCGCTTGGTGTAGGTAGATTTTCCTATAAATCTTGCTCTCTCCAAGTCAAACATGTAGTTCCCCAATGGAATGTATTTAGGGAGGTGCTTGTGGAGTCAGCCTTTGTACTCATTGTAAAGTTTCTACTTGCCAACCGCACTATGGTTTGTACTCTATGTACAAATCACTTGGGGATTGTAGTGTGAGAGGCTAACATTGCATAGGACTTTGTTCATGCGCCTCCCGCAATACATGTATCTCATGTCAGAAGATGGATGAGAGGTTTCAAGGTGGATGACGATGTATCTCATGTCAAAAGATGGATGAGAGGTTTCAAAAGATGGATGAGAGGTTTCAAGGTGGATGACAATGTCGTCATAGAGCCTAAACCGTGAGAGGGAACACACACTTACATGTTGGATGTGGATGGGAATCCCATTTGATATGTTGTTGAGCGTAGTGAGGCTTTTGCAAGGTAAGACTAAGCTTTGTTTGTGGCATTCACTTCACTACAATTCGGTTCAAGTAGTGTAATCATTCTATATTCATTGTTGTTGTTCATTCATATATATGTGTAAATGAAAGAATCCTGCATGGCAAGTGGTTACTCACGACGTTCATCAATCGAGGGAATGTAGTTCTAGATTGCTTTACGAGAACTGGGACCCTTGCTCGAGTATGCAAGGCACTACATCGGCATTACATCAGCGTGGAGTGGGACAAGGTGTGCTTTAGTTCTTGTATAAGATGTCTTTTGCACATTCTTCGATAATTAAGGACAATAGTATTTCAAGGGAGACATTAGTGATTATGCTTAAGGGATGTGGGAACCTCGTATCCACACATTTAGCACCACCCTTCTCCACCCATCATCCCATTACCCATGAGCCCAACAAGGTCGAGTGCCTCATCATGGTCGCCCGGTGTTCCATTGGAGGTCCCATATTGACTTGTTATGCCACATATGTACCCCATGGTTCCTCATATGATACCCTCATCATGGGCACAACGTCCCGAGCTAGCAAGGCTGCTATTCCCACCTACACCATTTGGTAGAGCTCCCCATATGCAGCCACCTTATTCTATCATCAGCCACAACATCCTCTTCAATGTAATCCATCTCTTGTAATAATGACAAAAAATTATTGATTTTCACATCATTTTGATGCAATTTTATACACTTAACTTGGTGCATTAACATTGTAGTTGAAGTTGCTATAACATTTTAGATAATTGACTTAACAATAACAAGATATGGAGAGAGATGGAGAGGGAGAGAGAGAGAGAGAGAGAGAGAGAGAGAGATTGAGTGAAAGAGAGTAAGTTTGAGTGAGGGGGAGACTATATTGTTGCCTTTGTATATTGTAAGTCACGTGCATAGAAATTTGGTATTTTTATATTCTTTCAAAAGTTATTTTTATATTATATTTATGAAACCTTATAAATAGAATAGATATTATCATGTTCCACTACTCTTATTTGAGGGATACATCCCACCCCATACACCCCTTATTTCTTTATATTGTCATAGGTTAGGCATACATTCTATTTTCATGGCTTCATCCCACCAATCCCTCTAATAATACGACGTTTGCAAGTATCTCAAGTAAAGCTCTTGCATCTTTCATGCACCTCAAAGAAAATGAATCCCTCTAATAATATGACGTTTGCAAGCATCTTAAGTAAAGCTCTTGCATCTTTTATGCACCTCAAAGAAAAAGAACCTCTTGCATCTTTCATGCACCTCAAAGAAAAAGAACCAAGATCAGATGCTCTTTTGGAGGCATGGACAACAAACATCGAAAGTGCAGGAGCTCTACAAGAAGCTCACAATAGAGAAGGTGGTAGACCTTGCAGATAAGAACATGCTAGAGGTGAAATCGGCAAAATAGCCATTGGGATGTGGAGAGCCTTTAGCATCATTTAAAGAGGCAAAGGAGGCTCCTCTTCAAGGAGAAATTTCCACCTTCATTGCAAATTTGGGGTAGTCAGAGTAGTCAAAGATGTTAGTTGAGGCCTAATAGTAGTTTGAGTCTTATAATTTTACTTTGAAATAAAATGGAAGTTTTGTTAGAATTAGGGTTAGGGTTGCAACAACTCACACACACAAGATAGAGAAGCTTGAGAGCACACAAACTCACTACATTAGAATGAACAGATGTGTGCCAAATACAAAAGATAAGTACACACCCTAAAATGAGTAGATAAGAGGGTGTACATACGCACCGGCGGGGGGGGGGGGAGGGGGGGGGGGGAACTCCAAGTGAGGGAAAAAGTGCCCCGATGGTCCTAAGTGTGTTCACACACATCACTACCATATAATGCTACAAATCCCCCCTGGAGTGATAATGTGAACATGTATAGGGTTTGGCCGATCAATCCTGAAAAGGTAGTAAGCCCAAAGCTTTACGAAAAGCTTTAAACTTTTCACGAGGAAGAGCCTTCATGAATAAATCTTCCATGTTGTCATGTGTAGGCACAAAGACCAAGCTGATCTCTGGTGTGCAGAGAGTCTTTCCATGACAAAGTGGTAATGCTCCTCAATGTGCTTAGTGCGAGCATGAAACACTGGGTTCCTCACAATTGCTAATGCGCTCTAGCTGCTGTCAGGGAAAATTGTAGTGCTAGGCAACTGTCCAACACCTGAATCAGCCATAAGACGTTTGAGCCACACACACATCAACTGTAGCTGTAAAAGCTACCCTGTACTCAATTTCACAGTTGGAAGTGGCCACGATAGGCTGATTCTTGTTGAGCCATGATATACATGAATCACCAAGGCAAAAACAAAACCCACTAGTGGACACTCGTGTGTCAGAACATCCAGCCCAATCTGAATCACTAAAAGCATGCAGTTGTGACTCACACCCCTTTGGATAAAACAATCCAAAATACTGAGTGCCCTGCAAATAATGGAAAACCCGCTTAACAGCGTGCCAATGCTTCATACCTGGGCTATGCATAAATCTGCTCAATTGTGAGACCGCATATACTGTATATCTGGCCTCGTGTTACATACATAAAGAAGGGATCTAATAGCCTGCTAATACAAACTAGCATTAAAAGAGTCTCCTACATCTTGAAGACTAAATCGAGTACTTGTCTCCATAGGTGTAGCCACAGGTTTACAGTCTTGAAGATAAAACCTCTTCAATGGCTTCTGTATATATTTAGACTGTAGCATAACAATGTCATCATTATGCTGCATAAAGTGAATCCCCAAATAATAATGCAAGGGTCCCAAATCTGACATCTCAAATGATGACTGCAAATCAGCCTTAAAGGATGAAATCTGATCTATATCGGGTCCCGTGAGCAGCATGTCATCAACGTATAGAACGATGACCAAAAATGTGTCCTTTACTCCTCTTCAGATAGAGGGTACTCCCTGTTGGACTATTGCAAAAATCATTTGCAACCAAGAATGCATGAATCTTCTCATACCATGTGTCAGGCGTTTTTCTGTAAAGGTGTTTTGAGTCCGTGTACATATGGGATGCATGGTGTGCAATAAAACTTTGCCCTGAATGCCCTGGCAAATGTACAGAGTGGGTGGTTTTATGGTTTTTTTTACGAGCTGATGGTGATGCCTGCATGTGAAAGTATGCCGGGAACTCCGAATGTAATGATGGTTGGTCAATCTGGGGCTGGTTCTGGATGCAAGGATGGCACTCCATTTTTAGCAAGCATGTGGCGATGGTGGCCGGCAGTGCATGGCACCGATGGAATTGATTATATTTTGGTGAGAAGAATGATGCTGATGTGATTTTGAGTCTAGTGGTATGATTCTTGCATAATTTGGGAAGGTTATGGGCGCAGTGTGATGACCCGAAACACAAGGAGAAGGAGAGGCTATTGTAGCAATGTTGTGACCATCATTGAGGTAAAAAATAAATAAAAAATATATAATAGTATGGCCACCTTATAAAAGGAGCTTGACGTGGAAGCTTGGTGTGCTGCCAGCGAGTTCCCTCTAGAAGAGGCGAAGATGCGAGAAGGTGAAGTGGCCGCTTCGAAAGAAGAGAGCCCGGGTCCAGAAAGGAGACGCCCTCCCTCTAGTGCTACGGAGACACAAGAGGAGGTAGCCGACTTGTGTGTTGTGAGGCTGGCAAGAGAGAGGCAGAGCCGGCGGTGGTGGCTGTTGGGCTAGCTGCAGACGCGTGAGAGAGATGGAGACTGCCTGGTGCGCGAAGGCACTCGTGGATTCTGCAGGGCGACAGCGACTGAAAAGGATAGGGGCTGCCGGGTAGTTGTGAAACGCCTTGAGAGGCGCTGCAGCAAGTGATGTGAAGAGCCGCCTTGTGAGAGGCCTGTAGCGAAGGCAGCATAAGGTAGTTGGCGGCAACTAAGTGAAGAGCTGGAGGCCTAGGAGCCGTGTGTGAAGGCCTAGGAGCCGTGTGTGAAGCGCAAGGGGGTACTATTGCAGCCAAAGGTTGGCGAGTGAGAGGCAAGGCAAGGTTGTGCCGCCTGGAAGACCAAGGACTGGCGAGTGATAGCTAAAGGAAAAGGCGCTTTGGACGTGTGAAGAGCCTGGCTGGAGGTGATCATGTGAAGGGAGCTGCGGCCTTCTACGTGAGGAGCGGGGAGTGTAGAAGGAAGGGACCGCTTGCAGAGGCTCTCAGCTAGCGCTAGCTGGAGAAGTTGAGGGTGATCGAGCAAAAGGAAAGGCGACAAAGGAACCACCTTGTGAGCAGCGGCCTGGAGCGAAGGCAGTGCAGAGAGAAGAAGAGAGCCTTGGGTCGAGCTGCTGGTGTGAGACCAAGAGCAAGCTTTGGGCAGTGTGTGTGTGAGTTGTTTGCTGTGAGTGTGTGATATAAAGGAGAGTGCGAGGAAGAGTGGGTTGAAGCTTATAAATTGATAAAATTTATGTAACCCCTTGTAAATGGACAACAGGGTTTGTGTTGATGATATGTGAGTGGCTTAGCCTTGCTGACAGATAAAAGGCTTTTATAATGAGATATGTGAGCTATTGAAACTGCCTTTCTTTGGATATCTCTAAGTGGTAGAGAGAGAGAGAGAGAGAGATTTTTCTTTCCAGCTAGAGAAGCTGGTGGTGCCCCTTGTGCTTGTGAGTGTTCCGAAGGTGGTGAGTCGGCGAGCTATAGTGGCCTTCTTGTGTTCCTGAGCTGCCTCACATCTTTCTGGTGCCCCCATTGAGGAGTTGCTCTGGCATTGTTTGACTGAGGATTGCTCTGCTATTTTCTTCAGGTTATCAGGGTGTGTGCCCTAGGAGTTGAGAGTTTCAGGGAAGGAGTTTTCTTGGATCTGAGGTGAAGTTTGGGGGTTAAAATGATGTCTTATCCAGAATTTTATGGTGGTCCTAATGAGGATGTGGTAGACTTCTTGGAAAGAATGGAGGTTGCATGCATAAGCAACCATATTAATTAGTCGGTACAGGTGTTGCGGCTACTGAGCATCTATTTGAAAGGGGATGCAAGGACCTGGTGTATAGGACTTATGAGGAGTCATTGAGGGTTGTTGTTCCACATCTTGATATGACTGAGAATGGATTAAAGACAGCACTTAGCAACAGGTTCAAGAAGGTAGAAGACTCTGACAAGGTTTGGCATGAGGTGCAAGCTCTGACACAAGGTGAGTTTGAATCATTAGATGATTATATGAAGAAATTTTCTTTGCTATGGGAGACTCTATGCAGGGCTTTAGGGGAAGACCAGGTACCGCCTGACATGATGAAGAAAAACAAGTTTGTAGCTGGGCTTAAGAGGAGTATTCACTGGAAAGTGGAATTGAAGAAGCCCAGGTCTTATGAGGATGCGGTGGAAATTGCTAAATCAAAAGAGATTGGAAGTTGCAGCGGATGAATCAGCTGGGGATGATTCCAGTTGTAGCACAGCCGGAGATTCGTAGAGTGGAGGCTACACCCATGAATGCAGTGATTGAGAGGATGAAGCCCACTGAAGCCCAAGCTATGCAGATGGTGCCACAAGCTAGTCAAGGAGTACCTATGGTTCCTGCAGGTTCTGATGAGGGATTGCGATAGGATATGAAACAGATGGTTGATCTTATGAAGAATTTGAGCTTAAATTTAATGGGAAGTACAGGTGGTGGACGTGGTAGAGGCCGAGGCAATAATCATGAAGGGGGAGATGGACAAGCAGGGTATGGACGTGGACGTGGTAGGGGCCGTCGTTTCATCCCTACATGCTGGAACTGTGGTGAGCTTGGTCATCTGAGTACAGATTGTGATAAGCCTCAGCGCGAATGGGTGGTGATATGTACCACTACCTTCACAACTACCTGACAGGTCAAATGATTATGGTATTGATATCAGGGATCAAGCAGGCCCCAGTGGAATCACAGCTGAGGAGAAGGGGAAGGCAAAGGTCATGAATGTTGTTACTCTGGAGAATGTTCAGGTGAGAGAAGAAGGAGATGGTATTGATATCAGGGATCAAGCAGGCCCCAGTGGAATCACAGCTGAGGAGAAGGGGATGGCAAAGGTCATGAATGTTGTTACTCTGGAGAATGTTCAGGTGAGAGAAGAAGGGGATGTGATGCCTGTTGGCAAACGCACAATGGATGAAAGAGAAGGAAAAGGGGTGGCTGGACCCAGCCGTAAGAAGGGGAAGCAGCAGGAAGGAGAAGATGTGAAAGCTAAAAGGAAACGGAAGCCTCGTAGAAGGTTCACTGGGGGATCGGCAAACCAGCTATGATTTGAAATCTGATTTGGTGAACAGGAAGGCAAACATCACCTTTGGGCAGTTGGTGGAGATGGTGCCAAAATTGAGAAGGCAATGGAAGAGACTTGTGAATCCAATGGAAAAGGAGTCAAAGAAGAGGTTAGTCAAAGTGCTATCTTTAGAAGAGCTTCCAGATATTTGCCCTATTGTGGAGGTATGGAGTAAAGGTAAGAACCTTAGTCAGGCCTATATAGATGGAGGAGCTCAAATCTGTGTGATTACCCAATCCTGTGTGGAGCAGTCAAGCTTGAGGGTGTCTGGGGTTTCTGGTTTTCGAATCAGGATGGCTAATTATCAAAAGGTAAAATGTCTTGGCATGATAAAGGAGTTGGAAATTGAAGCTTTTAATGTCAAAGCTACTGTGGATTTTCATGTGATGCCTGCGGGTCTTGGTGCTTTTCCAATTATTCTTGGACGACCTTGGTTACGAGTAGTGGGTGCAGTACAAGACTGGAGGTATGGGACCATTTCTTTGCATAATAAGCAGGGTAATAAAAAATCTTTTGAGATGCATAGTAGGAGATCTTTGAATGATGTGTGGGAGAGGCCACAAGATTCAAGTGAAGAGGAAACTACCACCACTACTTCTGAATCAGAGATGGATTCATCGACCACTGCTTCTAGTGGAGAAGAGGCAGATGTGGCTTTCCTAATATCAGAGCAACAAGGTGATGAAGATAAAGAAGTGCATGAAGTGGGTGCTGAGGGAGAAGATACTATGGGGTCGTATGAAGTGATCGAGGAATTACTGCAATCAAAGATAGAAGTGAAGAAGAAGCAGGAGCTGATTGAAGGAATGCTGAGTCCGGATCTTTCGAGTGGAGAAAAGGTTAGATATGTTAATATGCTGTCTCATTTTCCAGAATTGTTCATCACCTCTTATAAGGAGATTCGAGGATTTAAAGGGCTAGATTTGAAGATTGAATTGAAAGAAGGTGTAAAAACAGTTAGGCAGAAGCTTCGCAGGATGGGACGAGAACAAATGCAGGCCCTGAGAGAGGAAGTTGATAAGCTGTTGAGTGCAAGTTTCATTACACCAGTGGATACAGCTGAGTGGGTAAGTCCTACGGTGGTGAGTCCAAAGAAAGATGGCAGGTGGCGTATATGTGTGGATTCAAGCCTTGAATGCTACTACTACAAAGAAGGATTCTTACCCCCTACCTTTTTTGGATGAGATCTTGGATATTGTAGCTGGATATGAAAGGTATAGTGTTTGTGATGGGTATTCAGGTTATTTCTAGTTAAAGATTGCAGAAGAAGACCAGCGCAAGACGACTTTCATTACACCATGGGGATGTTTCTGCTACAAAGTTCTTCCTTTTGGATTGATGAATGGGCCAGCCTACTATCAGAGAAGGGCAAATTGGGTATTATCTCCTTTTTTGAACAAGTTTGTGAAGGATTTTATTGATGATTTTTGTATATACAGCTCCAGACAAGAGCATTGTGATAGGCTGGCTACAGTTTTTCACCGTTATGATGAGTGTGGTGGTCAATTAAATCCAAAAAAGTGTTTTTTAGCTCAACCGAGGGTGAAGCTCTTGGGCCATGTTGTTTCAGAGAATGGTACTGATCCGGATCCTGATAAAGTCAAGTCTCTTCTTCTTCTTCCTACACCAAAGAATACAAGGCAACTGGCTACTTTTGTGCAAAAGGTGAAGTATATGGCTCGATTCATCTCTCTATCTTCACAGTTGTTATATCCTTTGCAGCAAGCAGCACAGCATGATCCTTTGCATTGGATGGAGGAGTGTGAGGTAGTTTTCCAAAAAGTAAAAGAGGTGTTGGGAGCTATTCCTACAATGCAGGCGCCTAATTGGGAACATGTATTTTATGTCAATCCTTCAGTAGGTGAAGATGCAATTGGAGCTATGTTGTTACAGAAGGGGAAAGAATCACATTATATGCAACCAGTCTACTATGCTAGCAGAGTAAAACTTGCCAGAGAAAGGCTGTTATCAGAAGTCGAACTTGTTATGGTTAGTGTGATGTATGCATGTAGGCGGTTCCGCCATTACTTGTTGCCTCATCCCTTTGTGTTTTGACGAGCTACACTTTTTTGCCTCAGTTGATAAATGGCACAAATTTATCTAAAGCTATAATGAAGTGGGTGATTGAGTTGCAGGAGTTTAATTTCTCATTCTTGGTGGAAGAGAGTACCAGGGCTACCTTAGCTGATCTACTGACATATAAGGAGAGTCCTCTTCTCATAAAGGAGGAGACCATCAAGAAGCCAGTTGAGGATGCGGCTGAGTTGGTGAATGCACACTTACTATATTTTGATGGTTCTTACAGGAAAAGCCATGATGCAGCCTCAGGAGGTATTAAGGTGGATGCACATAGCAACAATGAAGCGGAGTATCTGACTTTGGAAGTTGGATTGCAAATATGTTTGAAGCATGGTGTACACAGGATTCGCATTCGAGGAGATGCATTGCTTGTGGTAAAACAGGTATTGGGAGTTTGGAAGTCAAAGAATATGTTACTCAAAGAAATGTGTTTCAAGATTAAAGGTTTGCTGAAGGAATTTGAAGCTTGGAGTCTAAAGCATGTGGATCGAGGCCATAATGAGGAGGCTCATGAAGCAGCCCAGGGAATGATTGGTGAAGTTTTTGTTCTTAAAGCTCATGCATCATTTTATTGTGGGGGCAGGGAGAATTTACAGGATGTTGAGGAGTTTTTGTTAATAGGAATGATTCCTAATGGTATTAAAAGATCAAAAAAATATGGTTTCATCAGGAAAGCTGCAAGGTATGTGATGGTTGGTGATGCTTTGTATTTGAAAGGAATTGATTTGATAATGCGATGGATACCTTGGAAGGAAGAAATCTACAAAATTCTTAAGGAAAACCATGAAGGAGCATGTGGTGGACATTTTGCCTCAAAGATTACCTTGCATAAGGTATTACAGGAAGGTTATGTATGGCCAAGTGTACATAAGGATGTTAATCATTGGTGCAGGTCATGTAAACAATGCCAAGCTCACAGTAGACGGATATTAAAGCCTGAGATGAGGAAGACAATTCTTGCTTATGATGTTTTTGAAAAATGGGGAATTGATGCTGTGGGACCATTGCCTATTACTAGCCAAGGGAAGTGCTACATCTTGACTGCAGTTGATTACCTTTCTAGATGGGCAGAAGCAAAGGCAGTGAAACAAATTACTGCTAAGGAGGTGGCAAAGTTTGTATATCAGGATATCTGTTGTAAGTTTGGTGTGCCATTGGAATTGCTTTCTAATCAGGGTCCAGGTTTCAGAGCAGAGCTTATGGACTATTTGTGTACGAAGATGAAGATCGCAGTTTTACCACACCTTACTATCCACAGTGTAATGGCCTGAATGAGCGTTTTAATGGTGAATTGATCAAGATTTTATCTAAGGTGACAGAGCAAGAAGGCAAGAATTGGGATCTGGAATTGCTTGCTGCCTTGTGGGCATACAGGACAGCAATTAAGACTGGTACGGGTTTCACTCCATTTCATCTTTTTTATGGGAAGGAAGCCTTATTGCCTATTGAGGTGGAGATACCAGCTATGAAAATGTTGAAAAAGCTTTTGGAAGAACCTAAAGATGCCGTTAAAGAGCGGCTGTTATATTTACAAGAAACACAGCTAAACAGGGATAATGCTTTGAAGCATTATGAAAATATACAGGCAAGGACGCTAGAGAAGTTCAACAAGAAGATTAAAAGCAAGGGAATTATGAAGGATGACTTGGTATTACGTTATAATAGCAGGCTGGATAATGCCTTTCATAAGAAGTTCCAAATTAAGTGGGAAGGACCTTTCTTGGTGATACAAGGATTTGCAAATGGTACCTATCAATTGGCAGATTTAGATGGGACTTTACATGCTTCCAGGGTAAATGGATACAAACTGAAGAAGTATTATGCACGTCTGATGGTAATTGTGTAGGATGCAGTGTCTGAAGATGTGATTTCAGATGAAGGGTAGTTTTTGGATATGGATTTAGGTCTTGAAATGCTTTTTACTGCTGATCATGAATGATTCAGCAGGCTGGGGGTTGGGCAAAGTATGTCAGGCATTTTTCTGTAAAGGTGTTTTGAGTCCGTGTACATATGGGATGCATGGTGTGCAATAAAACTTTGCCCTGAATGCCCTGGCAAATGTACAGAGTGGGTGGTTTTATGGTTTTTTTTATGAGCTGATGGTGATGCCTGCATGTGAAAGTATGCCAGGAACTCCGAATGTAATGATGGTTGGTCAATCTCGGGCTGGTTCTGGATGCAAGGATGGCACTCCATTTTTAGCAAGCATGTGGCGATGGCCGACAGTGCATGGCACCGATGGAATTGATTGTATTTTGGTGAGAAGAATGATGCTGATGATTTTGAGTCTAGTGGTATGATTCTTGCATAATTTTGGAAGGTTATGGGCGCGGTGTGATGACCCCAAACACAAGGAGAAGGAGAGGCTATTGTAGCAATGTTGTGACCATCTTTGAGGTAAAAAATAAATAAATAAAATATAATAGTATGGCCACCTTATAAAGGAGCTTGACGTGGAAGCTTGGTGTGCTGCCAGCGGGTTCCCTCTAGAAGAGGCGAAGATGCGAGAAGGTGAAGTGGCCGCTTCGAAAGAAGAGAGCTCGGGTCCAGAAAGGAGACACCCTCCCTCTAGCGCTGCGGAGACACAAGAGGAGGTAGCCGACTTGTGTGTTGTGAGGCTGGCAAGAGAGAGGCAGAGCCGGCGGTGGCTATTGGGCTAGCTGCAGACGCGTGAGAGAGATGGAGACTGCCTAGTGCGCGAAGGCGCTCGTGGATTCTGCAGGCGACAGCGGCTGAAAAGGATAGGGGCTGTCGGGTAGTTGTGAAACGCCTTGAGAGGCGCTGCAGCAAGTGATGTGAAGAGCCACCTTGTGAGAGGGGCTGTAGCGAAGGCAGCATAAGGTAGTTGGCGGCGACTAAGTGAAGAGCTGGAGGCCTGGGAGCCGTGTGTGAAGCGCAAGGGGGTACTATTGCAGCCAGAGGTTGGCGAGTGAGAGGCAAGGCAAGGTTGTGCCGCCTGGAAGACCAAGGACTGGCGAGTGATAGCTAAAGGGAAAGGCGCTTTGGACGTGTGAAGAGCCTGGCTGGAGGTGATCGTGTGAAGGAGCTGTGGCCTTGTACGTGAGGAGCGGGAGTGTAGAAGGAAGGGGCCGCTTGCAGAGGCTCTCGGCTGGCGCTAGCTGGAGAAGTTGAGGGTGATCGAGCGAAAGGAAAGGCGACAAAGGAACCACCTTGTGAGCAGCGGCCTGGAGCGAAGGCAGTGTAGAGAGAAGAAGAGAGCCTTGGGTCGCCGAGCTACTGGTGTGAGACCAAGAGCAAGCTTTGGGCAGTGTGTGTGTGAGTTGTTTGCTATGAGTGTGTGATATAAAGGAGAGTGCAAGGAAGAGTGGGTTGAAGCTTATAAATTGATAAAATTTATGTAATCCCTTGTAAATGAACAACAGGGTTTGTGTTGATGATATGTGAGTGGCTTAGCCTTGCTGACAGATAAAAGGCTTTTATAATGAGATATGTGAGCTGTTGAAACTGCCTTTCTTTGGATATCTCTGAGTGGTAGAGAGAGAGAGAGAGATTTTTCTTTCCAGCTAGAGAAGCTGGTGGTGCCCCTTGTGCTTGTGAGTGTTCCGAAGGTGGTGAGTCGACGAGCTATAGTGGCCTTCTTGTGTTCCTGAGCTGCCTCACACCATGCTCTAGGAGCCTGCTTAAGGCCATAAAGAGCCTTTTTCAACCTACATACTTTAGACTCTTCTCCTTTCATATCAAAACCAGGAGGCTACGATACATATATACCTCCTCATGTAAATCACCATTCAAGAATGTAGTCTTAATGTCCAACTGATGTACATTCCACCCATGATGTGTTGCCAAAGCAATGAGATACCTAATGATAGTCATATGCGATGTGGGTACAAAAGGCCTCATCATAATCAATGCCCTTTTGCTGGGCATACCCCTTTGCAGCAAGTCTGGCCTTGTAGCGATCAATGCTACCATCTGCTTTGCGTTTTAACTTATAAACCCACTTAGTACCAATGGCCTTCTTGCCATGAGGTAGATCTATCAAATACCAGGTGTCATTCTTGAGTATAGAGTTATACTCATCCTGCATAGCAATGATCATCATCTTGTGCTTCCTCAAAGAAAATAGGTTCCTCCTCATTTTATAAAGTAGAAATTAGAACATGATTCACATGAGACTAATCTACATGATGAGAACCTGGCACGAGTTCTTCTAGGTAAAGGAGTTGCCAACTTGCTATCCCTCAATGTCTACACAAGCCATTTTGGCATACGCCTAGATTCTTCTATGGCTGCTTGTTGGAATTAGGGTTGCAGGAAAGCACACAAAGCTTGTAGAAGAAGAAGCAAGAATGCAAACAACACACAATGTATTAGATTGTGTCAATATACAAAAGATAAGTTAGCCCTAGAATGATGGGCGTATATACAAGCCGGGGGAAAAAACCTCCTAAAGAGGGAAAAAGTGCCCCGGCAGTCCTAAGTGTGTTCACACACATCACTGCCTATATATATATCAACAAATCCCCCCTGGGAGTGATGGTGTGAACGAGAGCTAGCACTCATGTATAGGGAAGTGCCATGCCCGAAGTAGATCAGTCCACAAAGGGGAGCAAGCCCAAAGCTTTGCGAAAAGCTTCAAACTTCTCACGAGGAAGCGCCTGGTTGTCCTGTGTTGGCACATAGACCAAGCTAATCTCTCCTGCTGAGAGTCTCTCCCTGACATAGTGATAATGCACCTCAATGAGCTTTGTGCAAGCATGAAAAATTGGGTTTCTCGCAACAGCCAATGCGCTCTGACTGTCAGTGTAGATAGAGGTGACAGTCCTGTCCAACACCCAAGTCAGCCATAAGCCGTCTAAGCCACACACACTCAACCCTAGCTGTGAAAGCTGCCCTGTACTCAGCTTCACAACTAGAAGTGGCCACAGTAGGTTGCTTCTTGCTCAACGAAGATATGCATGAGCTACCGAGCATGAAACAAAAACCACTTGTGGACACTCTTGTGTCATATAGTAACTAGCCCAATCTGAGTCCGAAAAAGCATTTAAATCTAGCGGCAACGATCCCCCCTTGGGATAAAACAACCCAAGATATATGGTGCCACTCAAGTAGCGAAAGATGCGTTTAACTGCCTTCCAATGCTGAGACCCTGGGCTATACATAAACCTGCTCACCTGTGAGACTGCAAACTGAATGTCCGGCCTCGTAATGCATACATAAATGAGGCAACCAACAGCTATCTGATAGAGTGTGACATCAAAGTGATCTCTAGCATCATGAAGACTCAACTTCAAACCTGTCTCCATTGGAGTAGTAATAGGCTTGCAGTCTTCAAGGCCAAATCTCCGCAACAATGTCTCAATATAATTTGTCTAACACAAAGCAATACCTCCATCACACTGCTTAAATTGTATCCCCAAATAATGATGCAAATGCCCCAAATCTGACATCTCAAAAGAGGCATTCAAATCAGCCTTAAAATCAGCAATATGACTCTCATTTGGTCCTATGAGCAGCATGTCATCGACATAGAGAGCAATGATTAGATGTACATCATCCACATGTTTAGCATACAAAGTGCTTTCTGTTGGACTATTCTGAAAACCATGTGTAGTCAAATATGCATGTATCATTTCATACCAAGCTCGTGGAACTTGCTTTAAACCATATAAAGCCTTTTTCAACCTGCACACTTTGTTTTCCTGCCCTCTTTGAACAAAACCACGAGGCTGCAATACATACACCTCCTCATGCAAACCTCCATTCAAGAACGCAGTCTTTATGTCCAACTGATGTACATTCCAACCATTATGAGCTGCCAATGCACAAATGCTATGAATGGTAGTCATACGACAAGTGGGAGCAAAGGTCTCATCAAAATCAATGTCCTTTTCTTGAGCATAACCCTTTGCAACAATCGTTTCAACTTAAAAACCCACTTACATCCAATGGCCTTTTTACCAATAGGCAAATCACACAAAGACCATGTACCATTCTTCATTATAGCATCATATTCACTTTGCATTGCAGCCAACCAATTTTTTGATTTTTGTGTCTCATCAAATGAAAGAGGTTCTTCCTCTTCACACATACTAGACACAGCCAAAGCATAACAATCTGATGCATAAAAGGTATGCTGAAAACCTGAACGAGTACGACTAGATATAGGTGTATCAATTTTACTATCACACAAGGTTTGCACCAGCCATTTAGGCATACCTCTAGCCTGCTCATTTTCAGCCCTATCCTCATGAATTACATCCTGTAAATTTGCATCAGAAATAGGCTGATCTATGATCTCGTTTGAAATCTGCATAGGCTGAGTATTTGCCTCGTTAGGACTTACATTTGAATTCCCACCTGTAAATAGAGGCAACAACGTATCAAATACATCCCGTGAGCTCACACCTGTCTCTTTGGTACATGATAACAAAGGCTGCACAGCATCTTCCACAAAAACAACATCTCGACTAATCAAGATACGCTTTGACTGCAGATGATACAATCTGTAACCCTTGCTCTCAGCACTATAACCAACAAAAATGCATTTGACAGCCTTATCATCCAATTTTCTGCGTTGTTGCACGGGCACTAAAGCATAGGCCAAGCAACCAAAGACATGCAAGTGACCAATAGAAGGCTTCCTTCCATGCCAAGCTTTGTATGGAGTAATAGACTGCAAGGCCTTAGTGGGACACCTGTTGAGTACATATGCAGCACACATGACAGCCTCAAGCCAAAACGCATGTGGCAAAGCTTGGCTCTTGACCATACATCGTGCTATCTCCATAAGTGACATGTTTTTCCTCTTAGCAACACCATTTTTCTGAGGGGTATATGGCACTGTACATTGGTGTTTTATCCCACGACTAGCCAGAAATGCATCAAACTCTTTAGACATGTACTCCCCCCCTTGATCAGAACGAAGGGTGCCCACAGTACAATTGGATACATTTTCAACCATAAGCATAAACTGTTTAGCACAAAAACACTTTGGACTTTGCCTTCAGTGGATATACCCGTGCATGCCTTGAGTAATCATCAATGAAAGTCACGAAGTACAAGTGTTTACCAAATGACGGAGTTTGCATAGGCCCACATATATCACTATGTACAAGTTGCAATTTGCGAGTGGCCCACACAGAACCATCCTTTGGAAACGCAGAACGCTGCATTTTGCCCAAAATACAACCTTCACAAACATGTTTCAATGGTGCCTCAAGAGGGGGCAATGAAGCAACCATATCAAATTTCTGTAAACGCAGCAAACTAGCAAAGTTCATATGACCAAAACGAGCATGCCATAGTTTTGCATCTGAAACTGCCTTTTCATCAGAAACTGCATTTGTCGAATCTTCCACACACTTGTCATAAGAATCGAGCCTATATAGCCCACAAAACAAGGTGCGAGATACAATAATCGTATCACCAGAAGTCAAATCATGAACAGTACATCTGTCATCCACAAATTTGACTACAGGTCCAAGTCTAGCAAGCGCAGAGACAGACAATAGATTCTTCTTTTTCCCTGGCACATACAAAGCATCTGAAAGTGTGAAAGCGCTGCCATTTGTAACAGTAAGCATAATTTTACCAATGCCCTTCACTAGATAAGAAGCATTATTGGCACATGTGACAGTATTCCCATTAGGGACAGCCTCAAGACAAGTGAACATATCACGATGCGAGGTAATGTGCTTTGTAGCACCACTGTCAAAATACCAAATATCAGAGTTAACAGAAACTGCCAAACATGCATCATGTACAGATGGGTCATACTGGCAATACACACTAAACACCCATTCTGTATCCTACACAACATTTGCAGAATCTGCATTTGTAGAAGCATCCACTATTGTGGTTGCATTTGACTCTTTCTTCTTTGCCTCTTTAGCCTTTAGCTTAGGGCAATTCTTAATGACATGATCAGTTGCCTTACAATAGTTGCACCTCATTTTTTTCTTGTCTTTATCAAGAGCCTTCTCAGACCTATTGTTGTTACCTGTGGAAGGAGAAGAAGTTGCAGACCTACTAATAGGAGAAGAAACAGTGGAAGGGGCTGCCTTAGCACTTCTTCTCTGCTGGGCAGAGAAGAAGTGTTAAGGTAGCCTCTTTAGCCTTTAGCTTAGGGCAATTCTTAATGACATGATCAGTTGCCTTACAATAGTTGCATCTCATTTTTTTCTTGCCTTTATCAAGAGCCTTCTCAGACCTATTGTTGCTACCTGTGGAAGGAGAAGAAGTTGCAGACCTACTAATAGGAGAAGAAACAGTGGAAGGGGCTGCCTTACCACTTCTTCTCTGCTGGGCAACAACAAATGCTTGATCAACTACACGCTGCCTAGCCCTGTTTTGCCTGGACTGCACTTCTTGCAAGAGCTTGTTGACTAAAGTATCATACTTGACAACATCAGGTCTGTCCTCAGTAACAAGTCTCCACGTGGAAGCAAAAGTCTGATATGACTCAAGTAAAGCATCAAGAATAGTTTGCACAAGAGAATGATCAGAAATCAACTGTTCCTTGATATCTTCAATCTCAGAAAGAAAAACATTCATGTCGTCATCTTCCTGCATAATCTTTGATTCTAGCTCTTTACGCAGGTAAGAGATTTTTGCCTCGTTACGACCTGCACAAACCAAACTAGAATATCCCAAGCCTGTTTTGCTATTTTAGCTGAACGAATATGTGGGGTGATGTTACGTTTGACAAAAAGTACAATCAACGCATGAGCCTGCGCATCTTTACCATCCCAACGAGCTTGTTCAGCAGTGGGTAAAACAGCACAGCAACAGTAGAGCTGCTGGAACCTGCAACATCCTCAACAGATCCTACATCCACAGAACCTGGACGTACATCCATACCCTGCACAATGTTCCACACTCCTTTTGCAACCAAAACATGCTGCATCATGTATGCCCAAAGTGGGTAGTTGCTATCTCCATCCAATTTGTCAGCAGCAGCAGACATGTGAAATACATCATTGCTGTTATCAGCCATGGCCACTGACTGAAACTGATGCAAAAGCTACCTGTAATGAAGCAAAGAATAGAGAACAACTCGTGCTATGTAGTACGGTCCACAATAGAATACGTATACATGTTTTGCAGAAAACTGCATTGTCAAAATTTCTGCCAGCAAAAAATTACGAACACCTGTGCAGAACTTACAATGCAAAAACGGAGCCCGAAACGACCTCAGATGCGATTTCTGAGAACGCAAAGATCTATGGGCTTATTTGCAGAGTATAGGGACCTGCAAGCGCTCGTGAAATCTCACCTCAATCGGAGAACGTGAGTCGGAGGGTGCCGGTGGCGTAGCCCTGGGAGCCGATGCCTGCTCTGATACCAATTGTTGGAATTATGGTTGCAGGAAAGCACACAAAGCTTGTAGAAGAAGAAGCAAGAATGCAAACAACACACAATGTATTAGATTGTGTCAATGTACAAAAGATAAGTTAGCCCTAGAATGATGGGCGTATATACAAGCCAGGGGAAAAAAACCTCCTAAAGAGGGAAAAAGTACCCCGGCGGTCCTAAGTGTGTTCACACACATCACTGCCTATATATATATATCAACATTGCTCTCTCCTCATCCACTACATCCTCAATAATTGCCTCATCAAAAGGCTCATTTTACACCTACAAAGGCTGAATTTCAGCACTTGCTTGAGCATTCAATTGTTTCACATATGGCAGCCCTCCATCAAACAAAGAAAGGAGCGAATCAAACATGTCAAGTGAGCATACATTCTGCTATTTTTTGCATGAAAGTATGGGCTAAACTGAGTTTTCAACAAAAACATCTCTACTCCAAAATCCGCTTTGAGGGTAGAGTCTATATCCCTTGCTTTCTGAACTGTATCCCACAAATATGCATTTAACTGCCTTATCATCAAGCTTACTGCGTTGTTGCTCAGGCACAAGAGCATAAGCAAGACAACCAAAAACATGCAAATGAGCCACAAAAGGCTTACTACCATGCCAAGCTTCATAAGGAGTTTTAGACTGCAAGGCCTTGGTAGGGCATTCGTTCAACACATAGTTCCAAAAACCATGAGGTAAATCTTGGGCTTTGACCATACATCGTGCCATCTTCATGAGAGACATGTTCTTCCTCTTAGCCACACCATTTTGCTGAGGTGTATATGGCACTGTACATTGATGCCTTATGCCTTTTTCAACCATATATGCCTTATGCCTTTTTTAGCCATATATGCATGAAATTCCTTGGACATGTACTCCCTCTCTCGATCTGAACGAAGGGTGCTAACTTTACATTCACATGCATTTTCAGCCATTGATACTACGAAGTGCCTAAAGGACATAAAAACCTCTGACTTCTGCTTTAATGGATACACCCAGCTATATCTGGAGTAATCATCAATAAAAGTGACAAAGTAGAGATATCCCCCAATAGATGGTGTGCTCATAGGACCACATACATCACTATGTATAAGCTCTAATTTCTTAACAACTCTCATAGATCCATCCTTTGGAAATGATGCTCGATGCATTTTACCAAAAATGTTATGGCTCACCCTAAGCCTCCTTGAAACACATCCAAAAAAAGATTACCTGCTGAACCAAAACTATCGTGAGGATCTTTCCAATGGCCGAGCATGTAACCCTTGAGGTTTGCAAGCTCTACAACTCCTTTAGAAGCAATTCCACCGTGTCTCCCGCGAGCATTGTCACACCGCCGCGTTGCACTACGGTCCTCGTCCCTCCTCTCACCTCACTTCACTCACACACACTCACTAGCATGCATTAGGGAGAGAGATTAGCAAGAGGATTAGCAAGATCAAGACTCAATTGCACAATGGGAGAGTATGTTGTATTATGAGATAAATTCACTTATATACATGGGGCCATAAAAGTGTTCAGACTCACTTAAACTATGGCCGATCGAGCACTTTAGGCTCATAAGAGGCCTAATGCTATTACAATGACTACTCTCATAATATATCCATGAAGTACATCACTTAGGACTTCATCCTAACTTACTACCACATGCTCTTGAAGCGAGAATTGCCATACATACTCCGTCACACCATTACAGGCGCCCGTCCAAGTTGTAGCTTTGGACACTATTGCTTCATATCTTGAATGTATGACCCTTTGCTATATCTACCATGACTCCTTGATATAAGATAATGGTGGTAGCTCTTGTTAATCCTAGAATTGGATTAACACATGTCTAGTAGGGGTCTCAAGAGTTGGCCACTCAGACACCATATCATGCCTTGGCGTAACAAATTGCCATAATTCAGATGGCCAAATTGTGCATGCCATAATTCTTCATCACTCATAACACGAGTCGTAGAGACTAAGCAAGCATCATGCTGGAACTTCTCAAATACATCCATCTTGTATAGGCCATGAAACAAGGTACCCGAGGCAATGATAGAATAACCATCATTTCTATCGTGAACTGTACATCTGTCATCCACAAATTTCACCATCAAGCCTGACAAGGCTAAGGCTGAAACTAAAGCAAGTTCTTCTTAATGCCTGGCACATATAAAACTTTTGAAGAAGTAAATGTGCCCCCATTTGCAGCAGTGAGGCACAACTCTACCAACTCCTTTGATAGGATATGAGGAACCATTTGCACATGTGACGGTTCCTGCACTTGGAACATATTCCAGAGATGAGAACAAACCTTTTTGTGAAGTAATGTGCTTACAGGCACCACTGTCAAAGTACCAAGCATCTTATTCTGCCACTAACATATGCATACATCATGAACAGAAGGGTCATAACTGCAATGTACAGTCCATGCCCAATCATCTTAAGAAAAAATTACAGATTCCTTCTTCTCTGCACTTGGTGCAGATGCATCAGCCACAACCATCCCCGATTCTTTCTTTTTCTCCTTCTCTAGTCTTTTCTTGCACTCATGTATGTAGTGCCTTGGTTTCCTACAATAGTGACACTTGCCCTTCTTTTTAGGCTTATCACCTTCTTTCTCTGCATCCTTACCTGAGGATTTTGCTTTTGGCTTATAGACACCATGCAAAGAAGCTTTACCTTTGCCTTTATGATTGGCAACAAAAGCTTGGTCACCAACTCGCATATTAGATCTGTTTTGCCTAGACTGCTCTTCTTGCAAGAGTACTGAAACCAGCTCATCAAATGTAAGGGCATTTGGATTTCCCTTCATCGTGAGTCTAAGGGTAGAGGCAAAACTTTGATAAGAATCCGGCAATGCATTGAGAACTATGGGCACCAATGTACTATCAGGATATATCTCATCTACACTAGCAAGTTGTTCCTTAAAATCTTTGATCTTGGTCAAGAAGTTGTCCATTGACTCTCCCTCATTCATATTCTCATACTCCAATTGTTTGCATAGATATGCAACACGTGCTTCATTGCGCACCTAGTATAATGTAGCAAGTGCACCCCATGCTTGTTTTGAAGTCTTACATAACTGAATATGAGGAATAATGCTTCACTGCACATAAAGTGCAAGCAATGTATGTGCTTGTGCATCTCTTCCATCCCATCTTGTTTGAGCAGCAGTGAGGTACTGGTGGTGCATATGGAGGAGCCATATCCGTATCAGATTCTACTTCAGATGTACCTGCAGCACCTGGTTGCACTGGTAGTTGTGAAACAAGACGAGTTTCACTACCACTGACCACATTCCAAAGGCCTTTAGCAACCAATACATGCCTCATCATATAGGACCACAATGGGTAGTTAGTCCCATCAAGTTTGTCCTCAGAGCAGACAACATGTTGAATACATCACTACTGTCAGCCATGACTTTCTACCAAATGCAAAATCTTTCAACACACTACAAGTACTCAGTATTCACTGAATGCAACCTTGGATGGCTACCAACTGACTGAATCACCTGTAAAGTGTATGAAAATTAACACAGAGTAAAGAATAGAGTGTTACTAGCGAAAGTATGATGGTCGATGTTGTTGAAGACACTGTAGATGCTGTTACACACCAAATCTTTGCCGCTACACAGCACAAACACCCAAAATTGAGCAGAACCAATCCAAAATGACGCCTCTCGAGAACGTCTGTAGAAACCTTGCGGTGCCCAAAACACACCCAAAACGTGCCACGGACCTCGGGAATGTTGTATTGTATACTTTGTATACATCACACTACAGTATACACCTTCTTCTCCTAAGATGATATCTCAATCGGAGACAAAAAAATAGGGTCGTTGAGAGGAGGGAGGCAGACTACTAGATGAAGTGTCAAGGAAGCTAGCTCTAATACCAATTGTTGGAATTAGGGTTAGGGTTGCAACAATGCACACACACAAGATAGAGAAGCTTGAGAGCACATAAACTCACTAGATTAGAATGAACAAATGTGTGCCAAATACAAAAGATAAGTATACACCCCAAAATGAGTAGATAAGAGGGTGTACATACGCATGGGGGAAAAAACCTCCTAGTGAGGGGGGAAAAAGTGCCCTAGCGGTCCTCCTAAGTGTGTTCACACACATCACTACCATATAATGCTACAAGTTTCATCTTTCTATGGTGTCTTTGTAAGAAAGTAGAAATGAAATTATAGTACATTGAGGGAAGAGAGAGAGAGAGAGAGAGAGAGAGAGAGAGAGAGAGAGAGAGATGAGTCCCAATCGTATTACAAGGTCTCAAATGCTTTTTTTTATTGTTTCTTATGCTCAATATCTCCTAGGTGGTAGTCATAGTATGCAAAAGTCTTGGAATATATTGGAAGTTTCATCTTTGTATGGTGTCTTTTTTAAAAGCATGCTATGAAATTGAGAGATAGAGATATATATATATAGAGAGAGAGAGAGAGAGAGAGAGAGAGAGAGAGAGAGAGATGTAAAGATTAGAGAGAGAAAGGGTATAGACAGAAACCAATCGCCTCAAAACCAAAAAGCGCTCACCAAAAAAATACACCCCTAGGCGACCGGGTGACCGGACTTCTGGATGGCCGGGCTAACGTGGATGGTAGGCCATATATTAGTGGGAGGTGTGTGTAACCACACCATTCTTATCCTCTATGGATGGGTGGTGAACATGAGCTAACTATCTCCTGCTGTCTCCCTCACACAACTATGGCAGTGGCGGGCAGAGCTCCGTTAACAATAAGTTATCCAAAGTTGCTGTTACCACCATGAGTTCATCATGCTTCTTATTTTTCTTTTTGAATTCCCTCTAACTTTTGACTAACATGAGTACATCATGCTTCATATTTTTCTTTTTGAATTCCCTAGAACTTTTGACTTTGCCATTCTCTTTTTTTAATAAGTACATTTATGACTTTTACTTTATCCATGTAAATCTAAAATTCAATCACATCTAGCATGCATCCAAATTTCTATAATATCTTTTGTTTGTTTGTTTGTGTTGGTTTCATACCCTCCATATAACCTCTTCATACCACATTCCTTATCAAACTATAATTCTACATGAACAATAATATGGCATGATCAAATTTGATAGGCTACTATAGTCAACATTAGGTATGAAAAAGAGTGAAAAAAGGAAATGAGAATATATCCAAAGTAAGCAATATTTGGAGAAGAAATATGATACACAATAATATGGCATGATCAAATTTGATAGGCTACTATAGTCAACATTAGGTATGAAAAAGAGTGAAAAAAGGAAATGAGAATATATCCAAAGTAAGCAATATTTGGAGAAGAAATGATACACAACACCATTGGACACCTCAACACAAAGTAAATTGTTTTTTTTTTTAGAATCAAGAAAAATTACCTACCACCCTAGCATGGCATGAGCATTGCTTGCAAAGGATTAAAGATAATTGATATTATAATCGAGTTTTATGATAGAATTTTAACAAGTTGCTATTTTTCTCTTTTGTACACCATTATAAACACATAACATTAAATGTTAGCTCATAGTTCCTCCCAAAAGAATCAAAGATTAGAGAGAGATATTATTCTAGAAAAGAGATAGAAAAGAGAGTACCAACATTGAGGAATGAAGGTGCATAATTATCAAAAAGTTGTAACTCACAAGAACCGATAGGTATAATTTACAAGAAGGGAAGATACATTGGTGCACATGAAGGTTTCACATGAAGATTATGCTCATGTAAATTTTGGATACTCGATACATTTGAAAGTAACCAATTTGCATGATGAAGCACCTATAATGATTTAAGTAGGCCTAAATTTTCAAAATAGGTGTCAAATAAAAACAACACCATACACCAATTCCTTTAGAATTTCTTATACATATATTATCTTTCAATTCCTTTACAACAATGACCTATAGTTAGAATATCTTTCAAGACAAGATAAAGCAAGACATTGCATGGAAAGGACATTTCCATGGTCTTATTGCATCCAAAAAAGGATATTAGGATGTAGATGGTTGAACTAGAACAACATTGTCATGAGTATGCAAAAGAGCACTTATGTGTTTCTTGGGACATAGGAGAAGACATAGGATAAGGGTCATGCTTGAGAAGAAAAAATAGGATAACATATTCATACTTAGACTTAGTATTTTAGTTAAACACATACATGACATGTGTGTGTGTGTGTGTGTGTGTGTGTGAGAGAGAGAGAGAGAGAGAGAGAGAGAGAGAGAGAGAGAGAGAGAGGGGACTACAAGACCCATTAAAGCGTGGTGTGAATGTTTTTAGAGTGAAAATGGTGAGAATGAGTGCTATATATAAATGCAAGAAGAACTAATAAAGAAATATCAAGTGATATTATGCTTTTTAAAAGTGATGCCCTTAGGCCATTATGTTTTCCCTCTAGAGAAAGGCCTAACTAGTACTTAAAAATTAAGTCTTTCACACAAAGAAGATGAGCAATATGCAATGAACACGAGACCAATTTTTTTTCACATAGCTCCACTTAGTTCACTTAATTTTTATTATTCAGAAAGGAAGGAGTGCAAAACATTTTTAAGGCTTTGCTTAGTATCTTATGGGCCACAAAAAGGCCTTGATTTCCCTCACAAATCTAGACACCTTCTTTTGCTCAAGCCACCTCCCTATATCAACAGGGCTCGATGAAGAGGTGGTGAACACTAAGGGTTTATTCATATGCCACCACACAAGGGGTTGAGCACACATGCTTTTCAACACTACCTACTATGGGTGGGTGAGAAGATGTTGGCTTCCCATTCACCAAACCAATATTTGTTATTTGTAATCCATTCGAAGTTCAACTTTTTATTTTTATAGGTAAGTTGCACTACACAACTTGCCTCCCATGGAATGTGTGTGTGTGTGTGTGTGTGTGTGCGGATGCGCACACGCGGTATTGTAAGAAGTGGTTTTAAGGGCATGGAAGAAGGTTGGAGAGGCAATTAACACACATTTTAGGGCATGTACTTTTATTGATTATAGGTTTGTTTATGTTGTTAGTAATCTCTTATTGATTATGTGTTGTACATACTTTTATTGATTATAGATTTGTTTATGTTGTACATACTCTTTTTATTATCCAATTGGCCGTTCTATTGATGGTGGTTTCATGACATGCCTTAACATCAATATGCTAGTCTTCATGACACAAGTTTTCGCCTTTAGGAGAAGAAAAAGTCATTAAACTCTAGAGAACACAAGAGATGGGAAGATGTACGAAAAAAGGATCATTTTTCATAAAAGAAAAGACTTATCTTTCCACAAGATCATAACATATTTTTCCACAAAATCATAAAGGAAAAGACTTATGAGTCATTTTTAAAAAATAGGATGGTTTCGCATACATTGTTTTTGGGTGTGCACTTTCCCGATGTGAGTGCATTTTGTGAAGTTTAAAATTGGATTTTGCATGCCTTAGTTTTGTTGTTTCGCTATGTCCAAAGGCTTCTTTAAGATCTTACTTTTTACATAGTTATATCCTCATGGTTTGTTAGAAATAAAGGTGGTCAAGACTCCCACAATGCATCCTTATGTGATGCGCAAAGATGAGGAAGGGTTTCCTCTTGACACATTAGTTTAAAGGCTTGGAGCCTAAGGTTTCTAACAAGCACGCACGTGATGCGCAAAGATGAGGGAGGGTTTCCTCTTGACACATTAGTTTAAAGGCTTGGAGCCTAAGGTTTCTAACAAGCATGCATGTGATGTGAGGGCCATCATGCAACAAATTTGGTCTTAATGGGTGTTTGAAACTTGAATATCACCAAATTACCATGATATGAAGGAAGAAATTATCATACTTGTAAAACAAATTAGTATAATTCACTTCAAAATGAAAAAGTGTAGTCAATAATGTAGTAATTTTGTTTTCTTTTACAAGATGGGGTCTACATTGCACACATGTGCCCCATAAACTCGCAAGGAATCATTTCTTTAAATCCACTAAAGGAGGGGGAGGTTGGCCTATGGTTGAAAAAATTGCATTCAGTGTGTAGATAGAATTCAACCTTGATTTTACATAAAGTGATTGATTTTTGCATAAACAATTATGATCCTGGCTGGTAGCATCATAAACCACCGGCTTGCTTTCAAGGATTGCCTTTTTTTTTAAAATGGTCGAAGAAAGGTTTTTAGTTTTTCATAGTGTAGACAACCTTGTCCTATGAGAGGTTGTCAATATAATTGTGAGAGGGATGATGGAAGGGGGAAAGTTGGATATCTATATCTTGATCTATTGGGTCCCCCCCCCCCAAAACACACACACACACACAAACCCAACACCCTTGGACCCGCCGAATTCGTCCACATATACACACACATGTACCAGCATTCTTCTCTCTCTCTCTCTCTCTCTCTCTCTCAGACACACACAAAAACATATGCACGGTGCTCTTTGTCTCTCTCTCTCTCTCTCTCTCTCTCTCACAAACACACACACACGCACGCACGCACGGAAGGTGGCGCTCTTTGTCTCTCTCTCTCTCACACACACACACACACAAATATTATATATTTTATGTGTAGCTAATATATTAATCATCATGTACAAATCGTGTTGACTACATGATTTTTAGCACGTACGTATGTATAGGTGACTCGTGGGAAATAGGAATAGAAAGAAAGTGTGTGGCGTGGGTGTGGGTGTGGGTGTGGGTGTGTGCGTGTGCTTTCTTTTATGTAAGGAAAAGAAAGCGAAAAGCTCAGAGGCGCTTTTTATTACTTCGTCTTCATCTTCGTCATCATCGTTTTCACGTTTTCGTGGTTTTTTTTTCGAAAGCTTAACGCAGAGTTTTCTTCACCTCCTTGCCTGCATGCTCTCCATCACTGCCATGGCCGAGCTCTTGCCTCCAGTCTCCGTTGATCCCTGCCCTTTGCGTTCTCCCCCATTGGATATGAACTCGCATTTCAAGAACGCATGGTCTGAGATCGTTCGCGGCCATTCTTTTCAGAAGTCTGGCGAGTCCCTCTGTGAAGAGACAGAAAGGCAGCCTGCACCGGCAGAACAATGTCGGCGGCAACAGAGAGAACTTGGCGATGATGGCGGTAAAACGGATTCCCGAAAGCTTTGCGAGCTTCTCTGTGCAGAGAAGGTTGTACAGGAAGAAGAATTTCGGCTGCCGCAGAAGCAGCATGGCGATGGCGAAGGCAACACTGCGTTTCAGAAACCTGCCAATCCCCTCTGTCAGGATGAAGAGGAAAAGGCAGGAGTTTTCCGGAAAAAGGAGCAACACGAGAATGTTTATGGCGATGACAATTCTAATTCTCTGAAAAGTAAGCTATCAGCACAGGCAGAAGAATGGCAGAATCAACAAAAACGGGCGGTAAAGCTTCTATCTGTCCAAGCGGACATTACCGAGGCCACCATCGCCGAGGCTAAGAGGAAGAAGCAGGTTAGCAAGTCAATAGCACAGAGTCCCCAAACTGTGAATGGATTGCTTGATGATGCATCTGCCTTCTCAGCGGAAGTGAGTACGGCCATGCCTCCCAAGCTGGCGTGGTGGAAGTTTAAAGCTGAAGCTAAGGTTTCCGTAGAATCGGAGTTTGTCATAGAAGCTGCCTCCTGGCCTACCTTGGCAGAAGCTCGCAACTCAAAGCCCTCAGAGGCGCTCAAGTTGGCTTCCAGCAAAGAAGCAGCCTCCATATTGTCACCTGCTAGGAAGCTCTCTGCAAGCCAGGTATCTCCCTTACCCTCCTGCACAATGCGCGTGACAGCTTTGAAAGCTAAGAATCACCATGCTCCATATGTTTTTGTTTCTTTCTTTTTGTCTTTTGTTCTCCCTTTCGGTTGCTTTCGTTCTTCTATGAATCAACTAATTTAACTCTAAAATTTGCAGGGATTCTCAACTGAAACCCTAAGGCGTTCAAATGCTTATCTGAATGGTAAACCTCCCCTATCAGGGGCAAAAATCAAATCATCTTTCAGGCGGGGCAGCACCACAGGCAATAGCAAGCTCACTTTTCCGGTTTCTGAAAACGTACCTTCATTTCCTATGTGGCACCGTGTTCCTGGTCCAAATTTGTTGCTTACAGATCAGTTTATGAAAGGAGATGTACTTATGGGAATGCAAGTTTTGCCAGCAGCTCCACACCAGGCTCCTGCTCGTGGCCCTTTCTATTATCACAGGGCAGAGGGCACTGCCCCTGTTCCAAACAACTCAGCAAATTGGCACAACGATATGCGGGCTTATGGCAGGGGGCATCCTGGGTGGCACCATCATGTCGGGGGATATGGCAATGAGAATGATCAGCATGCAGGTTTCTTACTGCCACATGAACAACATATCGGCCCCAGGCCTTTTACTCCCTCCATGAATATAAACCCAACCTATTACAACATTCCAAATTTTCAGAGTAATCTTCTTAGTTAATTGTACCACTACTGCATTTCATTATTTCATTGCAATAGGTGATAGATGCTCAAGTGGATATTGATTTAGTTGTAGGAGATGGATGTTGCTAATAATCGTGGACGTTGCTGTTGTTGCAGAAGGTAACATGTACTACATGCCAGCAGCAGCACCAGATTTAAATAATAATACCACATACTTTGGGCCCTCTGGATCTCCAGGAGGGATAATGCATGACCCTGACTCCATGAAAATACAAGTTATGTTGCAGAAACAAATTGAATATTACTTCAGGTGTGTAGATGTCTGCATTGGTATTTGTGCTGCTAAGTATTTGTTTGGGTGGATTAGTTGATGATATTTTCTTGTTTACTTCCCAGTATTGAAAATTTGTGCAAGGACATGTATCTGAGATCAAGAATGGATGATGAAGGTTTTGTACCAGTGTCTTTGATTGCGAGTTTCAACAGGGTGAGGATTTTCCCTTTATTGGTCAGCTTTATGTAAAGGTCCCACGCCTCTCCACAACACCCCCCCCACCCCCCCCCCCCCCCCCCGCTCCTAATATTCCAATATGTGATACAGGTACAAATGCTAACTTCTAATCCCATCCTGATTCTGGAGGCTTTACGTAAGTCGTCAGTTGTAGAAGTGAAGGTAAGACTTCTTTAGTGAGCAGGTGCTTCAATTAATTTTTCTGGTCCTCTTTAAGATAACGAACTTTTGGAAATTTCACAGGGTGACAGGATACGCAGGTCTCATGATTGGGGAAGGTGGTTATTGCCGAAACCTTCAAGTAGCTCCCAAGCAAGTTGCGTAGAGAGTGTTAATTCCTCTGTGCCCACAAACCATACAAGGCCAGCTAGAGTGAACAAGCAGGGTAGGCATATATTAGAGCATTGTTTTGATCAATCGATCACGTTGCCAGAGATCAGATTAAATGCTGGTACTTGTCCAGCACCCTTGACAGGGACAACGCATGGTCAGCCTAGTGGTAGTGCTTGTCCTGCACTTGGGACAGAGACCAAGAACAGAACACATGGTGATATTCCTTCTGTAGCATCAACAGGTCAGATGAGTTCAATCACTCCAACAGAGGAGAAACTTGTGTGGAGTATTTTTGATGAATCAGGAAACTGTTCAATAAGTCATGGTCCTTTTGTTAATGGAGATGGTGGTGTAAGCATCAGTCGAAGGTTCCTCAATGCAGAGGGAGACCCTGTTAACTTGTCGAAAAGGTTTTGATTTCTTTTGCCTCACATTGCTTTGATTTTTTTTCCCCCAAGTTTTTTTATTCTCATTTTCAACCTGGGGTGATTGCAGTTATAATAACAAAGAGGATCAAGTGGAGTTAAATGACAGAAAGCTCATCACTGTCACCCATGCACAACTAAGCTCTTGCATCGCAGTACCTTGAAGGTGGGCAGATGGCAGGAGGTGTTTCGTTTCCTAAGTCATATTGCTCTGACATTTGAAGAAAAAATAAGCTTTTGGCCTTCAAATTCATGATATTGAAGAACTGCTATCCTTAAATTAACCATGGTATGCATGCCTCTTAGCTAGCTTGAACAAAGATTTTGCACTGTGGAAAAATTTTCGGGATCCTTAGTGCAGATTAGTTTTTAAGTCCCACATTTTGTTAAACAATTTTAACAAATCACTTTGTATAGCGTGGAAACTCTCACAAAAAAAGGAAAAAACAAATTCTTGGTATTCAACATCCAATATCGCTCTAATGAAAGTCTGTATTTATCTCAGAGAAAGTCGAGATTGATTTGGTAATGCTTAACTCATCCATACACTTGCGCACAACTTGATTTGGCAATGCTATTCTCATCCATGCATGTAGCACAATAGATATGTTTACTTTGTCTGAGATTGATTTAGTAATGCTAAACTCGATTACAGGAGACTTAACCTAGTGATAAGGCTGACTCTAGATGGTCGACTCTGGCTTGTTATGCTAAACTTTGTCACTTTCATGGGAACACTCGTTTTGTAAACAAAGTGGATGGGCCGGCAACAAATTTTGATCCTTTAGCATACTGATCTGAGTTCGAATTTGGGTGATGCATGATCAAGTATGCTGAAGCAAGGGACATGCATGATTCAAAAGTTCTGGCACATAGGTTTACTAATAAGGTTTTCACATGTGCTGCAGAGAAGCCTAAGGTTATGTGTGGGGAAGGAGACTGGAGGCAAGCCATATCCAACAGCTGAATGTGTAGCAAAATCATTATTTTACAAGGGCCAGTTATAGGGCAATTTGTGATCAGATAGAGAGGAGAGATTTTGAAAGCCACATTGGCATTAGTTTCCACTCCATGCGTGCATAGGGTTGGCACCTCCTTGATGGATTTACACTGTTTATCCTTGTTGCAGGCAGCCAGCCTAGCAGTGAGAATCCTTAGAAAGCTGATGTGTTGTGTTTAGTCAAATAAACTCGCACACGGGTCAGGTAGCATGCCGTCCATTTATTGTTATTCTCTTCTTATCTGTGAAGTTGACCATTCATTGTAATTCTCTTCTTATCTTGAAGTTGACTTGTGTATTTATCACATCAAGGTGCAAATAGGACTAGCTAGTGGATGCCACATACGTGTTCTAATGAAGAAAAACAATAGGTGTACTTGTCCTAATCAAGCGTTGTGTCCATCATATCATATCCATAATCAGTCAAAAAGCCCATTATTTTTCTTATTCAGTGTAGTTGTCCAGTGTAATTGAGCCAATGCAGGTGCAAATAGGTCAATAGCGTGTTGATGGCTGTCACAAATGTAGCTGCCAGATCATGCTAATAGGTTCCAAGGTGCATGTGTAATTACTTGTGTTTTGTATGCATGCTTGAGAACATCAAATGCGGAGGCTTAAGTAAACATGCTTGAGAACATAAGATGTGGGGGCTAAAAGTACAAATGATTGAAAACATAAAATGTGGGGCCTTAAAAAACAACTTTGGACTCTCTGAGCAACTATTATCGAGAATTGAGTTTTCCTTCCCATCATGCCATTCGAAAGATTGTTAAATGGCAAGTTTATTTTGCGAAGTTCCATAGTTTCATAATTACTCCTTTTGGCCTTTTCTATTTGTGGAAATGTATTAGAAATATCAAGTCCAATTTTAATTGGCCAATCGCATGATATTAGTACTAAGTTTTTCTAACTTTGGTGCACATGACTTCGTTTACATAGTCAACTTCTTTAATACATGTGATAAAATACTTGGTCACCCCAAGCAAAAGCATCTTAATTGGTAGTAGTGGGGTTTAAATTTGTCAAGACATGCATGCTCTTTGGAAGATGTCAAAAGAATCAACTTACAATAGAGCTCAAGTGTTACTTGACACAAAGTGAGGCCGTAGTATGTATTTGGACACGAAGGACTTGACAAGAGGAGAAGTTACATGATGAAAAGGGTATGTAGTTGGCATGTGGAGCTGGTGCTTTGAAAGGAGGAAGGATTGCAAGTTGCACGATGAAAAGATAGTTCATCTCAAGCTTTGTCATTTGCTTCTGATTGCTAACTTGAAGGCACTTCATGCCAGTTAAATGTTTTGGCTATTAGATTACGGTATAAACATCACCAATAAAACGTTTACATGGTATCAGTGCAAATAGGTTGGATATTTCTCACTTGGGTGATTAGTGCATAAAACAATCCACTTGGAGTTTCTATGGTTAAGGACAAGCTTATTAATTTGGGAGCAAGTCTCTACTTAGCAAGGAGAGAGAGTGTGAGCAGAGAAGCTGATTTATTTTGAGAATCAACTTGCGTATGAGTTGCAGAGACTACTTGTAGAAAAAACACCAATAAAGTGCTAAGATTATTCTATAATCTAGATTTGCTACTCATTTTAACTTCAAATATTTATTACCTTATATAGATGTTGAAATGTCAAGCTCGACTGATGTGGATGATGAGACAATACGAAAGAGTATTGATACGTTTGGTGTGTGATTGTAGGTTAGCAATAATGGTGGCCACCAACTCGCATGGACACATTATTGCGTGTGAACTCAGTACTCATAGTAGGTGAGATTAGACATTAGACAGAATCTAGCTGAGAAAAGAGGTGGAGATAGGTGCCTCCTTGGGTAGAGCTTAGAGCTGAGATTACGTGTGGTTTAGCAAGTGATTAAGCTATTCCAAACCAATATCAAGCCTTTTGATGAGGTAACAGTACTATAGTTGATCTTCCATTGAGCTATCAAGTGGCTTGAGAGGTCTTGTCTATGGTGAGCACCAATGTTTGCAACAAAAGGCTGAAAGAGGCGAAATCTGGCTAACTTCTGGCCGGTATTTTGTCACCAAATTCAATTTGTGCATTGGGTCAGGCTATTAAGCTTGGACACTTCATTCATATTTAAGCTAAGTGCCTATGTAAGTTTGGGCATAATTAGTGAGAGCATTGGGGCTCTACAAATAGTAGGTGTAACAGGGGTTGTAAGAGGCGATTTTTTCTGGCAAAACAGAGTTTTCGGGGTGAAGATTTTGAGCCAGATAGACTTGGGATTGGGTCTTGTGCTTCTAGAGCAGCATTTCACGAAACGTGTTAGGATTGCTTACATGCAAAAAAACTTGAACAAAGAAACTCATTAGCTTGGGCAAAGTGTAGCAAGACCGTGCAGTGTTTTTGAATTGCTTTTGAGTAAAAACGTGCTGCTTTTGGATGTGTGTACTATCTTGTTGTCATGCTCACTACATTGGGAACATGATGCATTGGTGTTCCTGCAACTGTTTCTTTGACCACTTTGTTCGTGGCTGTGGGATTAGGAGATGCAGTAGCAGTGGGGATAATGTTCCTCTCTACTAGCTTTGCAATGTTAGGACCAAGGCTGAAGTGCTTTCCTTCTTGGAATGCATGCTTCTTCGTACTTTGTAAGAGTGCATTTGTGAGATCGGCCACTTTGATGCATCGTACAAGGTTAATGTACACTTAAATCCTTCGTCTACCAACCAACTAGCATGCTTTGACTCCGTTGGGTTGGTAAGACATCCAAGGATTTCTTGTCAAACTCCTACAGGTGAAACAAGTTCTTTAACGCATTGATCATTACATGTCACTAACTAATTAAAAAAATTAAAGTTGCTCACCCCAACTAGGTGATGACTCTAATGAGAAAATCTCACATTCCACCAACTCAACCAGCAATCCAAGGCAGCAATATTTTCATTGACAACCTTACCATTACCCCACCATGCCCTTATATACCTATATTGTGTTAATGCATCATCCTCGGTTGATGCATGACACCATCTTCTACATAGAGTTTTGGGCTAATCTTGAAAAATCTTGCAACATACTGTGTTGTGTTGTGTATGTGTAGGCTCTTCTCCCAGTGAAAGAGGCATGAACGTTCCCTACCCCCCATCCTGTTGTCGGGACCATTGTTGTACATAGTTTGTACTTCCCTCCAATTAGCACCTGCCTCGTTCACCATGAAGCCAAAGAAATATACCGCTGCTAGAAATCCCTTCATCTCTACCACCTCATTTAGCATTATGCAAAGAATAGAACTTGTGCAAAGATATCTTCCTCCTTCATGTCGCATGTTGCTAATGTCATGAGCTCCTACACACTCCATTTCTAAATAGTATTAGTGTTTTCTTAACATAAACATTTACACCATTGGTAGTAATCTCTTATTCCCCTCACTTGGGATCGTACATGTGAGTGGCCATAGTGGTACATACTTGAACTCTTCGCACATGTGATTAAAACAAACCCATGCCCTCCTCTTCAAATCTCCATTGCCAATTTGCTACATTTGGTTGACCAAATCTACTCCAAAAGAAAGCCTAGTTGTTGATATCTTAAAACCGTAGCATTGTTCATGTTCCTTAGCTGCCTACTCTAGATAAAGGCTACCATGAAAGAACTCATAGGCACATTGCTTCTTCAACTCTAGTATACTTGACTTTGCTCCTTGTGCAGGCCCACGTTGCTCTGACGTTGTGACAAGTGCCCAAGGCCCAAAATAAATGCGGGATGTGAAAACAAATAGAAAATAAATGATGATGTGTAATGAGTCCATGGTGGCAGTAACAGCGTGGTACCAGAGAAGATAACGGCATGTGTCGTAATACCAAAATAAAAGGTGTATGGTAGTAGGGAGAAGAGATGACGCAAAGGTTACAGAAGGCGGTGAGGTGGTGACGAGAAAAGGGGGATTTGAAGATAATGGAGAGAGAGAGAGAGAGAGAGAGAGAGAGAGAGAGAGAGAGAGAGAGAGAGAGAGAGAGAGAGTCACATAGTGGGAAGGAGCTAAGATAGAAGTAGGAGTGAGCAAAGAGAAAAAAAGGTCTATAGAGTGACAAGAACTGCTACAGACGAGTTTTCTAGTGTTTGAGTTTCTAGTGTTCAAAGGTCTACAGTGATAGGAACTACTGTAGATGGGTGAGTTTCCAATGTTCAAAGGTTGCAGAACTTGAGGCGCAATTTAATTGAGGTGAATCTGAGGAAATCAGTAGAGGCACAAATTGAGGTGAATATTGGGAAATCAGAACAACAGAGGCGTATTTTAATTGAGGTGAATCTAGGGAAATCAGAGCAGAGGTGGTGTCTTGGTCTAGAGAATCGAGCAGGAGATGCATCCCTAGCTATCTTGGGAAGACTTCTCTGTTAGATACTTGGTTTAGCTCGATTTATACTCAGTTGTGGTGTGGTGGATCAGTTGTGTGCTGATGAATAGAGTGTCTAGGTAAAGCCCACAGTTTGAGTCAGTGAGTTCACTATAGCTTGGATAACAGTTTAAGTGTAAAGATGGAGAAACTATACGTTTTCTGTGTGTTTGTCTAATGGTACTAGCCCATTGTCTCAGGGCTGTTGAGATAGTGTTGAGTTCTTGTATATTTGAAGCAGACAGTGTGTTTGGGATACATAATTTTTTCTTTGATGTTTTTGTTGTGTTGAGAGTGCTATTTTCATTTAGTTTGAGGAGATGAAACATCTGTGAGTGCCAATCTGATGCTTGTGTAATAGTTTCTGAGTCAGAATTAGAGAAGATCCCACAGTGTCTGTTTTGTGTCAGCTAGACATCAAAAGTGTCAGCTCAGCTGATGGTGTGGGAACCTTGCTATGGTTTGTTTGAGTTGGTATGAAGTGTTTGTAAGCCAGGTCTGACAGATTAGGGTTTCCAAATATGGCATGTATCCACAGGGAGGAAAACACAAGAGCCCATGAGCTGGTTGAGTAGGTGTTCTCTAAAGAAGTACATGTTGTGATAGTCCAGGAACCCTTGTACCAAGAAAGAGAGACCCTTTTTAAAGAGGATCAAGTTTTGTTGACAAGTTTTTTAAGGAAGGAGCTCTGGAGAGTAGATGTCAAAAGAGCCATGAAGTATGTAATGATTGGAGATGCTTTGTACCATAAGGGGAAGATGATATTCTGAGGAGAGTTCTATCAAGTGGAGATTCTAGTTTGTTTAAAATCTTGTCATGAGGAAGGTTGTGGTGGTCACTATGGTGTAGACATTACAAAGATGAAGTTTTTGACTTCAAAAGTTATGTGGCCCAGCATGAATAGGGATATCGACCATTGGTGTAGAAGTTGTCTTCACTGTCAACAAGATTTCCAAAAAAAGATTTTAATTCTTGAATCATTGCATCACATCGTGAGATATGGGGCATTTGAGAAGTGGAGTGTAGATGTGATAGGGTCTCTACCAGGGACTAAGACCAAGAAGTTTTACATCATTACTACTATATATTATCTAACAAGGTGGCCAGAGGCCAACCCATTAGGTCTGCAAATTTGTGTATGAGATGATTTGTTGCAGGTTTGGAAAACCTTTGGAGATGGTCAATGATCAGGGGAGAGAATTCATAGCAGATCTGGTCAAAGAGATGACCAAAAGGTTAGTCATCAAACATATATTTACTACACCATACCACCCCCCCGGGGAAATGGGCTGGTAGAGAGCTTCAATAGAGTATTGGAGAGATTGTTGTTTAAGCTTGTGGAAGATCATCCTAATGATTGGGATTTGTGTCTAGACAGATCAGTTTGGGCTTTTAGGGTGACTGAGAAAACTGCCCACTGGGTACACCCCTTATCACTTGGTGTATGGAGAAGATTGTGTGCTACCTGTAAATGTGATGTTACCATCACTTGACTTTTTGCTACAACATGACATGACCCAAGAAAAGCATCAGAAGAGAAGGTTGAATAATCTATATTCTTTATTGTTGGACAAAGAAGAAGAAATAAAGTGCTATGAGAAGCACACAAACCACCTATCATTTTGCTTGCAGGTACACACTGGAGATGCTACTCTTCTTTGGCATCTACGCGCTCGAGGACGTGCGCAAAATAGGAAGGGGGGAATGTTGCGTGACGAGTGGTGATCAATGCAAGGATGCAACACAAAGATGGAAGCAGGAAAACAAGAGACTTGACATTCTTATTTAGGGCTCTTGTAGAGAGTTCCAAGTGGTAGGTGAGTGTGGGAGTGGGCTTGAGAATAATCCCACATGGGAAGTTTTGGGAGTTTTAGGAGTTTTAGTATAAATAGTAGCTCATTTGAGAGCTCATGGACACTTTGGGCTAAACTCATGCTTGAGCTCTCTTGAGACTAGCTTTCCCTCTTGTTCATAGAGGTGCAAGCTCTTCTCTCTCCCCATCTACACTATTGTATGAGCAATGCTCTTCTAATTCAATGTAATGAGATGATGTTTTTCTCTCTTCTCATCTCTATTCTCTAGTGTGCATGCTTCTTTGTTGATGCTTGTGGATTCTCTATTAGGCTTTGTGTGGTAGTGGATTCAAGCTTAAGCTTCTCCATAGCTTGTAGCTTATCCATGGGCAAGGCATTGCTTGAGTAGTGAATGAGAATGCATGTTTATTTCAAGTTCCATTAAGCTTCAAGGTTTGTGTGCATGCTAGGGAAGTAAGTGCTTGAGAATGAAGTGTGCTTTGAGCTTGTGTGTGCATTAGCTTAGCCTTCTTCTTGTATTGGATGCATGAATGAGTGGGATGATGAGTGAATGAGCTATGGCAAGATTGAGCTTGTGTGTAAAGTCTATGTCAAGGTAGTGGTGTTCATAGCATTTTCTCCATTCATGGATAAGCTTCCGTGCACCGGTACGGGTTGAATCCCTAGCTCCGAAAGGGATGTAAATCCCATTGGATTGAGCTACACCCGGATCATGCTACTCTTGCTACAAGTATAAAGAGTCTTCCATCTCTCCAACAAGCACTTGCAAGATTCAACATGCTACGAGCTTCATGAAATAAGCGTTAACTGAGAGGGTACAAAGCTACACTTCATTACACATCACGCATACAGTGAGTCCACACACACTCCTCTTGGCACACACTACTCTCAGCACACTGACCATCTCTACAGTAGTTGGTCACCCTTTATAATGTGCCTTCCTGATCTTAGCAATGGCTCTACGGTGGTTACAATCCACCGCCTTCACACGTGTGCTACCAAGGCAGTGCTCACATCGTGCGTCATGGATTTTGCTCCGCTTGATGTCACTGATCCTTCTGCTGCCACTGCACTATCAGGCGCAACATCTCCCTACTTGTTCAAACAAAGAGGTTACACATTGTTTTTTATAATGTATATAAGGGGATTATATATTTTCTTTAGTGTTGCAATTTAGCACAAGAAACTTTTTCTTGACAAGTTCAAGGATTGATCTCCGAGTGCGGGTTCTATACACCACTAGGAGGCACATAAGGAACAAAATCAATGGGATCAAAACTGGGGGATGCCGGGATCCCAGCTCCAAGGGAACTTCTCAGCTGAACTTCAATCCTGAACCCTCCATTTGACTCCTCCGAACACTAAAGGATGACTCCAAACCCTCCCAACCTCCCTATCTATCCCAAACATCTGCTTCAGATGTCCTCTCAAGTCAGCACACACCTCCACCAGCTCTAAACATACTCTTATTGGCCTCTCCTACCAACATACTCTTATTGGCCTCTCCTACCAACTGACCAAAGTCACCCTTAGCTGACACAGAAGCCTCTGTTTCTACCTCCAAAGTCCTTCTTTAGTCCCCAAACATAAATCTGTCCTCCAGGATCATTTTGTTATCCTCTAAGGTGAGCTGACCTCACATCCACATCCCCTGATCCATCCTGAATCTCCTACCGACCTTCCTATGCCTCCTCTACTATCTGCACCACCCAGATTGAATTTTGCCTCAAAATTCTGATACAAAATTCTTCTTTTGAAACCTTCATAGAATCAAACCTTCTCCTCTATGTATGCAAACTTCCTCTAGCCCTCAAGTACCTCCTAATTGTCAAAGATATCGCTCACTTAGCTCTATGCTGACAGTTGCAAGCCCTCAGCTGCCACAGACTATACTCATAACCCATATTCTTAAGACTCATGACTACTAACAGCCCAATTTGTCAGACCTAGATTATAAACACTTCACACCAACTCAAAAAAACCATAGCAATGTTCCCACACCATCAGCTGGACAGTTCTGATGTCTAGCTGACACCAGAGCAGACATTGTGGCCTCTCCTCTGATTCTGACTTAGAAACTATTACACAGTCATCAGACATTGTGACCTCTCCTCTGATTTTGACTTGGAAACACAATCATTAGACTGGCACTCACAGATGTTTCATCTCCTCAAACTTATGAAAATAGCACTCTCAATACAATAAAAACATCAAAGCAAAAATTGGGTATTCCAAACACACTATCTGCTCTACAAGAACTCGACAGTCCTAAGACAATGGGCTAGTACCATTAGACAAACATATACAAAACATATAGTTTCTCCATCTATAAACTTAAACTATTATCGAAGCTATAGTGAACTCACTGACTCAGACAGCAGGCTTCCCTAGACACTCTATTCAGCACACAGCTAATCCATCACAGCAACAACTGAGTATAAATCAAGCTAAACCAAGTATCTAACAGAGAAGTCTTCGTGAGATAGCGAGGGACACATCTCCTTCTTGATTCTCCGGACCAAGACACCACCTCTGCTTTGATTTCCCCTGATTCACCTCAATTAAAGTGTGCCTCAAGTTCTGCAACCTTTGAACACTAGAAACTCATCCATCTGCAGCTCCTGTCTCACTGTACACCTTTTTGGCTCTTTGCTCACTTCCACTTCTATCTTAGATCCCTCCCACTATGTGACTCTCTCTCTCTCTCCATTATCTTCAAATCTTCCTTTTCTCCCGTCTCACCGCCTCGCTGCCTTCTGGAACCTTTGCGTCATCTCTCCCCTACCACCATACACCTTCTATTTTGGTATTACGACACTTGCTCTTATCTTCTCCGTTGCCACGATGTTACTGCCACCCTGGACTCATTACACATCTTCATTTATTTTCTATTTGTTTTCACATCCCGTGTTTATTTTGGGCCTTGGGCACCTCTCACATATTGCCCCAACCCTGCTGTGAAACACTTTTAAGTGTTTCACCTCAGTTCTCTGCTTTCACATTACCCTGATGTGATATGGCCTCAGTCTCAAGCCATTTACCCTGCTTACATGTAACCTGCTTGGATCCTACAACTAATAGGACCCATTAGAAAAAACCTCATGAGTGATAAATGGCTCCTCCCACCTAATCCTTGAAAAGATGCAGGGGGGAAGAGAGCTTGAGCTCTTGCAAGCACACACACACACACTCACAAAACCCTAATAGAGAACACACAAGGTGAGAGGCTGAAAATCTTCTTCTTCACTACTCAACACTCAACACACCATATACAAGATAAGAGTACACACAATATGAAAGGTACTCAACCAATACATACACGGGTTCTCTATAGTGTGAACCCGACTAAATGAGCTGGCGCTATAACTATGCCAGTCTCTAGAATGGCTGTCACACAGCCTGTCATCCCACTGGCCGCATATCACCCAAGATCTCACCAACCATGCCAGTGGTGTAAGTGCGGGGCCTATCCCCCAGGCGGGTCATCAGTGTCCACCGCCTCACTAGAGCTCGATATCTCAACACTCCCCCTCGAGCTCAACTCCATCTCATGTACACCAAGCGAAGCCCTGAATCTGCGGAGCTTCTCTGTACCCAATGCTTTGGTGAAAATGTCAGCTACCTGATCCTCTGTGCTGACATAAACAAGGTCAAGGTCTCCTGCCAAGACCTTCTCTCTGACAAAGTGGTAATGGACCTCTATGTGCTTCGTACGAGCATGAAAGACTGGGTTCCTGGCCAACTGTATACTGCTAATGTTGTCACATAAAATGACAACTTGTCTATCCACTGATAGACCCAAATCTCCAAGTAGCTTTCTCAACCAAGCTACCTCACATGCTGCCATAGCAGCTCCTCTGTACTCGGCCTCTGTACTCGATAGAGCAACCGTAGGCTGCTTCTTGCTGCTCCAAGTCACAGCAGCACTCCCCAAAGAAAACATGAATCCACTGGTAGATCTTCTATCTGAGATACTACCAGCCCAATCAGCATCTGTGTACCCATGTACACATATCTCTGTCCCAGTCTCATAGAATAGTCCACAATGCAAAGTAGACCTCACATACCTCAGTATGCGTCTCACTGCATCCAAATGCGGTTTCCGTGGAACCTGCATAAACTGACTCACCAACCCAACAGCATAGCTCAAATCTGGTCTGGTGATCGTCATGTAGATCAAACTTCCTACTATGCGTCTATACATAGTAGGATCCTCCAAGATCTCTCCTGAATCTGCACTCAACTTGCCATTCTGATCCAATGGCACAGAAATAGGCTTACAGCCGTCATACCATACTTGGACAACATGTCCAAACCATACTGTCTCTGCAGTAATCCAATACCATGTGGTGACCTAATCACCTCAATGCCCAAGAAATATCTGAGCTCCCCCAGATCCTTCATCTCGAACTTCTGTCTAAGCAAGATCTTTACATCAAAGATCTCTGCATCATGGTCCCCCGTAATGATCAAGTCATCTACATAGATGACAACAAGCACAACCCCTCTATCACCATGTCTCACGTACAATGAGAAATCTGCATTGGCTACATGAAAGCCAATAGTGACAAGATATTCAGAAATCTTGTCAGACCATGCTCTTGGTGCTTGCTTTAAGCCATACAAGGCTTTCTTCAACCTGCAAACATGCTCGGGGTGACCCACATCCTCATAACCAGGTGGCTGCAACATATACACCTCTTCTTGCAAATCCCCATGCAAGAATGCATTCTTTACATCCATCTGATGTAAAGACCATTGCTTTGACGCAGCCACTGCTATCACAACTCTCACCGTTGCCATCTTGGCAACTGGGCTGAAAGTTTCCTCATAATCAATCCCATATGTCTGCGCATATCCTTTGGCTACCAATCTAGCCTTGTACCTGTTTATGCTTCCATCACTGTTATGTTTAACTTTGTACACCCACTTGCATCCAATGGCTTTCTTGCCTTCAGGCAATTGCACTAAATCCCAAGTTTCATTTCCATATAGTGCATCCATCTCCTCATCCATAGCTTTCTCCCAACACACATTTCCAACAGCCTCATCAATGCATGTGGGCTCTACAACCTGCACAACTTTTGCCATATATGCATAATGATGTGCCACATAACCATCATATGTAAATCTCTGCACAGGGTTCTTCACTCTCCTTGATCTTCGCAGCTTCTCATTCATGGCTTCCATAGCCTTCTTTACACCAGGTGTTCTCATAGCTGGGATCCCAAGCTCCTCATCAAGACTCATATCTGAGCCACTAGACTCTCCATCAACATGAGAATGCCCTGCAGAAATGTCAGGCATACCAAGGGGCTCAACCACTTTCTCTTTTCCTTTACGTGATGTACTAATCACATTTGCAGGGCTGGTATTATGACGCAGCCTGCCACTCCATGGTCTATCAATAGACCCACTAGATGAGGACTCTCCTGGTCCACTCAAAGACTGTGATTGCTGACCTGCATTCTGTGCAACCACACTTCCACTCACATCAGCCCCAATAGCTTCTTTTTCAGCAGCATACCAACTGCTCATCTCATCAAAGACAACATCCCTGCTTACCCTCAACTCACGTGTAGCAGGGTTATAACACCTGTATCCCTTTTGCTCAAGGGAATATCCAATAAACACACATTTTTCAGCTTTCGGATCCAGCTTAGTTCTCAGCTCATCTGGCACATGCACATATGCAATGCATCCAAAAACTTTCAGATGAGACAAATCTGGTTTTCTGCCAGTAAACTTCTCCTCTGGAGTTACATCATGTATGGCTGCAGTTGGAGTCCTGTTCATGATGTATACTGCTGTAGAAACAGCCTCAGCCCAATAGCAATGCGGCATATTCTTCTCTTCCATCAATGCTCGCGCAATCTCAGCAATGTGCCTGTTTTTTCGCTCAGCAACTCCATTTTGCTGCGGAGTATATCTGCATGTGAACTGTCTCCGAATACCATTCTTCTTCAAAAATTCAGAGAACTCATTGGAGAAGTATTCTCCCCCTCCATCTGACCTTAGGCACTTGACATATTTTCCTGTTTGCTTTTCAACCAAAACTCTGAAATTCTGAAAGTGAGTGAACACCTCACTCTTCTCCTTCATGAAATATACCCACACTTTTCTTGTGTGGTCATCAATGAAAGTGACATAGTACCTGCAGCCTCCCATAGACACGGTCTTCGTAGGACCCCATACATCTGAATGCACAACATCTAGTGCATTTCTGCTCACATATCTGTTACGTGGAAACACATGCTTTGTTTGCTTCCCAAATTGGCATGCTTCACATATTTTCTGCATACCTTCCACTTTAAATTTTGGCAGCCCTGTCACAATTCCTTTTGTCTGCATAGACTTCAATCTCTGCACATTTACATGTCCAATTCTTTTATGCCATATGTCTTTGTCTGCAACAACTCCTGAACCATTTGCAAACATCGCAGCACTCATTTCAGGCATGTCTACATCCAACGTAAACATTCTGCCCTCTCTGTTGCCTTTTGCAACCAACCTGCACTTGTCTTTGAAATCTTCAACATAACACCCATCAGGGTTAAACCGAACCTGCAAACCCTGCTCAATCATCTGGCCAACTGAAACCAGATTCTTTGTTATGTTCGGTACATGAAGTACATCTGCAAGGTACTTCACTTTGCCATCCTGCATAGATAATGGCACATCTCCAACGTGGGCAATTGGATGAGCAGTGTCATCCCCTGTTTCCACAAAACCTGGTCTTTCCGGGTTCTTCATCTCCTTGAACCACTCCCCATGACTCGTCATGTGGTTCGAAGCGCCTGAGTCCACATACCATACATTATCTTTTTGTGCTGCATCAACATTTTCAGACATGGCATTTACAACATGCTGCATAACAAACAACCTTTCATTGTCCTCATTATTTCTGCTTGAGGATGCATAGTTGTTTTGCTGCACTTTCCCATTTTGCATGTCAGCCTGCTTCTTATAACATTCTGACTGCACATGTCCTGGCTTACCACAATAGTAGCATTCACGTGCATCATTATATTGCCTTTGCCAATTTCCACGGCCTCTTTGACTCCCCCTGCCTCTGAATCTGCCTCTTCCACCTGCGTGTTGTTGTTGTTGTTGATTCTGGGACTGTTGTTGTTGTTGCTGCTGCTGCTGGCCATAATTCTGATTACCTGTTCGGCCACCTCCTTGACCGCGTCCACGGCCTCCTCTACCTCGTCCTCTTCCTGAACTCGTGTAGAAGGCCTGTTGCTCTGAACTGTTTTTGCTTTGTGAAGACTGTTGGTCTTCACCCAAGTTCTTCTCTTCGATAATCAGCATAGACACCAAATCTGTAAAGTTGGGAATGTTTTCCCGAGTCTGGATAGACGTCTTAAACGCCTTGTATTGTGGCCCGAGACCACGTAGACAGACTTCCACCTTGTCATCATCATCTACTGATACACCAATAGATGCAAGGGATTCCACAATGCCCTTTATCTTCAACGCATAGTCATTCACAGACATGCTCTTTTTCTCGACAGTATGAAGTTCATTCTTCAACTGTATCTTACGTGCCTTGGTATTTGTTTCATAAAGCTTTACCAAGGTGTCCCACGCCTCCTTGGGGGACTTGGCATCCTGAATGTGCCCAATCATGGTGTCCTGTATACTAATGGAAAGCCAATACATTACTTTCCTGGCTCCTTGGTTCCAGTCTTTAAACTCTTTCACATCTGCAGCAGTCGGATTTATATCCGGTATCTCCGGTGCCTCTTCATGCTCACCTTCAATGTAGTCCCAATAGCCTTTTCCCATCAGGAAATTAGTCAGCCTGAACCTCCAAGCATGGAAGTTATTCTTGTCCAGCTTCTCAGCCACAATCTGTGTTATGCCATCATTAGACATCTTGCCAAACACACAATTTTACCAGAAACTGCACTCTGGTTTTTCTGCACAAATGCTGTATTTTCTGCACAGCGGTACTGTAGTACTCTCAAATGTCACAACCAGTGACTTCAATGCACATACATACACCCAATGGCAACTGTAGACCTCTTTGCAGCACCCACAGTGTCTGCACAGTCAATCTGTCTTCCTGCAGTTCTTAAAACAGAGTTCTGCAGAGAATCGATGACTTACCCGCAGTGCTCGAAATCGCCTGCTTTCTGAAAAACGGAGGTCCAGACGCGCCCGAAACGCGTTTTCGGCCCGAAAATTGTAGTCCAAAGGACTGTATAGTTGCCCTGTAGCTTCACTCCGGCGAAGAAAGCTCCTCAATCGGAGATCGTTTGCCGGTGCCTCCCGTAGAGCTCCCGACAAGGGTGTAGTCACCAACACAATAGGGAAGAGTAGTTGTAGCTCTTACCCTCGTACCGCTTCCTGTGGTTCTCTTGCTTGCAGCTCAGCCCTTAGCACGAACCAGGCTCTGATACCATGAAAAGATGCAGGGGGGAAGAGAGCTTGAGCTCTTGCAAGCACACACACACACTCACAAAACCCTAATAGAGAACACACAAGGTGAGAGGCTGAAAATCTTCTTCTTCACTACTCAACACTCAACACACCATATACAAGATAAGAGTACACACAATATGAAAGGTACTCAACCAATACATACACGGGTTCTCTATAGTGTGAACCCGACTAAATGAGCTGGCGCTATAACTATGCCAGTCTCTAGAATGGCTGTCACACAGCCTGTCATCCCACTGGCCGCATATCACCCAAGATCTCACCAACCATGCCAGTGGTGTAAGTGCGGGGCCTATCCCCCAGGCGGGTCATCAGTGTCCACCGCCTCACTAGAGCTCGATATCTCAACAATCCTAACTTTTGTCTAAAAGGTAGTATCCAAAGCATTATTATATCTAAGGACCAACATCCCCTCCTTCAGATCTTTATTTCCTAGCTTCTCATTGAAATTTTCAATTCTCTTCTGTTAAAGCGCGCTGGTTGGTGAAGAATTGTTTGCACTTGATTGTATGACTGTCAGTTTGCGGTACTGAAGCGGAAGATGTAGTTTGGTGCTTGTATCTGTTTTATTCCGACAAAAGAGAAAGAAAATTAAAAAGACAAAAAATAAAAAACATTGGTGCTAAACACCGGATTTGGCCGAGGGGAAAAACCCAATGGGAAAAAGTTCCCTGGCTTCTAGTTCTTATTAAGAGAGTACAAGTGCTAGTCTTGCACTGGGGGGGGTGGATGTATGTCTGCATTCTCAGGTGGGTGGACATCAATAGCTTCAGGATGTAAAGATAAACCAGAACGTAATCCTACCCATGGAGAAGATGGCAAGGGAAGAAGTGCATCTTCACTAACATATGGTATGGGCACAGTAGGAAGGCTAAAGAGGCACCTATGGTTTTGAAACCGTTCTAAAGACTCACTCACATCGAGCCAAAACTGACATGTAGATTCATGGGGAAGAAGAACCTGCAAAATGGGAGGGGTTAGCAAACGAAGGGTGTCTTCGCGCCATGTTTGAGCTCTTTCCTCTTCCGGGAGTCTTTGTTGGTTGGGTCCACGTTGCGGCGTCATAATTTTCCAAAGATTATGTCGTTGAGGTGTAACCCCCATCATCTGCTGCATCATACCAGTGCCATAGCGACGAAAGTATGTGCAACACTGCCAACATATATGGGAAGCATTCCCCAATACCATACGAGCACAGTCGCGGTGGCAGTGTGGAAACGGATGATGTTGCTGGTAGTATAACTCCACAAATTGTCTTCCATAGCAATCCTCACCCACTAGGGCATAAAAATATCGCGAGTGCGTCTGAAAAGGTGCAATGCTATAGTCCCCTTGATGGTCTGGGTGAGTGCTATCTAGGTCCAAAGATGGACTGCATGTGTCCAGCCAAGTCTCCATTTGGTTATTCTACACAACACATAAGGAAGTGTTCAGATTTTAATGCAAGTTGAACGAAGAATGCTAGTATGTACAGGCATGACGGAAATAGAGCTAATAGATTCGATAGATGAATTGCCAAAAAGTAGCTTTTGTAGCATGATAGCTCTTTCAAGAATGAGTTTGCTTTTGGATGTAACGTTATGCAAATTGTTTGTGGGGTGTTGACGTATGGCACAGGTTCCTTTTTGTTGGACTCTTTTTGGTACCCATTTCAGAGTACGTGCACGAGATTGAAGTTTAGTCGGAGGTGAGATTTTAGCGATAGGCATAGGAAATGCATTGGGACAAATAGGAGGAGGTGTGAATGGAGATGTTTGAACACTTCTGAGCTTTGGCAACCATATGGTAGCTGTGTTCTTGCCATCCCATTGGGCTTTCAAAATTTTCTTGGGTCTTCAGAGTGCCCAACTGTAACACCTATGCCTGTAAGATTCCTCCCCCAATCCCTTTTGATGTCTAGTATCTTTCCCTGTAAACAATCCCTCTTCAGAAATATAAAGACCTTGTTTCTAACTGTTTTAGCCTAGAGAGAGAAAATTATTCTAGAGAGAGAATATTCAGATTATGAATATTTTTGGATAGAAAAATAACTCATCTTATTAAAATAAGTTCCTCTGAAACAGAAATTCAAAAAGAATTTCCCAATGTGCAATTGGAATTAATTGGAAATAGGTATAAAGAACCTTAGTCTAAGGGTCTAGATTTTCAGAAATTTTTAGATTATGGTCCAATTAAGGTTCCTATGGACCAATAGCATCAATCCATGTGTAGGGAGGAGATAAATCCAATTTGAAAAAGAAGATACCCAAAATGAGTAAATGCTCACATAAGATGAAGAGTTGAAAATGTACAAGGTTATTAGTAAAAAACTATGAGCAATATTAAAATGATTCCATTATGACACATATGTAAGGAAGGGGAGTTCTTTAAAGGGGGTGCATATTTCACATAAGATGAAGAGTTGAAAATGTACAAGGTTTATTAGTAAAAAACTATGAGCAATATTAAAAATATGAGATATTTTAGGTATCCAAAAATGAGTAAATGCTCACATAAGATGAAGAGTTGAAAATGTACAAGGTTTGTTAGTAAATAAACACATATGTAAGGAAGGGGAGTTCTTTAAAGGAGGTGCATATTTCACATAAGATGAAGAGTTGAAAATGTACAAGGTTTATTAGTAAAAAAACTATGACACATATGTAAGGAAGAGGAGTTCTTTAAAGGAGGTGCATATTTCACATAAGATGAAGAGTTGAAAATGTACAAGGTTTATTAGTAAAAAACTATGAGCAATAAAATTTTGACACATATGTAAGGAAGGGGAATTCTTTAAAGGAGGTGCATATTTCACATGCTTGAATGAGTTTTAAACTAAAAAATAATGTGATATTTTTATCTCTCATCTCTCTTGAACCAAACCAAATCAAAATGGAACCAAACCGAATAAAAAAGTAACCAAACTAGGTCCAAATCTAGTCCCAATTCAACCAAACTGACTTGGAAAATTCTAGAATCAGTTTGTTTGGTTAGGAGCTCAAATTTTCCTATAAATAGAAGCCTCCCCTTGTTGAAAAAAATATAGTGTCTTATGCTTTGTTACTCTACTCCACCTAAGCCAAAATACATAGTGTCTTATGCTTTGTTACTCTACTCCACCTAAGCCAAAATACATAGTGTCTTATGCTTTGTTACTCTACTCTACCTAAGCCAAGAACTGTGAATTCTTTAATAATTCACTAATTTTTGATACTTCTCTCTTTCTTCAATTCCCATTGGTGGCTCCATCAACATACTAAACCAATTGATTGGTTGGGGGCCTCTACTGTGAATAAAGAATCAAGCAAATTATAAGGTAAGTATATTGAATTTTGATCTTTTCTATAATTACTCAATGATTCTCTCTTCTCAACCCCTCTCAAGCTTGAGAAGTTTAATTGATATGGTTTTTTAAGTGCTATTGAAGTTAATTGGTGAATAGTAGTGAAGAGTTACATAATTTAATAAATGCTATAGAAGTTAATTTCCATTTATGTTTAAATTCTAATGGTTTTTATGTAAATTCTCTCTCTCACTCAAGAAATGGTCATACTCATGACCCATTCTTAATCCAAATGAAGCTTTTCATAAAGCTTTTCCTTAATCCAAGATTAAGCTATGCTTGAGGCCAAATTAATGGCTTTTTTCTATGCTTTTAGTTTATGTATATTGATGATTCAATCCATTATGGATTGATGATCCAATTAGAGACCATTCTAATTATTTTCTTAATGATCCAATTAGAGACCATTATGGATTGATGATCCAATTAGAGACCATTCTAATTATTTTCTTAATGTTCCAATTAGAGACCATTATGGATTGATGATCCAATTAGAGACCATTCTAATTATTTTCTTAATGATCCAATTAGAGACCATTATGGATTGATGATCCAATTAGAGACCATTCTAATTATTTCCTTAATGATAAGCCTTATCTCTTAGAAAAAATTGGGATTTATCAGTCATAGTAGCGGAGCTATGGCAAAATTTTTATAGAAATTACGCATAACATAATTTCATTCAAAGCATAAAAAGAGGACTTCCTACCATATTCTAGGAACTATCATCCTAGATTAATTAAAAGAATATTATTATGCATGGAGATATAGATGTTTGCACGTAGATGTAGAGGTATGGATGTGAGTGTGAATGTGGAGGTGGATGTATGCATGGAGATGTGGATGTATGCATGTAGAAGTAGATGTATAGATGTAGATGTGGATGTGGAGGTGGATGGATGCATGTAGATGTAGATGTATAGATGTAGAAGTGAATAGAGATGTGGATGGATGCATATCGATGTAGATGTATAGATGTAGATGTGAATGGAGATGTGGATGGATGCATGTTGATGTAGATGTATAGATGTAGATGTGAATGGAGATGTGGATGTATACATGTAGATGTAGATGTATAGATGTAGATGTGGATGTGGAGGTGGATGGATGCATGTAGATGTAGAGGTATAGATGTAGATGGGAATGGAGATATGGATGTATGCATGTAAATGTAGATGTATAGATGTAGATGTGGATGTGGAGGTGGATAGATGCATATAGATGTAGATGTATAGATGTAGATGTGAATGGAGATGTGGATGTATGCATGTAGATGTAGGTGTATAGATGTAGATGTGGATGTAGAGGTGGATGTATGCATGTAGATGTAGATGTAGATGTATAGATGTGGATGTGAATGTGGAGGTGGATGTATGCATATAGATGTAGATGTATGGAGGTGAATGTGAATGTGGATGTAGATGTATGCATAGAGATGTAGATGTATGTAGATGTGAATGTACGCATATAGATGTGGATGTATGGATGTGAATATACGATATGTGATGTGAGGGAATCTGAAGTGATGAGATGGAAATGATGTGATGGGATGAGTATACATATAAATGGAATATGGAATAAGTAATGTAGATTGATGAGGGATAATGTGGAAAAATGAAAGTTAAAATAGAAATTGTATTGTAAACTGTTTGTAAATGCTGTTTGTAAATGATTGTTTTATGTCAAGAATGCTGGGGGGAGCATTTTGACCGTCTTGTGATTAAAGTCGTGATGGTAAAGTTGCAACTGCTGACGGGGAGTCAATGAAGGACGTCTCGCGTAGCAAGGTCGGCCGAGGTCTTGACCAGCCTCGGTGCGATTAAAATGGTGAGCTTCCGGTACGGTGGATGAGGGGCCAAGGAAGCGGCCTATGCGTGAAGCGCTAGGTCACCTGCGAAGGATCCTAGAGGGTGCTGACCATACGGTGCTCGGGCTCTGGGTCGCCTAGGATACCCACGCGTGCGTCGAGGAAGATATTGGAACAGAGTTGGAGTTGTTTTCTGAAATCGAGCATGGATCTGGTTGATTGACCTTGCTGGTCTTCAATGGATGAGTCCATGGCTCCTTATATGGATCCGTTGGTTGATCTTGCTGATCTTCAACGAGAGTCCATCTTGATAAGTGATTATATTGCCAAGTATTATGGGCTAGGAACTATCAAAACAGCTCCTGAGCGTTCTAGTTGCCAATGATGCCATAGATACTCTGATGAAGGAATGATGGGAAAATTAAGAATCAACTGGATAAATTGGAAGATGATGATTAGTGATACTATGGTTTTATTAAAGGATTGTTTTAAACTGGTTGAATCTGTGAAAAGGCAATCCGGATATCCGTGGGCGAGGCCCCGAATGTGGGACCCCTGTTCCGCACGAGAAATGCTACTTCCGCTGCTAGTATCCCGAATCTGTTGCTCGGTGAGAACAGGGATCTTACAATGCCTGTAGACTTATGGCTGGTAATGTAATTTGATTAGGGAAAGAGTAGAATACTTATGACATTCCAAATAGTTGGAGTTGTAGGAAGAACGCTCTTTCCTTGATAGTCAGAGAGTCTACTTGTGTAGGAGCCTGATTGAAAGTTGTCGGCTTTGTAAGACAAACTTTGACATTGCTTGTGGTTTGAGGAATAGACTCTGAACTTGATTCGGTTGCAATATCCTCCTTTTGATGTGTTTCCTCTGAGATAGAAGTGAGTAAAGGTACCCACTTGCCTTTTTCTTCCCATGTCAGTTTGGAGTATCCCTTCCTGTTCGAGACCTGATGATGTCCTATTGACGCGTCAGCTTGTGTTTCCACCTGGACTCTTTCAGGCTTGGTAAGGCGTGGTTCCCAGTATTGATTTGGTTTTTGTAAGTGAGGTGGTATTGACTACTTTTGTTCTTGAGTAGATTCAGGAACATAATTATGTTTTGCTGTAGTAGTCCCTGCATTCTTTTTTGGTAGCCACAAGGTAGTAGCACCCTCGTAGTAGCCTTGTGCTTGCAGAACCTTCTTTGGGATCCACCGTTGTTGAGTGGTCTTTTTGGAGGTGGAACTGTTGGTTTTGGTGAACCTCCTCTTTAGCTTTGTATTCCTTGGATGTTCCTTAGCAGCATTGGGTCTTGGCTTGCGAGCTGCTTTAGGTAACTAGATTTGAATTCTAAGTGCTTCCCCCCTTCCGTAGCCTTGTGCATATAAGAGAGATGTTGGCACATGCCATCCTTGAGTATTTTCATTGTCATTATTCACCCAAATCATTGGATCTTTTGAGGTTGTCTCTATCATAGTAGTGATGGTCTCCACCTTTTGAAAAGATGGGAGTGCCGAAGCACTTGATCCTATAAGGTGAGTAGAATTTACCAACAAGATGTATTGTCGTGAGTTGCAGTCTATACTGCATCTGGTGGTTCTAATCCATGATCTGCCTAGAACAACATCCACCACTGCTTGGCTCTTGTTAGCAACATAAAAAGTCACGTGCATAGATTGATCCTGAATGGACATATTAATACAGCACTTGCCTAGGGCTGGGGTTTCATCACCAGAGAAACTCTAAAAGTTCAATGATGCATTGGTGAGCAAAGGTTGACCTAATGATGTCCACGCTTCATAAGACAAAACATTGCAGTCAGCTCCCGAATCTATAAGTGCAGATGCTGCAAAGATTGCTCTTTGAGTAGGGATCCTTACATCAATATGAAAGGGATCTACAAAGTCTTCATCATCATTCAAGTGGATGGCTATGATAGCTGCCTTGTGGCGCTCTCGTGCTAGTGCTACTCTAGCCTTAGCTTCTTCTTTTGCTTTATTTTGTAATAAATCTTGAGCTTTTTTACGTGTCTGACTAGCATGTATGCATATCAGCATATCATCTGTTAGAGGTTCTTTATAGCGCTTCAAGCAGCTACCATTGATGAAGTTAGTCATTGGCTCTCCATCTAAGGTTGGACCAAGTCCTCGCATTTTCAGCTTGCGTTTTTGTTTCTTCAATGTGTAAAGCAACACTAGATCACCTCTCCTGAAGCGACCTTTCTTCACATGTGTATCATGCCAACGCTTTTGGCGTCATTTTTTAGCATACATGCCAATGACTGCCAATAGCCTATCTTCATCTAGCCTCTCCAATTCATCGATCCGTGTAGAGAATTCATGATCCGTCCACTCAAGTTGTTTTGCAACTCGAAGTGTAGGTACAATAAATTCTATCGGAAGGATAGCGTCCAATCCAAAAACTAGATTGAAAGGTGTCGTGCCTATGGACGTTTTGTAAGCAATTTCGTAAGCCCATAAAACTGAGTGAAGTTTTGTTCCCAATCTGTTCTATGTCCCTCAACAATCTTTGTAAGCGCAGTGTAAAGAGTCTTGTTTGTGCTCTCAGCTTGACCATTTGCTTGCGGGTGATAAGGCGCTGACCTCTTATGGATGACCATAAAGTCTTCCAAAAGAAAGGTAATGACTTCATTGATAAAATGCACACCTTGGTCACTCACAACCTCAATAGGTAAACCGTAGCGTGTAAACACATGTTCGTATAAAAACTTTGCAGTGGTCCTAGCATCGTTTTTTACTGTGGCTTTTGCTTCTGCCCACTTCGTAAGATAATCTGTAGCTACAATGATATACTCAGCATGTGTATGGCGTGCTGGTGGTTTAATCGGTCCCACAAAATCAATTCCCCATTTTGCAAAAGCTCTAACCCCCATAATTGGTCTCAATGGCATGTCCTCATACTTGGTAGGAGGTTTGGCTCTTTGACATTGATCACATCGTTTGACATACTCTGTTGCATCATGAAAAAGCATAGGCCACCATAGTCCTGACCATAGTATAAGTTTGGCAGTTGTTTCTCCACAGAAATGTCCACCCCCAACTCCTGAATGTGCGTGAGTCAATACGCTAAGGTAGCCACTCTCACAAACACAAGTCCGTAGGTTTCCATCTTTGCCCCTTTTGTACAGCTGGCCTTCAATAATCTGAAAATTCGCTGCTTCTACCTCTATGGCTCTCTTTCTATGCCTAGGCATCTTATCGTCCGTATGACCCTGCGTCAAATACTTCACAATGTACGAACTCCAATTGGGTGTTGTTGAAATATAAAATAGAGTCACATGAGGAATGGGTTTCCTTTGTTGACAAATTTTACAATTCCATACGTACTCTTCTGTATCAGCATGAAGTGTTGGCCACCAATATCCTTTCCACAAAACTCTTTTAACCGTATCCTTTCTAGAGACATGTCTGCCTCCTAAACTCACGTGGACATATGAGATAATCTCATCATATTGATCAGGGTCAGGGCATAGACGGAGTATTCCATCTTTTCCCAATTTATACAATCGCCCAGAAAGAAGCTTATAAGGAGCACAATGCTCTAAGGTCATTATCTTTTCATTGGTGGGACTAATGGAGTTAACAAATCCTGTCGTTAAAACTTGAATGATGGGTTCTGCCCATCTTGGTGCTGTCTCAACCAAGAATAGAGTAGCGTCAGGAATATCATCATCTATACCAATGGGTGCTTCTCCTAAAGTTATTCTGGAAAGATGATCAGCCCGCTGATGCATTTTTCCCTTCTTTATCGCTACTTCAAATTCAAATTCAAGTAGAATAACAAACCAGCGTACAATCCTTCCAGTTGCACATGGCTTGTTCACAAGGTAAAGCAAAGCTTGATGATCTACGAAGAATGTAAATTTGTTGGCCAAAAGGTAATGCCGAAACTTCTTCACAGCATAGATCATAGCTAAACCTTCTCTTTCCGTGGGGTGGTGTAATTCTTTTCAGCACTATTCAACTAGCAGCTAGCATATGAGACTGGAAAGTCCATTTTGTTCTCGCTTGGTTGAGCTAAAATACAGCCAATTGCAAAAGCCGAAGCATCTATATGTACGTGGAATAAATTATCCCAATCCGATGACCTGCGAATAGGTGCCGTCACTAATGCTTTCTTCAGCTTTTCAAAGGCTTCTTCACAATCCTCTGTCCATTCAAATACAACAAGGAGTGTGTACAATGGCCGTGCTATTTCAGCGTACATGTAGATAAATCTATAATAGTAGCCGCAATGACCCATGAAAACTTGTACCCCTTTTGCATTGTAAGGTCTAGGTAGCTCAACAATAACAACTATCTTTTCCGCATCCATGGATATACCATTCCTAGACACAATGTGGCCTAGAATCTTCCCTTGCCTAACCATAAACTTGCATTTATCAGGGTTAAGGCATATGCGATACACTCTGCATTTCTCAAAGATTTTTTGAGATGCTCTGTGTTCTTCTCTGTTTATGGAATGCACACACAAGTCATCCATGAATATTTCAAGAAATAATCGCAGGTATTCTTTGAATGCATGGCTCATCAACCTCTAAAAGGTGGCTGGAGCATTAGTCAAACCAAAAGGCATGACTCTATATGCAAACACTCCCCATTCTATAGCAAATACGATTTTGTGTTGATCCTTGGGATCAATAGATACCTGGTTGTAGCCCGAAAATCCATCAAGAAAACTGTATGCCTTCTTACCAGCTACCCTCTCCAATACATGATCAGTGAGTGGAAGCGGATAGTGGTCCCGGACAGTAGCAGCATTTACTTTCTTTAGATTGACACATACTCGTAGTTTTCCATTCTTCTTAGGTACTACCACAATCGGTGAAACCCATTTTGTATGTTCAATCTCATAAATAAATTCAGTCGCTAACAGCTTGTCAATCTCTTCTTTGATCTTTTTGGCAAAATTATCGTTATAGGTATAAGGACGCTGCTTGGATGGCTTGGCATCCTCTCGCATGGGAATTGTATGCTGGCAGATCTTTGGATCTACCCCCTTAAGGTCTTTGTAACTCCAAGCAAATATATCTCGATACTCTCTCAGAGTAGAGATTAGCAATTCTTTCTCCGCTTGGGTTAAGTCTGTGGCAATCCACACGTTACGTGGATCTTCGCTTGGTTTTGCCACGTCTATTTTCTTGGCGTCCTCAAGGCCATCATAGGAAACTCCTGGTTCCTCAGGTTTCTGTCGAATAGGTTGTTGCAAGACTATTTTCCGATCTTGTATGGTGAATTTCTTGAAGTTTGAGGGGATATTTGTGGTATCCTCTTCTTCCTTTGAGTCATCACTCATGGAAGACCATGCTGCTTTTAGCATTCTCTTCCTTTCTTGCACTAGAGCTTTACGCTCCACTCTCGTCATGGTGCTTTGTTCAGTCTTAACTGAATGCACTGAAGCCTTAGATTTTAGCTTTGGTTTCCTTTTCCTCTTCTTCTTTGGGTTGTCACTCTCCTTCTCGTCTAGCTTTTGCACTAATTGAAAGCCATATCTCCATTTCATCTCGTCTTTGATGCAATCATCAGCTCCCAAGTAGTACAAGTACTCGTTCTTACCTACAAAGGTTGGAGGTGGAATAAAGTCTTCTTTATCCACATCTTCTCTTTTTTGTTATTGTTGTCTCTTTTCCTTGACTTCCTGTTTGCGAACCTTCTGGTGACTCTTGCAAAACTTACGTTTCAGTTTGTCACTAGGAATACTCTCTACCCTTTAACAACAATCTTATCTTCTCTAACTCTGATTCAAGGACTATGGCATCGTCATCAGAATCCTTCCCATCAGAGGATTCTAAGCATCTATCCTCATCTCCTTTGTCAGCTGAGCTGTACTCAAGAGGGGATACTTCCTCTACAGATACCATATCTCCTAGCAATAATGATTTGTTTGCTTCATACCTAGGGGCTTCTTGAGGTTCCTCTGCATAGATCGGTCTTAGCATTCTTACGGGAATAATGTCATACCCATCTGGATCACAGAACAGTGTTTGCCTTGGCAATGCACAAGTGTCTATGGTAGCTAAAACATGGTTCCATTCTAAGGGATCTATCAAGTTCTCAGGAAAAGGTATAGGGATATACGCCTCATCCGCCACACTTCTGTCTATGGTAACATTTCCAGGTTGCAAGTCTCGACAAGATGCTCCACAGATCCATAGATCAGCTCTTCCTTCAAACCTTCCTTCAGACATAGTTGCTCCCGATGCTTCTGAAGAAGAGGAATCAAACTCATCCACAGGAGAGTGCGTCACATCTCGATAAGCATGGTTTTTCAGATTCACCCTCGTGGTTACATTCTCATGTCTGAGGTACAAGTAATTGTAACCCCAGTCTTGAATCATTTTGAATTGGCACATGAATGGCCTTCCTAGGATCACTTCGTAATTTGTGTTCTTGCCAAAGTCTACGATAGCAAAGGTATGTCCGTACTCAATGCCACATGACTTGACTATAACGTTCTCAAGCAATCCTATGGGACTCTCTAGATTTCCGTCTGCCAATTGCAAACTCATCCTTGTACTTCTAATTGCAAACTCATCCTTGTACTTCTAATTGCAGGTTTTCCCCCACATTTCCCATACAGTTTTTGTTGCTATACTCACCCCTGCTTTGCTATCTAGAATGGCTATAGATTCAATCTTGTTGATCTCCACAGGAAGCGTAGTATTTCCTTCGTCGTCTTCACAATGCTTGCCAACTTTGTTCACAGGAACCGGAATTGTTTGCTTAAGCATCAGCTCAGAAGCCTTTGCCTTCAACAACTCCTTAACCTGGATGTTCTGGTTCCACAATCCTTGCTCAGTTAATTGTGTAGCCACTTCTCCCCACAATCTTGGCCTAAGCTTTAAGAACTCTGTGAGTGGAATGGTACACGTAACTGGTGCCGACATTAAAGCTTGTAAACTCCCTATGTCTCGTTCCTGATGAGGTTGTCGTGTCATTGATGGTACTCGCATGATTTGGCTATGTGCTTCGTATAGTCCTGAATATGAGGACAGTGTCTTGCATGTGAGCTTGTTGCTCCGAGCTGAGACAACAGAGATAAAGCATCTAATTCTTGAACCCTTTGATTCGAGAATTCTACTATAGAAAACGGTGGTGACTTGTCAGAAGATGCTAGATCCTCAACTTGTTTTTACACTGCTTCCCATATCTCCCTTGCTACTGCTTCTTCTATTTCAGGAATTTCTTCTCCAAAATCCGCAGTAGTCAATGGTTTTGACTCGTCTGCATTGGTATGAGGTAAATCATCTCCTTCAGGCATTTCTGGGAAATGTAGAGATACAACTTCACTTCCCTTTTCCATGCTTGGTGTGGCTTCTGGTATTGTCTCTAAGTTAAGCTTCAAAGAAGCAGGTCCTCTTGCGTACATAGGTGGTGGGCCGTCTATTAGAGTCTGAGTATCCCTAATCAACTGCTTATGGAGGATAGCCAAGTTGATTGTCTCACGAGGGTTGGGATATTCTTGCAGCTTTGTAGGCAGATCAATCAAAGCTGTGATCCTACTATTATATGCTTGAAGCGCTGCATCTAAAGGCTCGTACACCTTGTCCACAAGGGCTGATCCTCCTGAGCTTTCCTCAGACTCAGATGCTTTTCCCTTTTGCTCATTTTGAGTTTTCTCTCCTATTTGTTTTGTTTTCAACATTCCTTCTAGCTCTTTTGGGATAGAATTTCCTCCATCAGAGCTCTTTTGCTCCTTCGACTTCTTACTCCCCTTGCTGCGTGGTTTACGTCGAGTTGATTTCTTTCTCTCTTTTCCATCTTTGGATAGAACCTTAATCTCAGAGGGTTTCTCAAAAACCTCTTTGATATTCTTTTGCGCTTGGGCTCTAGTCACTACTCTTAGCGACACTAGTTCGTTCTCCTCCTCACTTCAACATAGTTGAGGGGCGCTTTAGCTTTTTGTACTACCGGATTCGCAGGCTTCAACAAGCAATCCTTTGGTAGATGGTCAATGCTACACCCTTGGCAAAACCTCTCTATAGGTGGAAACGTAGATGTTGTGCCTATGTTAGCTAAGAGGGGTCATTTCTTGTTTGGACATTCTCTCGCCCAATGTGGTCCACCACATTCATAGCATGGTCCTATTTGTTGCGTGGGGTATAGTCTCTTTGTAGGATATGGTCCTGGATAACCTTGAGTCTTGGTTCTCTGAGATCCTATAAGCATTAAAGAGCTTGGTCTCCATTAAAGTCATGAACTAGGCTTGGTCCGGTTGGGTTCTCAAAGTAGGGTTTGACAAGAGGATGCTCCACTTCGATGTAGTATGGTTGAGAGCTAACCATCTCCATACCTAATTCAGGATTCTCATATTCCACATATCTAAAGGAAGCTGTGCCAGGTGGAGGAGGTTGAGCTCCAAGCACCGGCCGTGCTTGCTCTTGAGCAACTAAAGTTCTTTCATGGTTCACAACTTGCTGTCTAGGTGCAGAGCTGGCTGCTTGTTCCCTTTGTATCCTTGCAATGTGATTGCAGTCTGAAGTCACATGTGTGTAGTTCCATTTACAAAGCTGGCACCACTTCTTTGTTGGTTGATTGCCAACCAATGGTGTAAAGGTTGGGCACTGCTCGGTTTTATGGCTACCTCCACATCCTCCACATCCTCCACAGACGTAGGGGCCTGTAGGTACAGTATGCATGTATGATGGTTGGGCACTGCTCGGTTTTATGGCTACCTCCACATCCTCCACAGACGTAGGGGCCTGTAGGTACAGTATTCATGTATGATGGTTGGGGTCGGTAGGAAGGTCTGTAGTATTGCCCCATCTTTTTTAATACTATCTCGGCAATCTGATCTGGATTAACTAATGGCACACTAGAGTCAGAGCCCTTCCCAGAGCTACGTTTATCATCCAGATGACTATCTTGGTTTCCCATGCCAGTCAAGTCAAAGTTGTCATCGTAACCCATGGCATCCATGCAACACTCATTGAAGATGACATGCTTCTTTGCGTACAAGTGAGCGTGAAGCATCTTGTTTCGTAAGCCTTCCAGGAAGATAGAAATTAATCTCCCTTGGCTTGGCTTCTCATCGTCAGGGCATCGATTGATGTATTGCTTTAGCCTATTTACACAATCTCGCATAGATTCTTGATCTTTTTGCTTAAAAGCGTAAATTTGAGCTACCGCATTGTGCTTAATTTCCATTTTTGAAAACGCAGCTATAAAGCTCAGGCTCTAAAGTCTGAAACCATGATAAAGACTTACTCTCTAGCGTCAAGCCAAATCCTTCGATTTGTGTATGTGTATCCGTGACTTGCTTCGCATGTATAGCTTGCTTAAAAGCTGCTATATGGTCGTATGGGTCACCGGATCCGTCATACTTCTTGACAAGCTTTTGCAGCGCAGATGGTCTCACTTTTCTAGAATATTCATCGTCATGTCTCCTATATGAGTATCGGCCTCTAAATCTAGGCTCTTCAAATGTCAGTTCACTTGGTCTATGGGGTTCTCTTGGAGGTACATATCCACTTGCTCGTGGTCTTTCTTCTCCCCTAGATTCTCTAATAGCCCCGGGTCTCCTCGTAGGATCAATCGTTGGAAGACTGGTCCTCTAGCTGCATGGAAGGTGCTGGTCGAGCCACACTTGGGGTTCTAGCCCATGGTGGTGCTAGTGTTTCTCCTCGAAAGGCAGATTCATCTGGACGTGCCGTGTCTAAGGTAGACACCTCAGTGAAAAGGGGCCTTCCTTTCCATGTCATTTCCCTAACCTCTGGCCATTCAAGGGTTCTAAAGTCGTTCCCCCATCTATCATGAACACGCTTAGTGAAACCTTCTAGATGCTCTACAGTTATTGTATGCGTGACTGGAAGCTCTAAGCTCGGGTGCTTAGTGGTTGCATAGTAGGTTTTTGCCACATCCCTATACACCTCTTTAATTGGGTTGTCTTGATAGATTTTAACTACTGGAAGTTCTTTTACTATGTCCCATGGGTTTTTCTTGGTCTCTTTTTCTTTTCCCGTTCTTTCTCTATCCTCCCAACTCCTGTCAGAAAACAATTCTTCAAGTAAAGAAATGGGCGTACCAGATCTGCGCGATGTTCCCGTCACATTTGGGTCTGATGGAAGCTCCTTTTTCTACTTTGCTTGTGCGCTAGGTTGAAATACACCCAAAGCATCCACTTGTTAAGGATTTTTGGTGACCTCGTAGCGTACTCCATTTCTACCCATGTACATATCGTCTTGGTAGTTTACCCATGGTGTTAGTTCAAATGCAATTTTAACAACAAACTGGCTCATTGGATCTTTGTAGATCTCACCGCCATGCGCGTTTGTATACAAGAAATGGAGTCTCATGTTGTCAATCAACTCCCCATGTGGGATTTCAAATGGATTAGCAAAATCTGCCATACCAATGGGTGTGGATGGTCTATTCATGCCAAATGACTCGTTTACGTCCATTGAAATATCACTCTCGGTTCTTGAGAGGCTCTCTGTTTGAGACTCCGAAGATGTCTCGAGAATGCTCTCCAAGTTGCCAACAACTGATTGAGTGCCGCTCCCTTGAGTGGTTACCCTAGATGGTGCACTAGTGTTACGTCTCCCTAGTATTGTTCCCGAGCGTAGATGCATATGCTATTTTTAGCACGTTGCAGTGTCCAGTTTGAATTTTTTTATGTTATATATATATATATATATAAACCCTACATAACCACTAAATGCAACTCACATGAATATGTGAGTAAATACATATTTTATTTTATTTTTATTATTTATTTATTTTTTTAAATAATTACACAAAAATACAAATTATGCTAAAAATACTAATTATGCAAAAAATTACAAAAATTTAAAAAAAATGCAAAATATGCAAAAAATGTGGACTCAAAATAAAACACATAATTTATAGATTTATTATTATTATTATTTTAATTATATATATATATATTAAATGCAAAAAACCCAAAAATTACCTAGTATGCAGAAATTGCAGATTTTTAAAAAATTAAAGACTAACAAAATAAAAAAAATAAAAAAAAATAAAACACTAACCTTTTTGGGCCGGCCACCTTATCGTTTCCGAATCCTGCGCCGGCCACCTTATCACCTCCACCGCTCCCTCTGCTGCGCCTTATCCGGTCGCCTTCTCTGCTGCGGCCTTCGCTTCCACAGGTGCCACCTTCGCTTCGCCTCCTCACCTTCTGAGACGAAGGTGCCGCCTTCGCTTCTCCTCCTGGCCCTTCACTTTGCCTGAGCTGAAGCTCGGCCAGCACCTCATTTTCACTTTCTCCTCCTTACCTTCTTCGCCAGCAACAGCTGAAGCTCGGCCAGCACCTCACCTTTGCCTTCTCCTTAGCAACGTTGGGGAACATGGCCTCTGCGTGCTTCTCTTCCACCGGCGCCTGTCTCCCTGGGCCGCCACTGGCTCGACCCGTGGCCAGGCTCCTCTGCCGCAAGACTTACAAGGGTCTCTCCTTTTTGGACTCGAGGCTTCTCTCTTCTCGGTTGATTCGTGCAGCTCTCTACTTCACTATCACCCCCTTCTCCGCCACCACAACCTCCGCCTCTCCTGCGCCCGTGCCCAGTTTACCACAGACGAGGTCGACTCGTTGGACGCTTCCAACAGGTACCTCAACTTCTTCGCTACAGTCGCCTTCCCCTCTTCTGACGCTACCGCCTCATCCTTTGCTGCCTTCAGCGGCCAGTCGCCTTCTCTACTGCTGCGGGTGAGGTAGAGATGGCCGCCTTATCCAGCCTCTCCTCCTCTCTCTTTGCTGCCGTGCACACAAGACGAGCCACAAAGCACTTTAAAACTAATTTTTCTAACTCTAATCTATGAACAAAACATGAACACAACAATGAAAGTAACCATGGAAAGCATAAACATGAATGAAAGCATTGCAATAAACAAAAAACATTAGCGGGAGTAGATCTCAACTGCACAAGTAAGTACTAATCTACTTTTTCTCTTCTAATCACTAGCTCCGAGATTCCACACTTGTGCTAACCCTAAACCTAAAAACAAAAAGAATTAGTGGTAGTAATGCAAGCTTCTCAATCGGTTTTGAGTCTTCTCCCCAGCAGCGGCGCCAATGGAGAGACGGAAGACTCTTTACACTTGTAGCAAGGGTAGCATGATCCGCGTGTAGCTCAATCCAATGGGATTTACATCCCTTTCGGAGCTAGGGATTCAACCCGTACCGGTGCACGGAAGCTTATCCACGAATGGAGAAAATGCTATGAACACCACTACCTTGACATAGACTTTACACACAAGCTCAATCTTGCCATAGCTCATTCACTCATCATCCCACTCATTCATGCATCCAATACAAGAAGAAGGCTAAGCTAATGCACACACAAGCTCAAAGCATACTTCATTCTCAAGCACTTACTTCCCTAGCATGCACACAAACCTTGAAGCTTAATGGAACTTGAAATAAACATGCATTCTCATTCACTACTCAAGCAATGCCTTGCCCATGGATAAGCTACAAGCTATGGAGAAGCTTAAGCTTGAATCCACTACCACACAAAGCCTAATAGAGAATCCACAAGCATCAACAAAGAAGCATGCACACTAGAGAATAGAGATGAGAAGAGAGAAAAACATCATCTCATTGCATTGAATTAGAAGAGAATTGCTCATACAATAGTGTAGATGGGGAGAGAGAAGAGCTTGCACCTCTATGAACAAGAGGGAAAGCTAGTCTCAAGAGAGCTCAAGCATGAGTTTAGCCCAAAGTGTCCATGAGCTCTCAAATGAGCCACTATTTATACTAAAACTCTTAAAACTCCCAAAACTTCCCATGTGGGATTATTCTCAAGCCCACTCCCACACTCACCTACCACTTGGAACTCTCTGCAAGAGCCCTAAATAAGAATGTCAAGTCTCTTGTTTTCCTGCTTCCATCTTTATGTTGCATCCTTGCATTGATCAATGCAACAGTGCTGATTTGTATTGGGTATCAGTTCTTCTGTGTTACTTTATAATTCTTATGAAATGAAATTAAGAACAATTTTGCCATTACTTTTCTCTTGGAGCAACCAAACAAAGAAGAACAACCACAAGAAAACCTCGAAAACGGTTCAAGGGAGCCATGGCATCATTAGCTAAAAATTTCTCGATGTTCTTAGGGCGATACAGAGGAAGATGTAGATCGCATGTGAGGAGGTTTAAGTAATATTGGAAAGTGGTCAGACCTCGGGATTTAGAAGAACCAAAGCTGAGTGAAATCTGTAGAGATGCCTTCATGGATACTTTCAAGGACAAAGCCATGGAGTGGGTGTCAAAATATCAGGACAACCATTTCCAGACCTATGAAGAAGTCATGATTGCCTTTCTGGGAAGATTTCGCAAGATAAAGTCGGCAGCTCAACTCTGTGATCAAATGAGAGAGCTCTGACAAGAGGACATGGATGTGGAAGCTTATGCAACAAAACTATTAAGCTTGAGGCAGAGAGTGGTGGAACAAACCTGACCCTCGATACAAATTGTTACTTTTATTGGTTTGTCCAAGGGCTTAAGCCGAACATCCATGTAGTAGTCAGCACAAAGCAAGCAAAAACTGAATAAGAATTCAAGGAGTTGGTGGAGCTGGCCAAAAAGGCGAAAAAAGGAAGTCGGGAAAGGAGACAAAAGAGGAAGCCCAGGAAGAGCGTTACCACTAAAGAGGATGGTCCAAGCAACTCTTCGTCGCAGGACACTCCAATGGGGTAAAAAAGAAAGACAAAAAGAAGAAATCTGAGAAGGTACAAGCAAGTTCTGGAGAGCTGATGCAGCAAGTGAAGCAGCTGGTGTAAGAAATGAAAAAGGGCAAAGGTGCATATTTCTAGAAGAATGTGTTCTATTCCCAATGCAAGTAGGATGGTCACCTGAATGAGGAATGCACTGTACCTCCAACTTGCTCTATTTGTAACATGTACAACCACAGTACATGGAACTGTAGGTACACCATGAAGAATAAAGCTCTTATGGTGAACAACATAGAGGGAGCGGAAAGAAGACCCCACGAAATGGGAAGGTATGGGAATAGAGGTTGCATACATTTTCAGGGAGAAGAGGCCAAGGACATTCCGGAGGAACCACTAACTTCACATGCTACTATTATCAATAGCCTGGACATACCAAAGCAGAATGTGCCATGAAGAAAAATCTGAAGAAAGACAAGCAGAATTGATGCAGCTCAAGGAGAATCCACCAAGTGCCAACATGATGTAGGGAGAGGACATGCAGTTAGAGGTTCATGACATCCTAACAGCAGTGACAAGGGCTAAGGCAAGTGAATCGGGTGTTGTGATAATTCCGCTTAGTGATCAAAACTCACCCAAAGGTCGCAAAAAGGCAGCTCTGGACCGGGAACAACAGGAGAAGGTGAGAATTCAAACTGTTAGGGAAATAGAAAGAAGGCAAGGCAAGAAAAAGGAGGATGAATAAAGAGAAATCACTGTAATTTTTTTGAAAGCAAGTGGAAGCAAGCATGCAGAGCACTTCGACAAGGAATGCCTAGAAGAAAACTAGAAAAATGCTGACTGGGAATGTGATGTCAATGATGCTCGATAGATAGGATCGACTAACGCAAGTATTGGATTTATTTCCAAGGTTCAAGGCCAAAATTTTGATGGGTAAGAACTGAAGCACATGGTAGAGGAAGAAACTCTAGAATGTGGCAATATGCAAGAAGAAGAATCACCAGCATCTAGAGATGATGAAGTGGCCAAAGTCACAATTCAACTCAACAATGTTCTCATTAATGATACAGTGCTGGATGGAGGGTCTGGAGTGAATGTTGCCACACTAAAGAAACCGCATTAGGATTGGGCCTCACGTGGGATCCCATTCAGTTCAACATAAGAATGGTCGACAACAACAGGGTGGTGGTACCAAAAGGGATCATAAAAAATGGCTCAATGAGGATCAAGCAGGTTGAAGTCAAGGTCAACTTAGTAGTTATCACCACATAAAACTACACCGGTCTTACCAGGTATTATGAGAAAGGCCTTGGCTGAGACATGGTAAGGTGAAGCAGGATTGGGGTAGCAATAGAATCACCATCAGAATGGGAAAGCGGAAAGTGCATGTGGATCTCACGGATGCAAAGAAACTAGTGAAACCTGCTTAGAGGCTAGTCCATGCCAAAACTTTCAACATGTCTGAAGGCTTTGATCACGATGAAGAGACCAAAATAATTCGTGAACATCCAGACCTGGTGCCCTTGTACATGGGGGGAAGCAACAAGGCATCATGTAGAAACAAAGGGCGGAAATGCGGAGGTAGCATATGATCAAATAAAGAATGCAGAAGAAGATTTTAGAAAATAGAAAGCTCAAAACTAAGCAAAACATTGCACAAGAAGGCCTCGGAAGAAATTAAGTGGGCCTAGAATCTGGGGCAAGTAGAAGAGATCTAAAAAATCCGAGAATGGCTGCAAAAGCAAAAGGAGAACCAGGAAAAACAACGCCGCAAAAGTCAGCCTGGACAAGTTATAGGAGGTGAATCTAGGGGAAGAAAAAGATTCAAACAGGAGTTGGTATCCTTAGTGAAGGAATACCAAGACATCTTTGTATGATCGTATTATGAAGAGATGGAAGACATTGACCCTAAATTTTTCTAGCACAACATCAACCTAAAAGAGGGAGTCATACCTGTTAGACAACAGAGGTACAGAATGAACCCAAACTATACAAAGCCAGTCAAAGAAGAAATTGACAGACTATTGAGGGTGGGTTTCATCATCGTACCAGTAGAAAAAGGCACCTGGATATCTCCCATTGTGGTCGTATCCAGAAAGAATATGAAGATCAAAATATGTGTAGATTATCGCAAGGTTGAATGTAGCAACAAACCCAGATCCCTTTCCACTTCTATTTATGGACTCCTTGCTAGATGAAGTAGCCGAAAGGAGATGTACTCATTTTTGGATGGTTTCAGCGGGTACAACCAAGTCAAGATGGCTTCGGAAGACTCGGGAGAAAACAACCTTCATCACAGAGCAGGGTGTCTTTGTGGCAACTATTATGATGTTTGTCTTAAAAAATGCACCTACCACCTTCCAAAGAATGGTGCAGGAAGTCTTCTATGACTACGTGACAAATTTCATGAAAGCTTTTGTGGATGATTTCAGTGTGTCCAGAGATAAAGCTAAACACATCTATCATCTGAGGTTATGTTTGCAAAGATACAGAGATACATTTCATGAAAGCTTTTGTGGATGATTTCAGTGTGTCCGGAGATAAAGCTAAACAAATCTATCATCTGAGGTTATGTTTGTAGAGATACAGAGATACAAGGCTGAAGTTGAATTTGGCCAAATGTGCATTTGTAGTAAAGTCTGGAACACTCTTAGGACACATCGTGTCAGCCCAAGAATTGGCCATAGATCTAGCTACGGTGGAGGCCATATCCAAAATGTCCGCTCCCTAGAACATAAAGGAGCTTGAAAGATTCCTTGGCAAGGTGAAGTGGCATTCAAGGTTTTTGAAATACTTAGCACATATAGCTTATCCATTATATGCATTGACAAAAAAGGATGGCAAATATGAATGGATCCCGGAATGTCAGAAGGCATTCCATTGGCTAAAGATCATGGTATCATGTGCATCGGTAATGGTCAATCCGGCATGGAATCTGATATTCCATGTTTATGTAGATACTTCAAATAGGGCAGTGGGCAGCACACTCATGCGGGAGAAACAAAAAGGGTACATGCAACCTTTACATTATGCCAGCAAATCTCTCACAAGAGCAGAAAGAAACTATAGTACAACAGAACGGGAACGAGAGGCTCACTCCATGATCTTCCTTGTTTGTGAACAAGTTTCTATACTATCTTTTGGGAAACAAATTTGTTTTCCATCTGGATCATCAAGCTCTCATCTATCTGGTAAACAAAGCTTTGGTGTGGGGAAAATGGCAAGATGGATGCTTCTACTTCAAGAATTTGAGTTCACCATTCAGTACACACCTAGAAAAGAAAATGTAGTCAACCAGAGTAGAAGGAGTAGAAGGAGATTGGTATAGCATAGACCAGATTCTACGCAGATATGTTCCGGACCATGAGCAGCAAGCAGTGTTAAGAGAAACACACTGCGGCATAACTAGAGGTCACATGGGTGGTGATATAATAGCTCAGAAAATTTTGCAAGCAGGCCTGTGGTGGACTATCGTTAGAGATGCCAACATAGAAGCAAAGAATTGTGATGTCTGTCAATGCATGGGTCAACCTGGAGATTTTGTAGGTTTCCCATCACACCCATACTACCACTCTCACCATTCATGAAGTGGGGATTGGATTTATCAAGCCACCCACAAAAGGCAGCAGATGTGAATACATCATTGTAGTAATAGATTATTTCACCAAGTGGCCGGAAGCTAAGGCTGTGAGAAGCAACTCCGCAAAAGAGGTGGTTAAGTTCCTCTTCAAAGACATCATCGCTAGGCATGGGTTGTCGGTGGAAATAATCAATGATCAGGGGACACATTTCATGAACAAAGTGATGAAGGGATTAATGGTCGAAAGATACCTGATCAATCACAAGAAGTCCTCACCTTACTTCTACACAATGCAATGGTTAGGCGAAATCTACCAACAAAGTGTTGACCAAGATTCTAAAGAAAATGATAAATGCCAACAAAAATGATTGGGACGAGAAGTTAGATGCTGCCCTATGGACACTCTGGACATCATTCAAGGTCGCGCGATCAGGTAAACACCATTCAAACTGGTCTATGGTTTAGAAGCAGTCATGCCAATGAAGTATGCGGTACCCAGTTTGAGAGTGGCCATTCAGGAGAAGCTTCGAATGGAAGAATCTCGAGAGCATAGAATACATGAACTCCTAGCCTTAGAGGAGGAAAGGCAAATCAACTCTTTAAAAGCAAAGATAGTGCAAAGAAGAAGAAAGTCTTGGATTGATAGGCATCTCAAGCACATAATTTTTGTAAAAAGGGACCTTGTATTGTTCTACAACGCCAAGTTGGGACCTCATCTCAGAAAATTCAAGATCCGGTGGATAGGACCATTCATAGTGAAAGACTCGGTTAGCCAAAATGCTCACCTTAGAAAAATTAGATGGTAAACCCTTTCCAAAAGGAGTCAATGGCTTCAGGGTGAGGAAATACAAATGCCAACTTAGTGGAAATCCCACTAGAAAAAGAAGAAGCGGAAGACCAAGAGAGCTGGTCTAGAGCATTTGATGTGGCATGATCTCACCAGTAGAGGTGGGGATGCAGAAGATTCAAAAAATTACAAATTGCAGAAGGGTGGCTAGACCGCAAAAGTCCTAATTGCTATGCAAACAATCAAAGCTTGGACAACAAAAAAGCAAGTGACCAAGTATGAGCTAGCTCGAGCCACATCAACAATGGAAAAGGCCATATAAGCAACTACATGAAGGGCACATGTGGCAACTTCATTAAAAATCCACTTACAACGGCAAGGAGGGAAAATGGCAAAAATGCTTTAATAGCATTAAACCAAGTTGCCGGGCATGATGTAAATCGAGAGTCACATCACATTCAAATGAAGAAAAAGGAAGCTAAAAGGAGAACACATCATAAAAGAAAACACAAACGCTCGAATTCACATTTTTCTCTCTTGCTTGACACACTGTCACCCATCTGTAGTACTCTTTCAGAAAATAGCACCATGCCGAAGATCAACATAACACTCAGGCCCAAAAGAATACCAGAGAAAAGCTTATGCATGCCCATGTTCATCCTGGACATGAGGAGTTTTGTCAAAATCAAGGACAATCTTACCCTCTGCCACAAGGTACTTGTCTGAGAGCTCCATATCGAACACAAATAATTTAGCTTAAACAGATGTGTGTTGCCAAGGACTAAACACATGAGATTGTCCTTTCCTAATTTTTTCACCACCCCGTAAACACTCATCAGTGATTGGATTGGTTGTTAAATAGCTGGCACTGCAAATCTATTTCTTTGATTACTAACTACCCATGGGATCTAAAAATAGTTTCCACATTTCCCAAACTCGATGCAAACACACGAAAGATAGAAGCGGCCATCCTTTACAACAACAATGAGAAGGTGAAGGAAAGAGTGCTAGAGTGGACCACCCAAAGAGAAAAGTGGATCAAATATAGTAACAAAGAGGATGGGAACGTGTAACACAAAAAAGAATGTACACTTGAATTGTATTTTCTGGTCCTAGAGAAAATATCATATAATCCAATTTTGAGATTCTGTGTTATCAGCCTTAGATCTATGACTACAAAGGAATGAGAGTAATTGAAGAGAATCTAAGACAAGATGAATTTAATGACCAATCAGTGTTTATAATAGTGTGGATCATTTAAGACACCTAACACTTGGCATTATAATATTTAGTTACTATTTTTTCTCTTATAAATGCTTTTTTGTTCTCTCTCTCTCTCTCTCTCTCTCTCTCTCTCTCTCTCTCTCTCTCTCCCCCCCCCCTCAATCTCTCTCTCCCTCTTTATTAAAATTAGAAGGATTGATTTTTTTTTGAAAAAATAAAACCCCACATCCCCCATCCCAAGTGGCAAGCTTGCCACTTGGGATGGTGGAGGTGGGGTTCTCTCTCTCTCTCTCTCTCTCTCTCTCTCTCTCTCTCTCTCTCTCTCTCTCTCTCTCTCTCTCTCCCCCCTGTTGGTAACCCTAATACCAATGTTCACCATCCCTCTCGCTTTCTTCGCTCTCCCTTCTTCCTCCCCCTCTCTCTCTCTAAAAGGGGAAGTGGGGTTCTTTTGTCATTTTTTCCAAAATTAGAGAGAGAGAGAGAGAGAGAGAGAGAGAGAGAGAGAGAGAGAGAGAGAGAGAGAGAGAGAGAGCTCTTTCCCACCCTTCCACCCCCCCTCTCTCTCTCTATATATATATGCATATATATATATGCATATATATATATGTATATATATATATATATATATATATATATATATATATCCCCCTCTCCCCCCCTCTTCCCTCTCTCTCTCTCTCTCTCTCTCTCTCTCTAGCTCTCTCTCTCCTCATCTCCCACCCTTCCTCCCTCCCTTCGTTGCTTACCTTTGTTGCTGGAGTTTTCCTTCCCAGATGTTATCCATTAGGAGCTCCTAGTACTTTACTTTTTCTCATAGTTGTTATTTCAATTTCAGTTAGTTGTTTAGTTGTTTTAGCTTTTCTTACATAGACATTGTATCAGATCCACCAATTGTTGTAACCTTTTTAGTCTCATAGGTCATTTTGGCCTTTTGAGGACGTGGGCTTTGCAATACTTAGCCCAAATATGTGGCTTGAGTAGGAAGGGTCACCTTGCCAAACCGGCTGCTTGCCCAGAAGATCAAACGTGAGGGGTTGAGCATAGAAGTGGGTCTTGATGTAGTCACACATTGTCTGTATGTGGATGCTGGCGTTTCTAGCATCGTGCACTTAGCATCATAGCTAGAGGACATGGATATCTACGAAGTACATTATCATGTGAGGGGTGCCTGTTGGAGTTATCGGCATAGCAAGATTTGTATTGCCTGCTCAAATTTGGTGCAGTCCAATGGATTATGCTAGTTAAGGGGGATTAAGGGGGGGATCCACTTCCTTGTGCTCCTATGGAGGTTGGGCTGGGATTTCACCCTTCTGTAGGGAGGTTGGTGAAGGGAGGTCAGTGGGTTGAGGCAGAGGGGTTTTGGAGGAAGAGGGGGCGGTGGCAAGCGATGCATCAAGGAGAGGAGGTGGGTGTGCCCATGTACAGGGAACATCTATTAGGTGCATAGGCAGGCCCAAACCAAGATGGAGGGAGGAAGGGGGTGATGGTGGTTATGCTGAAGGGAGTGGTGAGGGAACTTGAGAAGGGGTTGTGGGGAAGGTGAGTGAAAAAGGGTAGAGTAGTGGGTGAAGAGGTTGAAGAAGGAAAGCTAGTGCCTACTGTTAATGAGTTTTTTGTGGAAGGTGGGGGGTTCGTGGGGTTGTTGATGGGCACCAGTGGTGTGGGGGGTGGTGTGAGGGGTTCATGGGGGTGTTGAGCACCAGTGGTGTGGGGGGTGGGCTGGGAGGTGGTTGAGAATTGGGGCCAGGATAGGAGCGGGAGTGTGGGTTAGGGGAGGGTGTGGTGGGGGAGGGTGGGAAGTAGGGGATCACCTTGGGTGCGGGGATCGTGGCCTTTGTAACCCCCATCATCATCATTGTCGTTGTTGGGGTTGCATGCTGGGAGTTTGGAGAAGAAGAAAGCCTTTGCCTTGCGGGCCTCTTTGGGGGTGATGTCGAAAGGGAAGGCGATATGGGAGTCATCGAATTGGATAATTACGATGGAAATTGGCAGTAGTAGATATGGTGGTAGAGGACGAGGAGGCCAGAAGTGGAGTAAGGGGGAAGGTCATAGTAGGTGGAGGGCTTTGTAGGTGTAGTAGAGGGTGCTCCAACTGCTTCATTTTAGGAAGGCGAGGGTGTCAATGGAGTTCCAAGTGGGGTACAGGTACAAAAAGAGGCCATGGGGGACTGAAAGCTCGATGGAGGCGTGAGTATCTGTGGCTTGTCCATACTCTAGGAGCATGGCCCCCAGTTGATGAGGTTGGTGGTGGGCGAGAGGGTTAAAGGGAAGGCTGAAGAGGATGGTGGGGTTGGTAAAGGAAATTTGGTTTTGGAAAAAGAGGGTGACAAGGAAGTTAATAAGGGGCGAGGGAGTTTGGTGATGAGGTAGGAGAGGGTGGAGGCATTGAGGGGGTCGTTCAAGAAAAAGATTATGTTAGAGAAGTTTGAGCTGGAGAGCGCGATAATGGAGTTCAAGGCATTGGAGTGGAGAGGCTGGGAACTCGGTGGATGGTAGCATCCATTAAGGCATCAACTTTGTGCTTCATGGTGTTGGACATTTTCCCCGTAGTTGTTTTGCTGGTTGGGATTGGAGGGAACGCTCCTCTGTTTCTTGTAGCTTGGCATATTTTTGTTGCAAGGTTTGCTTTTAGTGATCTGCTTATAGGAGTCAAAGGAGGCACAGATCTTGTTGCAGCCATCCTCGACGTTTTGGGCATGGTGGCGGCGCATGTCCTGAGCTTTGAGCTTTCTTCTGGGCTAGTGAGTGGGCATGATTTGCGGTATGAGCATCCTCCAAGGCTGTATGGAATTCCTGTTGAAGTTGGGTGATAGTAGGGCTAGGGCATCGAGGGTGCGCTCGTCGGTCCTCCACCAGGGATATCTGCAGCAACTGAGTGTTTGCAAGGAGAGCTGCTTGGAGGTCCTGTTGGGTCTGGAGTTGATCAGCTTTGCTAGGATCATGGCCTATTTGATGGCAATTACTTGCTTGTGTTGGCTCTACATGTAGTCCATCGTGGACGTGATGAGATCCCTGGAGTGAAGTTAGAGAAGCCTTTTGGAAAAGTTAGGGAGGGTGCCATAGGAGGACCTGATGCCTTCAGAGTACACTTGTTTGGGAGCAGAAACACCCGGCCTATACCTAGCGGAGGGTGTCCATGGTATGGTGTTGTAAGGTAGAAGGGGACATCGACGACCTTTCGTTACGGATTGTGGATCGAGATTAGGTGTGTGGAGGAGGTTTTCTTCAAGGAATTGGGCTATGCGCCGAAGTTCCTCTTATTTTGTTGCTTTGCAGAGGGCCTCCTCCTCTGCCTGGGGATTGGGATGGTGGTGCTTGGAGGGGGATATGTTGGTGAAGGATGGGGTTTAGGGATAGGGAGAGGGATGGAGGTGCTTCCTTTAGGCGGATAGGTTGTGGAAGATCCTCCTAGTTGTCGCTCATCGACAACATGGAAGAGCACTTTGGTGAGTAGGGAGGACGCTACCAGCTTTCCCTAGGGGTTGGAGTAGATGGTGTGCAGCTCCTTATGCAGATACTCTACCCAGTTCACGATGATGCCTTGGGGGATGCGGGTGAGAGTCAGCAGGTTACAACAGTTGAAGCGGTTTGCAGTGTGTCGTGAGGAAAAAGGAAAGAGCATGGGTGGGCATGACCAGATCTTATCGTGTAATGTTCTGCCACTCCATGTTGTCTTTGGTGGTCAGGCCTTAGAAGATGTCATGCACATGTCACATGACATTGCTATGGTGCATGTACGGCTGCTCGACTTGTCACATGACATTGCTATGGTGCATGTACGGCTGCTCGACTTGTGGGAGGTGGAGCGCATTGTAGACGAGGTTGAGACTGGACGGTATGGGAAGCACCTTTGTTATCTGGGACCTACCCTATAGCTTGGTTGGCATTGCATGTCATGATGAAGTAGATAAAATTGATGAGGTTGGGTCCCCATGGCTGCAAGGTGGGCAACCTGTTGAGCCCTATCCACTCTAGGCAAGTGATGATGGCACTCGATAGCAAGGCTTGGTGTAAGGAGCAACTTGTGCTCAACCTTATGCGTGTTCTTCATCAGGCTGCGGATAGCATGGCTGTCAACCTACTTTATTAAGGCTTCACTCAGATGGGAGAGTTGGTGGGGTGCCTGTCGTACTCCTCAAATCTATGGTTGGTGTGCCGTCTCTTCTTTTAGGGAGTGTGATCTATGACCTCAAAGGAGGAGGCAGAGTGTTCGGGTTTGGCCATGATAGTAGTGGGCGGGCAAGCAAGCACGAAGCAGTGAAGATTTGAGTGAAAAACTGCAAGAGTTTAGCAAGGAGGCAAGAGGAAAAGTGAGGAAAATGAATGGGGGTGGGCCCTTATATAGATTTTCAAGATAAGCACAATCGTGGCTTCACAAAGGAACGGGCATGGCTCCATTGAGGAATGGTTGTGGCTTAAGTAGTGAATGGTCGTGGATTGACCAGTGATGAACGCTCATGACTAGGGGGGCTAGTGAATGGCCGTGGACTGACCAGTGATGAACGCTCATGACTAGGGGGGCTAGTGAACGGCTAAGGCTTTACAGACAAACAGCCGTGGATTCAAGGAAGTGAACGGCCATGAATTCATGAGTGAACAACCATGGACTTATAGGTGTTTGTGTTTGGCACACCCTGAACAGGTTTTATACCCAAGGACTATGTCAACACTCCATTATGGGTTTTGAATTGATCCTTGCCCAATTGGTGATTGGGGAGTAATCATTGAGACCAATTAGTTGTAGGCAAGGTTGGAACTCTTGAATCGTTGTTGCTGCCTCTTGGGAGGAGAGGCAAGAGGTTGAGTAGGGATGTATTAGGGAAGTTGTATGATAAAGGCAGATGGGGTAGCTGAGGTGTTGAGGGGATGTCACTGGTGGAGATAGTGGGCAATGCTGACATTGCATTGGCTTTCTCTTGGATCTTTGCTTTTCCCTTATCCTGTAAAGTGCTAGTGGTGGCAACATTTGGGGCTAGCTTCGGCCTCCATTGAAAATTTTGTGGTGCTATGAGCTTGGGGGAAGGGATGGTGCACATTGGCAGCCATGGGGTAGCCAGATTTGCTGATTGCCTTCATATAGAACTTTTGGGTTGTGAGAAGAGTTTTAGGTACCCACCTGTAAGCAATGTGAGGACAAGGTGGGTTATGGTGACTATTTTACTATAGAGAGGGTCTTCGTCGGATAATCTCCCTGACCTTGCACGCTTGTGGTTTTCTTGGTGTAGGTTGACGTGTAGTTCAGGTAGTATGTTAAGGTGTTGGAGCATTTGGGTTTACCGAGGTTTGAGGGGAAAGGTTGGATCTTCGAGGAATCCAGAGGGTAGGCGCATCATCATAATAACCTTGGGCAGCAAGGATCTTCTTGAGAACCCAACAATGAGTATGTGGGCTGGGTAGCAGTGTTAGCTGGCTTCTTTGGGCAAGGTTAGACAAGGTGCAGAGCTTATCATCACGCAAATGAGGATTTATCAGATTGGGGATTTTGGTCAAGGAGAGGCCTCTTTTGATTGGCACTTGATTGCTTGGTAAATCTGTTATCTGGGGCTCAGAGTGTTCAGTAAGGAGATGCATAAAACAAAGAAATCCATAATTGTATTGGGGAAGGCAACACTTCTTTGAGTGTAATGGGCATTTCTTCTCTACTCTACTACCGCAGTTGGGGATCTTTTCAAGACAGCGATTGAGCCTTGTTTTCATGACTTTGTTTGTTTGCAAAATTAGATGGATGAACATATCGTTCACAATCGGACGTCACAATGTTACGAGAAACTATCTGTTCATAATCTTGCTCCCATCACTGAGAACAATCCTAGAAATCTTGATAATGTTCTCAAAAAAAGGAAATTTTGAATTGAACATTACATACAATTTAGGAGCATGGTGGTGGGCATGTGCATTGTATAGGAACATATACAAATTTTTTGCGTAAGACTCTATCCTCACGAGATTCCAAGAGAATGTCCTGTTGAGATATCGAGCTCATCTAGTGAGGCGGTGGACACTGATGACCCGCCTGGGGGATAGGCCCCACACTTACACCACTGGCATGGTTGGTGAGATCATGGGTGATATGCGGCTAGTGGGATGACAGGCTGTGTGACAGCCATTCTAGAGACTCACAGAGTTATAGCGCCTGCTCATTTAGTTGGGTTCACACTATAGAGAACCCTAGTATGTATTTGGTTGAGTGCCTTTTCATATTGAGTGTACTATCTTTGTATATGGTGTGTTGAGTGTTGTGTGAAGAAGAAGAAGATTTTTAGCCTCTCACCTTGTGTGTTCTCTTTTAGGGTTTTTTGAGTGTGTGTGTGCCTGCAAGCGCTCAAGCTCTCTTCTCCCCTACATCTTTTCATGGTATCAAAGCCTGGTTCATGCTAAGGGTTGAGCTGCAAGCAAGAGAAGCACAGGAAGCGGTACGAGGGCAAGAGCTTCAACTACTCTTCCTTATTTGTGTTGGTGACTACACCCTTGTTGGGAGCTCTACGGGAGGCACTGGCAAACGATCTCTGATTGAGGAGCTTTCTTCGCAGGAGTAAAGCTATAGAGAAACTATGTTGTCTTACTAAACAACATGTTTCGGGCCGAAAACGCGTTTCGAGCATGTTACGACCTCCGTATCAGAAAGCAGGCGATTTCTAGCACTGCAGGTAAGTCATCGATTCTCTGTAGAACTCTGTTTTAAGAACTGCAGGAAGACAGATTGGCTGTGCAGACACTGTGTGTGCTGCAAGGAGGTCAACACTTGCCATTGGGTGTATGTATGCACATTGAGGTCACTGGTTTTGTGACATTTGAGTGTACTACAGTATCGCTGTAGAAAATACAGCAGTTTGTGCAGGACAAACCAGAGTGCTATTTCTGGTAAATTTGTGTGTCTGGCAAGATGTTAAATGATGGCATAAACCAAATTGTTACTGAGAAGCTTGATAAGAACAACTTCCATGCTTGGAAGTTAAGGCTAACAAATTTCCTGATGGGAAAGGGTTACTGGGACTATATAGAAGGTGAGCATGAAGAGGCACCGGGAGATACTGGAGATCAATCCGACTACTACAGATGTGAAAAAGTTCAAGGATTGGAACCAAGGAGCCAGAAAAGTTATGTATTGGCTCTCTATCAGTATACTGGATACCATGATTGGGCACATACAGGATGCCAAGTCCCCCAAGGAGGCATGGGACACCTTAGTAAAACTCTATGAAACGAATACCAAGGCACGAAAGATACAGTTGAAGAATGAACTTCATACTGTGGAGAAAAAGAGTATGTCTGTGATGAATGACTATGCATTGAAGATCAAGGGTATTGTGGAATCCCTTGGCATTTCAGTAGATGATGATGAGATAAGATGGAAGTCTGTCTACGTGGTCTCGGGCCACAATACAAGGCGTTCAAGACGTCTATTCAGACTCGGGAAAACATTCCCAATTTTATAGATTTGGTGTCTATGTTGATTATAGAAGAGAAGAGCTTGGGTGAAGACCAAGAGTCTTCACAAAACAAAAACAGTTTAGAGCAACAAGCCTTCTACACAAGTTCAGGAAGAGGACGAGGTAGAGGAGTCCATGGATGCAGCCAAGGAGGTGGCTGAACAGGTAATCAGAATTATGGCTAACAACAGTAACAACAACAGTCCCAGAATTCACAACAACAACAACACGCAGGTGGAAGAGGCCAATTCAGAGGCAGGGAGAGTCAAAGAGGTCGTGGAAATTAGCAAAGAAAGTATAATGATACACGTGGATGCTTTTATTGTGGTAAGCCTGGACATGTGCAGGCAGATTGTTATAAGAAGCAGGCTGACATGCAAAATGGAAAATTGCAGCAAAACAACTATGCATCCTTGAGCAGAAACAATGAGGATAATGAAAGGTTGTTTGTTATGCAGCATGTCATTAATGCCATGTCTGAAAATGTAGAAGCAGCACATAAAGATGATGTATGGTGCGTTGATTCAGGTGCTTTGAACCACATAACAAGTCATGGGGAGTGGTTCAAGGAGATGAAAAACCTTGAAAGACCAGGTCTTGTGGAAACAGGGGATGACACTGCTCATCCAATTGCCCATGTTAGAGATGTGCCATTGTCTATGCAGGATGGCAAAGTGAAGTACCTTGCAGATGTACTTCATGTTCTGAACATAACAAAGAATCTAGTTTCAGTTGGCCAGATGATTGAGCAGGGTTTGTAGGTTCGGTTAAATCTTGATGGTTGTTATGTTGAAGACTTTAAAGACAAGTGCAGGTTGGTTGCAAAAGGCAACAGAGTGGGCAGAATGTTTACATTGAATCTAAACGTGCCTGAAGTGAGTGCTGCGATGTTTGCAAATGGTTCAAGAATTATTGCAGACACAGACATTTGGCATAAAATAATTGGACATGTGAATGTGCAGAGAATGAAGTCTATGCAGACTAAATTGTGACAGGGCTGCCAAAGTTTAAAGTTGAAGGTATGCAGAGAATATGTGAAGCATGCCAATTTGGAAAGCAAACAAAGCATGTATTTCATCGCGACAGAAATGTGAGCGAAAATTCACTAGATGTTGTGCATTCAGATGTATGGGGTCCTACGAAGACCATGTCTATGGGAGGCTGTAGGTATTATGTGACATTTATTGATGACCACACAAGGAAGGTGTGGGTATACTTCATGAAGGAGAAGGGTGAAGTGTTCACTCACTTTTAGAAATTCAGAGTTATGGTTGAAAAGTAAATAGGGAAATATGTAAAGTGTCTAAGGTTAGATGGAGGGGGAGAGTACTTCTCCAATGAGTTCTCTGAATTTTTGAAGAAGAATGGTATTCGGAGACAGTTTACATGAGGCTAGATTGGTAGCCAAAGGATATGCACAGACATATGGCATTGATTATGAGGAAACTTTTAGCCCAGTTGCCAAAATGGCAATAGTGAGAGTTGTGATAGCAGTGGCTGTGTCAAAGCAATGGTCTTTACATCAAATGGATGTAAAGAATGCATTCTTGCATGGGGATTTGTAGGAAGAGGTATATATGTTGCAACCACTTGGCTATGAGAATGTGAGTCACCCCGAGCATGTTTGCAGGTTGAAGAAAGCCTTGTATGGCTTAAAACAAGCACCAATAGCATGGTCTGACAAGATTTTTGAATATCTTGTCACTATTGGCTTTCATGTAGCCAATGTAGATTTCTCGCTGTATGTGAGACACAGTGATAGAGGGGTTGTGCTTGTTGTCATCTATGTAGATGACTTGATCATTACGGGGGACCATGATGTAGAGATCTTTGAAGTAAAAATCTTGCTTAGATAGAAGTTTGAGATGAAGGATCTGGGGGAGCTCAGATATTTCTTGGGCATTGAGGTGATAAGTTCACCACATGGTATTGGATTACTGCAGAGACAGTATGGCTTGGACATGTTGTCCAAGTATGGTATGATAGGCTGTAAGCCTATCTCAGTGCCATTGGATCAGAATGGCAAGTTGAGTGCAGATTCAGGAGAGATTTTGGAGGATCCTACTATGTATAGACGCATAGTAGGAGCTTGATCTACATGACGATCACCAGGCCACATTTGAGCTATGCTGTTGGGTTGGTGAGTCAGTTTATGCAAGTTTCTCGGAAGCCGCATTTGGATGCATTGAGATGCATACTGAGGTATGTGAAGTCTACTTTACATTGTGGACTATTTTATGAAACTGGGACAGAGATATGTGTACATGGGTACACAGATGCTGATTGGGCTGGTAGTATCTCAGATAGAAGATCTACTAGTGGCTTCATGTTTTCTTTGGGGAGTGTTGCTGTGACTTGGAGCAGCAAGAAGTAGCCTACGGTTGCTCTATCCAGTACAAAGGCCGAGTATAGAGGTGCTGCTATGGCAGCATGTGAGGTAGCTTGGTTTTGAGAAAGCTACTTGCAGATTTGGATCTATCAGTGGATAGACAAGTTGTCATTTTCTGTGACATCATGCTCGCACAAAGAATATAGAGGTCCACTACCATTTTGTCAGAGAGAAGGTCTTGGCAGGAGACGTTGACCTTGTTTATGTCAGCACACAGGATCAAGTCGCTGACATCTTCACCAAAGCATTGGGTACAAAGAAGCTCCGCAGATTCACGGCTTCACTTGGTGCACATGAGATGGAGTTGAGCTCGAGGGGGAGTGTTGAGATATCAAGCTCATCTAGTGAGGCGGTGGACACTGATGAACCGCCTAGGGGATAGGCCCCACACTTACACCATTGGCGTGGTTGGTGAGATCATGGGTGATATGCGGCCAGTGGGATGACAGGCTGTGTGACAGCAATTCTAGAGACTGGCATAGTTATAGTGCCAGCTCATTTAGTTGGGTTCACACTATAGAGAACCCTAGTATTGGTTGAGTATCTTTTCATATTGAGTGTACTCCTATCTTTGTATATGGTGTGTTGAGTGTTGTGTGAAGAAGAAGAAGATTTTCAGCCTCTCACCTTATGTGTTCTCTTTTAGGGTTTTGTGAGTGTATGTGTGCTTTGCAAGAGCTCAAGCTCTCTTCTTCCCTGCATCTTTTCATGTCCAACTTAGGAGACTACATGCCTAAAGAAACATGTAAGATTTCTCCTCAACCTTAATAATAAATAAGCCTTTATTTCAATCCCCTGTAACGATTCCCTGTTTCTGAATACAAGAAAATATTATTTTTTCTTGTTTTTGCCTAGAGAGATAAAAAGTTCTAGAGAGTGGTAATTTAATATTGAGATATTTTTAGATAAATAAATTCTCCTAATATCAAAAATATGTTTCCTTGAAACAAAAAATCAAAATAAATTTTCCAAGGTGCATTAGGAATCAATTAAAAATGATTTAAAAGACCTTAGCCTAAGGGTCAAGATTTTCTGAAATTTTTGAATTATGGTCCAATTAAGGTTCTTATGGACCAATAAGATTAATCCAAGTGTTGGGATGAGATAAATCCAATGAATAAAAAAAAATACCCAAAAAATGAGTAAATGCCCACATAAGATGAAGAGTTGACTGAGTACAAGATTTATTAGTTAAAAACTTTGAGATATTACTAAAAAAATGAGATATTTTGGAGTAATCATACAATTTTGACACCCTGGTAAGGAAAGGGGGAGACTTCAAGGAGGCACCTATTTCACACATGTGAATGAGTTTTAAATTCAAAAATATTAAGATATTTTTATCTTTCCTCTCTCCTAGATCAAACCAAATCAAAAAGAGAGTCAAACTGGTCCAAATCTTGTCCAAATTCAACCAAACTGAAGCTGAGAAATTCTAGAACTTAGTTGGACTCAGCTAGTGGCCTCCCTCACCTATAAATAGATCTCATTCTTTTGTATTCTCATCTGTGAACTAGACCATGCTAGTATTACCTTAAAATAAGTATATTTTCTATTATCCCCTAAAAATCCTCTACATTTTGGAGAGATTGGAGCTTCTCTCTCTCTTCAACCTTCCTTGGAGCTGTCCTCTCAACATACTAACCAATTGATTGGTTGGGGGCTTCTTCTAAGATTAGAGAAGTAAGAAAAACAAGAGGTAAGATGTGACTTTATAATTTTTTCTTTAATATTCTAGGTGTGACCTCACCCAGTCACAAGACATGACTCCGTTTGCCTTCGAGCATCTCATCTCTTCCGCTACAACTTGAACAAGCCGAGCCAGACTCGCAGGCCATTTTGAGGATCTATATTTCCTTGACCAAGTAGAGAGATGGCAGCACAAGTGGTTTGTAGGGACGTATGTCCACGCCTCTTGTGACCAGCGTGCGATGCTGGAGGTAGAATCTCTCATTAACCATGATTCTGATGAGACTGAAAGTGATACATGGTGTTATTTTATATCACTCAAGGCCTCAAAATTTCAGACTTTCCTACCAAATCTACAGACTCCTTAGTGGTTTTATTCCTAAGGAGAAGATAGTAGCTCCCTTGGCAGTAAGGGAACATTTGTATCAGGGCATGTTCATAGCCCAGTACCGTCGTCTTATGCGTCTCCCCAGGAGATTTCGGCTTCTAGAGCCGAGCTACTCTATGTACATATTGCAACTTTTATATAAATAAAGAAATGTTTTGTGGAGAAAAATTCCCTGTTGTATAAGTGATTGTTTATGGACGAATTGATGAAGTAAAATCTGTTACCAGACATATGTCATAGATCTCCAATAAGATCATTTATCTTGTTTAAGAAATTATTTTTCGAACCCCTTAAGTCAGGATCTCGTGGATGATATCAAAATAAAAATTTAATAATATATCATTTTTGACAGAATCATGAGACTTGGAAACTATGGCTGTCAACGCCAGACCCTCTCTCTGATGATGACAAGAAGAGCCTGACTCCGATGTTCGTAAGGCTCTTTATAGAATTCAGCCATGACCCTTCAAAAAGGAGAAGGGGAGAACCTGGGCGAGGCTATGGAGAATTGGGTGGAAGTTATGGAAGAGTATTTTGATGTCATCGGTTACAAACAACGAGAGGAGCAAAATGGCTCTTGCCAGGCTGAAAATTGTGGAAACAACTAGGGTGGCATGGAGGAACCATTGTGACATTGGATAGGAATACCCAGTCCTAGAATGATCTTAAAGCCTATTTGAGGAAGAGATTTTGTCCCCGGGTTTTTAGAAACTAAAATGAATGAATTCTTAGAGCTAAATCAGGGGAGCAAAACCATCGAAGAATATCACCAGACATTTGCTCTTCTACGCAAGTTTCACCACGATGAAGAGCAACTCATGGCCAGGTTCATTCGGGGAATGAATGAACCCTTAGACACATTGGTAGAATGCCAAGCCAGTGTCCATGGCAGAAGCTGTCAGAATGGTAAAGGACTTCGCCAAAGCTTTCATTGTAAAAGTCCCGCCAAAGCCAGCTCCCTCATCCTTTAAGAGATTCCAGACACTAGGAAGTTCTTCCGATCTTCCGCCTCCAAAGAGACACCAAGGTCCCAACCAGAATCTAGAGATGGGAAGCCTCAGGAATGAAGGAAGACCTTTCCCTCGAAGTATTTTCTCAGGAACTCCGTCTCTCTCAAGAATGCAAAGGGAAGAGCTTCGAAGTGAGAATAGGTGCTTCGGAATGTCAGGGGTTTAGGCACTAGCTCAAGGATTGTCCATCTCCTTCTGTGGGCCAAGGAATCCAAGGCCCCAGAATTCAGAGACAGACTCCTTTGTAACAGTCCCAATCAGGGTCCCCTGTGCCAAAATTAGGGCGACCCCAGAAGAGTGCTAGCTCAGCCTGCAGCCTCTATGCAAAGAAGTCTCCGAACTCCCTCCTAGGATTGGAGTAACAAAAGAGAGAGAGTTCCACCTCAGACTGTAGCAGCTAGAGCTGTCACTATAGCTGAGGAAGTGGAGGAAGAAAAAGAACAGATCTATGCAACAATACATCATTAGGGGAATAACCATCAATTTTCAGTCCTCCAGACTCTAGCAGAGTATTAGGGTAAGCAATTCAAGCTTTTGATTGATTCAGGCAGCACTCTTTCTTTTATTTCCCCAGGATATCTACGTAAATTAGTCCTGAAGCAAAAATCAGGGAAAACCTATGCAAGTGGAATTGGCTAGTGGAAAGATTCTTTTCACACACCTTGAGACAGACCTTATTCAGTTTAGCCTAGATGGGAATGTAACAGAGTGCCAATTCAGAGTCCTACCTTGGGAATCTATGATGGAATCCTTGGAATGGATTGGCTCCAAAAGAATCAAGCTGATATTCATTGTCACAAAGGAACCATCTCTTTCCTCGACCTTCACAGGAATAAAGTTCAAGGAACTGAATTTTCCGAATCCCCAGTGCTACAGTCAGTCAAGGCTTCCAAATTATTAAAAGGGCTCAGATAGAGGCAAGCTGTTTATGTTGTTAAGATGAATCCAGTAGACATAAAATGCAAGGCTAAAGAACTAGAGTGGTTAAGTGAGTATGCAGATGTGTTTCCTGAAGAGTTGACTGAGATGCCTCCATCTTGCGAAGTAGATCATGAGATCAAGTTAACCCCCGCCGGAGCTCAGCCAGTGGCTCAGCGTGCATACAAACTGCTAGTCCTTGAAGCCATAGAACTTAAGGAGCAGTTAAGACAACTGTTAGAGTAGGGATCCGTCAGACCCAAGTGTCTCACCTTGGGGTGCGCCCATTCTCTTTCAAAAGAAGAAAGATGGAACGTTAAGACTCTGTATTGACTACAAAGGATTGAATCAATTAACAATTAAGAATAAGTATCATATTCCTAGGATTGATAAACTTCTGGATCGGTTAAGTGGGACCCAAATGTTCACAAAGATGGATCTCAAATCCTGGTACTACTAGATCAGAATCAAGGAACATGACATTCCAAAGACAGCATTCAATACTTGCTATGGGCATTATGAGTTCATAGTCATGCCGTTTGGATTGACTAATGCCGTGGCGATGTTTAATCGTCTTATGCAAGATATTCTCAGAGAATACTTGGATGATTTTGTTCTTGTCTTCTTTGATGATATCTTGGAATACTCAAAGAATGCTACAGATCATGAAGATCATGTGTGCAAGGTCCTGGAAATCCTAAGAAAACACTAACTCTTTGCAAAAAAGAGCAAGTGTTCTTTCTCTGTTGACCAGGTAGAAAACTTGGGATTCATAGTATCAAAGGATGGGATTTCTCCTGACCCCGCAAAGATCTAAGCAGTCGTAGAATGGCCAGAACCCAAGACAGTAAAGGAAGTCAGAGGATTCCTAGGATTAATCGGATGGTACAGGATCTTTATACCCAGGTATGCTCAGATAACATCCCCTTTAACTAACTTTCTCAAGAAGAGTACCATTTTTCAGTGGACTGCAATGTGTTAGAGTGCCTTTGATAAGCTCAAGAAGACAGCCTTAGTAACCAACCCTGTCTTGAAATTGCCAGATTTTACCAAACCTTTTGAGGTAGTTTACTGATGCCAGTGGGTTTGCCTTAGGCGGTGCTCTTATGCAGGAAGGTCATGTAGTGGCCTATGAATCCAAAAAACTCAGAACACATGAGAGAAATTATGTCGTCCATGACTTGGAGTTACTCTCAGTAGTTTATGCTCTGAAGTTGTGGAGACATTATCTTTTAGAATAGAGGTTCAACATGATGACAAATCATCAAAGTCTAAAGTGGATCTTCACCCAAAGGGATCTCAACATGCATCAAAGGAGATGGATGCAAACCTTGTAGGAATTTGATTTTGAAATTAAGTATCGACCGAGGAAAGAAAATGTGGTGGCAGATGCACTCAGGAGAAAAGCCTCCTTGCTTTGCAATTACAGTGGTGTCAAATCCATTAATCAGTGAAGCAAAGGAGAAAATCATGCATGACAAATTCTTTGCCCCTATTGCTATCCTTCTGATGCAGGAAAGCAAGACTCCTTAGGAAATGAGTCGAGTTTTTGGGTATAAATTGGATGAAGGATGCATATATTATAATAATCGACTATGTATTCCCAATGATGAGGGAATAAAGGGAAGAATTCTAAGAGAAGCCCATGATAGCCTGATAGTTGGACATCCAGGGTTTATAAAAACCTATATGTTTGTGAAGAAAAGCTTCTTTTGGCCAGGACTCAAAAAGGATGTACTTGATCATGTGCGAAAATGCTTAATGTGTCAAAGATTTAAGGCAGAGAGAGTCAAGATGATAGGGAAATTACAGCCTCTAGACATTCCACAGATGAAGTGGGAATGTATCAGTATGGAATTTGTCATTGGATTACCTTCAGTGCAATTAGGTTACAACTCCATTTTTGTGCTAGTAGTTGACAAGCTAACCAAAGTTGCCCATCTCATTCCAATGAAAGAAACATACACTGCAGTGGATGTTGCCTTAGTTTTCCTTAAAGAGATCTTCAGATTGCATGGCTTACCCAGGAGGATAGTAAGTGATAGAGATCCCAAATTCACATCGAAATTCTTGACTGCATTCTTCGAAGCAATAGAAACTTTCCTAGATCTCAGCACAGCCTATCACCCCAAAACAGACTGAAAGAGTAAACCAGGTAATAGAAGATATCCTTCAATCATGCTACGAGACAGGGAACCCAAGAAGTGGTTAAGCCATTTGCATCTGGTTGAATTTGATTACAACGCTTCTTATCATCGAAGCATTGGGATGAGTCCTTCCAAAGCTGGTTGAATTTGCTTACAATGCTTCTTATCATCGAAGCATTGGGATGAGTCCTTTCAAAGCTTTGTATGGACAAGATTGCCTTACACCGTTGACTTGGTCTAACCCATTGATCAGAGTCAAAATGTCCAAACAAATGCTTGATGACATGGACCAGCAAATGCAATCAATCCGTAAAGATATAAAGGCAGCCCAAGGTAGGCAAAAGCAGTATGCAGATAAAAAGATATCAGAGAGAGAGTTTGAAGAATCAGATATGGTCTTCATTCGAGTACGACCAAAAAGAAGTTCCTTATCCTTAGGAAAGTACAAGAAGCTCTATGCTGTTATAAAGAAAGTGGGCAATCTAGCCTACAAACTTCTTCTGCCTCCCCATCTCAAGGTACATAATGTATTCCATGTCAGTTTGCTTAAGAAATATGTACCTAGCCTGAGTCACATGCTTGATGATGAACAATTGATCTCTTTGACTCAAGGCTAGATGGTACTCCAACTTGAAGAAATCCTTGACATTTGGGAGAAGATTATCAGGAGCAGAATCCTCAGAGAATTTTTAGTCGTGGAAGTTCTTCCCTCTAGAAGATGCCACCTGGGAGAAAGAAGAAGAGTTGGTGAAAGATTACCCCCACTTTGCGAGATGATAAGAAAATCTCACATTTTTCAAATGGGAGAAGATGTAAGATTCCTCCTCAGCCTAAATAATAAATAAGCCTTTACTTCAATCCCCTGTAATCATTCCCTATTTTTGAATACAAGAAAATATTATTTTTCCTTGTTTTTGCCTAGAGAGAAAAAATTTTAGAGAAGAGTGGTAATTCAATATTGAGATATTTTTGGATAAATAAATTATCCTAATATCAAAAATATGTTTCCTTAAAACAAAAAATTAAAATAAATTTTCCAAGGTGCATTAGGAATCAATTAAAAATGATTTAAAAGACCTTAGTGTTGGAATTAGGGTTGCAAGAAAGCACACAAAGCTTGGAGAAGAAGAAGCAAGAATGCACACAACACCAAGTGTATTAGATTGTGACTTGTGGACACTCTTGTGTCATAGCAACCAGCCCAATCTAAGTCCGAAAAAGCATGTAAATCTGGGGCAACGATCCCCCCTTGGGATAAAGCAACCCAAGATGTATGGTGCCACTCAAGTAGCGAAAGATGCGTTTAACTGCCTTCCAATGCTGAGACCCTGGGCTATACATAAACCTGCTCACCTGTGAGATTGCAAACTGAATGTCCAGCCTCATAATGCATACATAAATGAGGCAACCAACAGCTATCTGATAGAGTGTGACATCAAAGTGATCTCCAGCATCATGAAGACTCAACTTCATACCTGTCTCCATTGGAGTAGCAATAGACTTGCAGTCTTCAAGGCCAAATCTCCGCAACAATGTCTTAATATACTTTGTCTGACACAAAGCAATACCTCCATCACACTGGTTAAATTGTATCCCCAAATAATGATGCAAATGCCCCAAATCTGACATTTCAAAAGAGGCATTCAAATCAGTCTTAAAATCAGCAATATGACTCTCATTTGGTCCTGTGAGCAGCATGTCATCGACATAGAGAGCAATGATTAGATGTACATCATCCACTTTCTGTTGGACTATTCTGAAAACCATGTGCAGTCAAATATGCATGTATCTTTTCATACCAAGCTCTCCAACCATTATGAGCTGCCAATGCACAAATGCTACAAATGGTAGTCATACGACAAGTGGGAGCAAAGGTCTCATCAAAATCAATGCCCTTTTCTTGAGCATAACCCTTTGCAACAAGTCTAGCTTTATAGCGATCAACACTACCATCTGGCTTTTGTTTCAACTTAAAAACCCACTTACATCCAATGGCCTTTTTACCAATAGGCAAATCACACAAAGACCATGTACCATTCTTCATTATAGCATCATATTCACTTTGCATTGCAGCCAACCAATTTTTTGATTTTTGTGCCTCATCAAATGAAAGAGGTTCTTCCTCTTCACACATACTAGACACCACCAAAGCATAACAATCTGATGCATAAGAGGCATGCTGAGAACCTGAACGAGTACGACTAGACATAGATGCATCAATTTTACTATCACGCAAGGTTTGCACCAGCCATTTAGGCATACCTCTAGCCTGCTCATTTTCAGCCCTATCCTCATGAATTATATCCTATAAATTTGCATCAGAAATAGGCTGATCTATGATGTCGTTTGAAATCTGCATAGGCTGAATATTTACCTCATTAGGACTTACATTTGAATTCCCACCTGTAAATAGAGGCAACAATGTATCAAATACATCCCGTGAGCTCACACCTGTCTCTTTGGTACATGATAACAAAGGCTGCACAGCATCTTCCTCAAAAACAACATCTCGACTAATCAAGTCAAGATATGCTTTGATTGTGGATGATACAATCTGTAACCCTTGCTCTCAGCACTGTAGCCAACAAAAATGCATTTGACACCCTTATCATCCAATTTTCTGCGTTGTTGCACAGGCACAAGCATAGGCCAAGCAACCAAAGACATGCAAGTGACCAATAGAAGGCTTCCTGCCATGCCAAGCTTCATATGGAGTAATAGACTGCAAGGCCTTAGTGGGACACCTGTTGAGTACATATGCAGCACACATGACAGCCTCTAGCCAAAACGCATGTGGCAAAGCTTGGCTCTTGACCATACATCGTGCCATCTCCATAAGTGACATGTTTTTCCTCTCAACAACACCATTTTGCTAAGGGGTATACGGCACTGTACATTGGTGTTTTATCCCACGACTAGCCAGAAATGCATCAAACTCTTTAGACATGTACTCCCCCCCTCGATCAGAACGGAGGGTGCCCACATTACAATTGGATACATTTTCAACCATAAGCAAAAATTGTTTGAAGCACAAAAACACTTCGGACTTTGCCTTCAGTGGATATACCCATGCATGCCTTGAGTAATCATCAATGAAAGTCATGAAGTACAAGTGTTTACCAAATGACGGAGTTTGCATAGGCCCACATACATCACTATGTACAAGTTGCAATTTGCGATTGGCCCGCACAGAACCATCCTTTGAAACACAGAACGTTGCATTTTGCCCAAAATACAGCCTTCACAAACATGTTTCAATGGTGCCTCAAGAGGAGGCAATGAAGCAACCATATCAAATTTCTGCAAATGCAGCAAACTAGCAAAGTTCAGATGACCAAAACGAGCATGCCATAGTTTTGCATTTGAAACTGCCTTTTCATCTCTGAAACTGCATTTGCTAAATCTTCCACACACTTGTCATAAGAATTGAGCCTATACAGCCCACGAAACAAGGTGCCAGATACAATAATCGTATCACCAGAAGTCAAATCATGAACAGTACATCTGTCATCCACAAATTTGACTACAAGTCCAAGTCTAGTAAGCGCAAAGATAGACAATAGATTCTTCTTTATCCTTGGCACATACAAAGCATCTGAAAGTGTGAAAGCGCTGCCATTTGCAGCAGTAAGCATAATTTTACCAATGCCCTTCACTGGGTAAGAAGCATAATTGGCACATGTGAGAGTATTCCCATTAGGGATAGCCTCAAGAGAAGTGAACATATCACGATACGAGGTAATGTGCTTTGTAGCAGTAAGCATAATTTTACCAATGCCCTTCACTGGGTAAGAAGCATAATTTTACCAATGCCCTTCACTGGGTAAGAAGCATAATTGGCACATGTGAGAGTATTCCCATTAGGGACAGCCTCAAGAGAAGTGAACATATCACGATACGAGGTAATGTGCTTTGTAGCACCACTGTCAAAATACCAAACATGAGAGTCAACAAAAACTGCCAAACATGCATCATGTACAGACGGGTCATACTGGGAATACACGCTAAATGCCCATTCTGTATCCTGCACAACATTTGCAGAATCTACATTTGTAGAAGCATCCGCTATTGTGGCTGCATTTGACTCTTTCTTCTTTGCCTCTTTAGCCTTTAGCTTAGGGCAATTCTTAATGACATGATCATTTGCCTTACAATAGTTGCACCTGGTCTTTTTCTTGCCTTTATCAAGAGCCTTCTCAGACTTATTGTTGCTACCTGTGGAAGGAGAAGAAGTTGCAGACCTACTAATAGGAGAAGAAACAATGGAAGGGGCTGCCTTACCACTTCTTCTCTGCTGTGCTGGGCAGCAATAAATGCTTGATCAATTGCACGCTGCCTGGCCCTGTTTTTCCTAGACTGCGCTTCTTGCAAGAGCTTGTTGACTAAAGTATCATACTTGATAGCATCAGGTCTGTCCTCAGCAAGAAGTCTCCACGTGGAAGCAAAAGTTTGATATGTCTCAGGTAAAGCATCAAGAACAGTCTACACAAGAGAATGATCAGGAATAATCTCACCTGCAGAAATCAACTATTCTTTGAGATCTTTAATCTCAGCAAGAAAAACATTCATGTCATCATCTTCTTGCATGATCTTCAATTCTAGCTCTTTACGTAGGTAAGAGATTTTTGCCTCGTTACGACCTGCATACAAACCAGCTAGAATATCCCAAGCCTGTTTTGCTGTTTTAGCTGAACGAATATGTGGGGTGATGTTACGTTTGACAGAAAGTGCAATCAAGGCATGAGCCTGCGCATCTTTACCATCCCAACGAGCTTGTTCAGCAGTGGGTAAAACAGCAGCAACAGTAGAGCTGCTAGAACCTGCAACATCCTCAACAGATCCTTCATCCATAGAACCTGGACGTACATCCATACCCTGCACAATGTTCCACACTCCTTTTGCAACCAAAACATGCTGCATCATGTATGCCCAAAGTGGGTAGTTGCTGTCTCCATCTATTTTGTCTTCAGCAGACAACATGCGAAATACATCCTTGTTGTTATCAGCCATGGCCACTGACTGAAACTGATGCAAAAGCTACCTGTAATGAAGCAAAGACTGAACAGATAACAACTCGTGCTATGTAGCACGATCCATAATAGAATACGTATGCCTGTTTTATAGAAAACTGCACTGTCGAAATTTCTGCAGAAAATGACGAAAACACATGTGCAGAACTTGCAATGCAAAAACGGAGCCCGAAACGACCTCAGATGCGAATTCTGAGAACCTGCAAGCGCTCGTGAAAGCTCACCTCAATCCGAGAACTTGAGTCGGAGGGTGCTGGCGGCGTAGCCCTAGGAGCCGATGCCTGCTCTGATACCAATTGTTGGAATTAGGGTTGCAGGAAAGCACACAAAGCTTGGAGAAGAAGAAGCAAGAATGCACACAACACCAAGTGTATTAGATTGTGTCAATGTACAAAAGATAAGTTAGCCTTAGAAGGATGGGTGTATATACAAGCCGGGGAAAAAAACCTCCTAAAGAGGAAAAAAGTGCCCCGGCGGTCCTAAGTGTGTTCACACACATCAGTGCCTATATATATATGGCAACACTTAGCCTAAAGGTCAAGATTTTTTGAAATTTTTGGATTATGGTCCAACTAAGGTTCCTATGGACCAATAAGATTAATCCAAGTGTTGGGGTGAGATAAATCCAATGAATAAAAGAAAATATCCAAAAAATGAGTAAATGCCCACATAAGATGAAGAGTTGTCTGAGTACAAGATTTATTAGTTAAAAACTATGAGATATTACTAAAAAAATGAGATATTTTGGAGTAATCATACAATTTTAACACCTTGGTAAGGAAAGGGGGAGACTTCAAGGAGGTGCCTATTTCACACATGTGAATGAGTTTTAAATTCAAAAATATTAAGATATTTTTCTCTCTCCTCTCTCTTGGATCAAACCAAATCAAAAAGGGAGCAAAACTGGTCCAAATCTTGTCCAAATTCAGCCAAACTGAAGTTGGAAAATTTTAGAATTTAGTTGGACTATTAGTGGCCTCCCTCACCTATAAAAAGACCCTTTTGTATTCTCATCTGTGAACTAGACCATGCCAGTATTACCTTAAAATAAGTATATTTTCTGTTATCCCCTAAAAGTCCTCTTCATTTTGGAGAGATTGGAGCTTCTCTCTCTCTCTCTTCAACCTTCCTTGGAGCTTTTCTCTCAACATACTAACCAATTGATTGGTTGGGGGCTTCTTTTAAGATTAGAGAAGCAAGAAAAACAAGAGGTAAGATGTGACTTTATGGTTTTTTCTTTATTATTCTTAATGTTTTTCACTTCTCAACCCCTCTCAAGCTTGAGAAGTATTCAAATGAATGGTTTTTCAATGCAAATGAAACTCTCCAAGGAATTCTAATGATTAATCCCAAAAAATATATTTTTGCTTAATTAGGATGTTTTTTAAGTATATCTCTCTCTCCCCCAAAGAGTTGGTCATTCCTATGACCAATTCTCTATTCAAATGATGCTTCTCATGAAGCAATTCTCAATTCTAAAATCAAACTCTATGCTAGTCAAGCTAGAGGCTAAAGAAATAGCTTTTTAATGCTTTTATGTTACATAAATTATGATTTACATCCATAAATTAGATTTAGATCTATTGATAGTTAATCTATCAATAGTGATTACTAAATCTTATGCTTTTCAAAATTATTAAAAATTATCAGTAATAACAGCGGAGCTATAGAAATTTTTTTAGAAATTAACACATTAATCATTTTTATGCAAAGAGGACTTCCTACTATATTCTAGATTAGTCTTTAGAATATTAAAATAATGGATATTTTATTTAAAATTAAAGAAGAATTTTAGATAAATTATTTTATGTATGAATAAATTTAAAAGAGGAATTCCCATCAAATTTGGAATTCAATCATTTAAATGGAAAAAGTGGAATTCTTGTCATATTTGGATTAATGGACATTTTTATTCAATTTTAAGAGAAATTTTAGTTAAATTTATTTTTATGCATAAGAAAAATTTAAATAATAAAAGAGGAATTCCCATCATATTTGGAATTCAATCATTTAAATGGAAAAAGTAGAATTCTTATCATATTAGGATTAATGGATATTTTTATTTAATTTTTAAGAGAAATTTTAGTTAAAATTATTTTATGCATGAATAAATTTAAATGATGAAAGAGGAAGTCCCATCATATTTGGAAAATCATTTAAATGGTAAAAGAGGAATTCTTGGTATATTTGGAATAATGCATATTTTTATTTATTTCAAAAAAGAGAAATTTTAGATAAATTCATTTTATGATAAAAGAGGAATTTTAACCATAATTCCACCTAGGGAATTAAGGTTGAGGAATTAAATGGTAGAAAGAATATCTTTAGATATTTTATGTGGTTAAATCACCAAATTGGTATTTACCCAAAAATAGATTAAATGGAAAAGAGTATTTTCATTAAAACCCAATATTCTCTCATAAAACCATTTCTTAATCTACCATGGAAAAGAAAGAATGAAATTCACAAAGTTGGAATTTCCTTACGATTAGAAGATCAGTAGTTGTTTATCTGAGAAAATCCTTGCTAGAACTAAACCAAATGATTTTGGTTAGACTACGAACGGGATGGACAGTAAACCTACTTGTCCATCTCTCGATCTGAATCAATCAAAAACTTCATTGACCAATTCCAGTTCCTAAATACAAAGAATAGACTACCGTTGAACTAAACTAGTTTTCCTTTGACCGAAATCACCAAGAATCTAGTTGGACAATCAGTCAAATGATGGGTAGGTTACCCTAATGAGAGATCAAGGATTCTCATTTATGAAATTGGGAATTAAGGAAAAAGGGGTTTTGTGGAACCAATCTCAAACTGGGAATTTTACTTGCATAGAACCTGTGTTTTTTATTTAAAGGACTGTTTTATGCTAGAATGCTGGCGAAATCATTTGGCATGTGTTTTACTAAGAGGAGGTTCATTGCAACAGCTAGCGGGGAGTCATCGAGGGACGTCGCTCGCCGCGCAAAGCCTATGGAGGTCACGACCAGCCTCGGTACGGTTAAAATGGTACGCTTCCGGTATACGATGGGCGAGGACCGACGAAGCGGTCCCTGAGTGAAGTGCTAGGACACCTAAGGAGAATCCTAGAGGGTTCTGACTAGGTGATGCATGGGCTCGCGGTTGCTAGGACACCCATGTGTGCATCGAGGAAGATTTGGATGGACAAAAAGAAAGATTTTTGTGAATCAAATTGGCCGGCTGGTCTTCAACGGAGAGTCCAAATGGTATATTTTGTAATATAATGGACTCAAAATTTTGGAGGATGATGATCAGTAATTTTATGATTTCTATTGAGGATTGTTTTAAAGACAACCGAATCTGTTATAAATGGCAATTTCATATTGGGTGTGTATGTGGAATGCCTACCTTAATTTTTGCATGAAACGTCGGGGCTACGGGGCCTAGGAACTCTTTTCCTCCATACCCGGGCAAAACACAACCAAATCTTTATAAAGGAATCCCAAACCCATGGGCTGGATTGGAGGATTCCTGCAATACCATTAAGATAGGATTAGTTGCGTTAGTTAGATTAAGTCCTACAAAAACCCTTGTTCTGTGGGAGGGAATCAACGGGCTGTGCCTCGTTAAAGGAGGAAAAAAGCGATGATTCTATGGACCAAGTGCAAGTCTCTTCTTTGATCTGACCATGTGACTTCAGGTTCGGTCGGATTAGTTTGAGTAGTTAAGACTTAGACCCGTTAGATTAATTCTCCCATTTAAATATTTTCCCATGGCGGAATCGCCCGTGCCTTTTGGGCGAGGGAAGTTTTTTCGGGCTCGGTTTCAGAGGAACCGCCGGGCTAGTCTCTCGTCCGGACATCCGCAGCAGGCGAGGCCCGGAGTGTGGATCCCCACCCCGCACGAGAGGCGGATGCTGCTTCCGCCGCTAGCGCCCTCGGCGGGGGCACCACGGATGGGGGTAGGGGTCTCACAAAACATTTCAATTGATTAGGACAAGCATGCTTAATATGCAAGGGGTCAGTACGAAAATGATAAGGGGCTTAGGAGAGATGTATGCGAGCACCTTGTCGCTTGGTACTGACCACAAAACAAAAGGATACAAAAGGGGATCATTATCAAGTGATTAGGGGGTTACTTGATGCTTGCAAGCTCCCTAGCACTTGGTACTAACCCCTTCTATATTAAAGGATAGACATGGGGCTAAACATGAGGCCATATGGATCATGGGGTCAGTACCAAGTGGTAGGGTGATTACATGATGTCCGTGAGCCCCTTACCGCTTTGTAATGACCCAGATAACAAAATGGAAGACCCCAAAACAAAAAAAAAACAAAAGGGGGTCAATATCAAGCGATTAGGGGCTTACATGATGCCTGCGAGCTCCCTACCACTTGGTGTTGACTCCTTGTGTATAAAAGGAGATACATGGGGGTAAAGACAAGGCCATATGGATCATGGGGTCAGTACCAAGCGGTAGGGGGCTTACCCAATGTCCACGAGCCCCCCTTCGTACTAACCCGAATAGCAAAATTAAAGAAAAGGGGATCAGTAAGAAAAAGCTATAAGGCATTGGTTAGACAATGGTGATGGCGATGCAGAGGGATGACACAAAGGGCAGAGAGCTCGACGCCAAGCGTTTAGGATGGGTAGAAAGCTTGATGTCCCCCCAAGGAGATTCGGGCCGTTTTAGACCCACGTGGTGGTCTTAGCACCATGCATGTGGTTTGTCCTATTCATAAGTGGCATTATAAGGTCTCACACATTTATTAGCCATTTTACCCTTCATATGAGGCCACCAAAAAATTGAAGGGTGAATTTTTCAAAATTCCCTTGTAATGCATAGGGAAAAACGGCATAATAGAATTAACCCTTCAAATAAAAGTTTCATCCCATGCCTTAAAAAATGAGCATGCATCACAGTTTAGCAGGCTATGGTTCATTAAAACATCATAAGATTTTTCATTTCTCTATAAGGTTGTTGGAGACGGACCAAATTTTTTTTCTTTCTATAAGGTTGTGTGTGTGTGTGTGTGTGTGTGTGTGTTTAGAATGAATATTGTGAGTGTTTAATTTGAGGGAGAGATAGAGAGAAAAGCATGACTGTAAATTTGATTAAAAGCCTCAGTTTGCTTGTGGAGATAGAAGAAGAATAAGGGGAAATGGCAATGCCGAGGAGCGTCATAAAGGGCGATTGTTGCAGGGAGTTGGAGATGGACCAAATTTTTTTTCTTTCTATAAGGTTGTGTGTGTGTGTGTGTGTGTGTGTGTGTTTAGAATGAATATTGTGAGTGTTTAATTTGAGGGAGAGATAGAGAGAAAAGCATGACTGTAAATTTGATTAAAAGCCTCAGTTTGCTTGTGGAGATAGAAGAAGAAGAAGGGGAAATGGCAATGCCGAGGAGCGTCATAAAGGGCGATTGTTGCAGGGAACTTGACGACACGAATGCATGAAGCTCCTAAGGGAGATATGGGCTGTTAAAGACCAACATGATCCCATACCACATGGTCTTAGCACCACTCCTGTGGTGTGTACTGATGATCATAAGTGGCATTTATAAGGTCTGACGGATGAATGACACGTCAATATGCTAGGTACTCTCATTCCTCTCCTCTCCTACATGTGTTTGATTTATTTTAGAAAACGTTATCGTGGTAACCTATTGCTTTTTCCTCGGCGATTGCATTTGCCTCCTCATTGACCTCCCCAAAACTCAGACAACGTCATTACCTCTACATCCATTGCATCTGCAAGTATTTTGAGATTTTTTGACCTAAACATATGTGTTTGTTCTTAGGTCAGTACCGTGCAATAAGGGGCTCGCAGGAACTCCGCGAGCTCTTTATTTTGCATGGTAATGACCTTTTCTTAATGTATTGTAGTCTGTTAGGGTAATGTTGCTACAAGTTCTACACCAAGCGATAGATGGCATCGCACTAGCCCATATCGCTTAGTACCGAACCCCCTTAGGGTCATGTTGCTCACAGGGTCAGTACCACAAGTGGCACGAGTTTTGTTGGCATCCTTAATACTAATCCCCTTTTGAGATTATTTTTCTCAAGGGGTCAGTACCACAAGCGATAGGAGGCTTGTGTGGGCATCGTGCCGACCCCATATCTCTTGGTACTGACTCCCCTTGGAATTTGACCCCCTTTTACAATCAAATTTCTCACGAGGTCAATACCAAGCAGCAAGAGTCTCATTTGCAGGCGTCATTTCGCTTTTGGTAAGTATTGTCCCCCTAGTGGGGTCACTTTGCTCATGAGGTCATTACCAAGCAGTAGGTGGCTCGTGCACATTGCGTTGGCCCAATGTTGCTTGCTACTGACTTCCCTTGGGACACGTTTCTCTCACGAGGTTAGTATCAAGCGACAAGAGTCTCGTTGGCATCTTGTAGGCCCCATATCGCTTGGTACTGACCCCCTTTTGCAGTAATTTTTCTCATGGGGTCAGTACCAAGTGATATGAGGCTCGTTGGCATCCTACTAGCCTCATATCACTTGGTACTACTGACTCCCCTTTGGATTATGTTGCTCATGGACTATACTATAAGATCTTGTTAGCGTGGGTCAGTACCAAGAGATTAGTTGCGAGTGGGTATCCCGCTTGTCTGTTATCGCTTGGTATTGACTCCCAATAATTTTTTGATTGTGATATTACTAAGTTTATTTATTAGATGGCACGTACCAAGCGAACTACTCGAAGGGTAGATACAAGTGAAAGGCCTACAGAGTCGCTTCAGGTGCAAGGTAAGAGGAGAAGATATCAAGCCCACAACGATAGTTCTACGAGAGCTTTGACAAATTGAGTGACATATGCAACCTACAGTAGCCAGGCTACCATTTCAGAGGCTTGTGCGTGAAATTTGTGAACACTAGAGTATTGGCATGTGATGGTAAGCATCTGTAGTTTTGTGTCTAGGAAATTACTGAAGACTCGCTCATAGAGTTTTTTGAAGATGCATATTTCCTCGCTACCCATGCCCATAGGCTTATAATAATGCCTAGGGATTTCAATATAGTCCATATATTGAGGTACAGATATGATCGTCTATTAGCACCACTCTCTGTTAGCGATTACTGCGTGCTGGAGATCCTGATAGTCCCGCCCCTCCATCCTCGTGCAAGACCAGTTGAGGACACCCGTGCTGGTTATTCACATCAGGGACACCTGCTCTCGGACTCAGAGAAGAGTAAAAGCAAAGATCAACTGCCGCCGCAGCAAGATGCCACACAACCAGAACCTCACACACAAATAGAACTGGAGGCACAACCACAAGCACAACTGAAGGCTGATACTACACAATCACAACTGTCTGGTTTTGCCAGTGATAATGGTGATAATTTTTTTGATGATCAAGTAGATGATGATGTATGGCAAGAATCCAATAGTATTCGTATAGCAATCAACGTGATTGAAGCAAAAAATAATAGAGAATTAAGGGAGTTGGAGAATATTGCTCATCAATATGGCATTTACAATTCAGGGAAGTAGGCTTGTTATCAGCTTAGATGCAGCTGATTTGCGTGTTTTGCAATGTGGCAAGATACTGGAAGTCATAGACATAGTCTCGTGAATGTATCAAGTGCTATGGTATGTCAGCATGATTGTGCTGTATTCTATTTTCTAATTCTAATTCTGTTTTTCACAAATCTTATTTTTATTTTCTCACGAATCCTAATTCTATTTTCTATTCATTGTTGCCTGCAGGTATTGTCTCTCGCTTCTACCAGAAGAGATACAAAATAGTACATATGTTATAGACCCTCTCATATCAGGGCAATTGCAAAATGAGGGGACATCATTTTTAGACCTAATGGCTTGGTTTCAGGGGGTCAACCTTGATCTGGCACGAATTATTGTCACGGCTTATAACGAAGAGTGAGTCTCGTGTTAAGTTATGAATTGACAACACATATTAGGTAATTATGTGTTTTTTTATAACACCTATGTCCTGTTTGTTTTTTCAGCGCACATTGGAGTTTACTTGTTCGACATGGAATAAAATACATGTTACTTCGCAAACTCTATGTCCGGATATCATGGGCACGTAGAGAGTAAGTACCTATTAAAATTTCCCTCTTCCACAATCATTTAGATAGATTTATTGAAGTAGGATAAACTAATGCTTGTTTTGTCACCCTTTTAGATGTACTCAAAAGTTTGCATTATTTGAGGAATACCTATTATTGGAGCCTAATCTTATTCAGAAACCAGGAGATATCGAAGGAGAAAGCTGTCGTCTGGCCATGTGATAATAGTTGTGGATGGAGGACATGCCTTAATGCATTTATTTTGCCAGAAAAGATTTTTAATATTCTTGATGTAAGTGATGTTTATAATATACATCTCCATCACCTAATGTAGAGCTCTATGAGTGTAATGATGGGGAGAGAAAGAAAGAGAATGCACTCATAATGGAGTACCACATGCACTTATGATGGAGTACCACATGCACTCAAGGGAAGACCACCATAGCCATAGAAGCTTGGAGCTCCAAGAAGTATGATTTGATTAGTCAAAATGATAAGATGTTCCTAATTACAATTTGTTCACTTTTATACTCGCCCACCTTTTCACACTTATTAATATTGGACCCCCAAACTTATCCAGCCATATCTATGCACATGGGCTCCCCCTTATTTTCAAACCTAAGCCCCTTTAATTACAAAACCATCCCTACCCAAAGGTTTCATCCTCAAAACCATGTATGGAGTAATGTATGGGCTATTAAGAATCTTCTTGACTTCCCTCATGAATGCGAAAGTACATTTGTTGCAATTCCAAAAGTGTCTCACACAAGAGAACACACATAGAGCTGTTTACTTATTTGATGTACATATGGATTGCTCTCTGTGATTTCCATAAGCCCGCGGAGTCTTGTTGAACTTTGATTGATGAGTGGTGAATTACATCAATGGCCATGGCTGTCCATACAGTAAATTTACAGCAATGGCACCCTTCATATCTTCATCCCAATCCATGCAAATACCTATCCAAAGACACCATATAGCTGTATCACTTTATCCACTATGATTCATTGCTTGTAGAAGCTCCGGATGGTCTTTCATTAAGCCTTCAGATTGCCAAGAAGCTTCTTCAGTAGTAGGCAAGCCTCTCCACTTCACAAGGTACTCAACAATAGACCTATTATGAAGGTGTCTTTCCTTCATTCCAATCACCTTCTCTGCCGCCACATATTGAATCATTCCCTCCTCATCCATAGGAGGCAATTCATCAACATTACTTCCAATTCAGGTTCCACATACTTCTTCAAATGTGACACATGAAACACATTGTGGATCCTTGTGGTAGAAGGTAACAACAGGCAACCTCACCAATTTTTCTCAATACCTTATATGGTCCATAAAAGCAATGAGCAAGCTTTGTATTATTGGTGTCTCCCTTCAAAGAAGCATACCTTGATTTAGGGATTCTTAAGAATACATAATCCTCTTTCTTTAACTCCACATGCTTCCTTGATTCATCGGCAAATTGCTTCATTTGGTTTTGTGCCTTAGCCATTTTATCCTTGCACCTTTGCAATATTGCACACATCTTGTCAACCTCCTCTTTCGCTTGAGGATTCACCTTTTCTTCATTGAATGTAATGGAAGGTACATGCACCTTATACCCATACATGGCTTTAAATGGAGACATACCAATACTCATGTGATCTGTGTTGTTATGGCAAAATTCAGCTAAGTGCAGCCATTTATTCCATGAAGCTTGGGTGTCACAATAGTGTCTCAAATAGATTTCAAGCCACTTGTTAACCCTCTCAATTTGGCCATCTGTTTGCGAATGATAGGACATACTTGGAGTGAGTATGGTCCCCATGGAATCAAAGACACTCTTCCAAAAATGGCTCATGAACTTGACATCCCTATCACTCACCACTTGCTTAGGCATTCCATGCAACCTAAACACATGCTCCATAAATTGTTGAGCCACCATAGAAGCTATATATTGCACCTTTGTGGGTATGAAATGAGCCACCTTTGTTAATCTATCCACTACCACATAGATGCTATTCCACCCTTGCTTAGTAGTGGCAGCCCAGTAATGAAATCCATGGCTATGTGGGTCCACTTTACTTTTGAAATAGGCAATGGTTGCAACAATCCTCCCAGCAATTGATTGGGATCCTTGTTTTGTTGGCAAGGCAAACACTTTTGCATATAATCATGCACATCCTTCCAGAGTCCTTTCCAAAAGAAGCTCTTCCATATCTTATCATAGGTCTTGAACACTCCCAAATGACCCACCATTGGTAAAGAGTGCATCTCTTGTAGGATTTTTAGCTTGAAGGATGAGTGAGGAACCAAATAGACCTTTCCCTTGTACCAACGCAACCCATTGTGCACCTCAAAATGTGGATATTCATCACATAACCCTTGATGTAATTTCTGAAACATTGGACCAGCCATGTCATCCACCAAATACTCCTCTTATATTGCATGAATCCAATCATAATGAACCTCCAAAATAGCATGTATAGTGCAAGCCCACATCCTAGAAAGTGCATCCGTCACAACATTGTCCTTTCTTGCCATCTAAGAGATCTCAAAATCATAATTTTGCAAGGTAGCAAGCAATCTCTTTTGCTTGGGAGAAAGGTTTTGTTGGGTGAGGAAAAATTGGAGTACTCATGATCGTTCCTGACTTTGAAATGCCCACCATACAAATAGTGATGCCACTTCTTTACGGCATGCAAAATGGCCAATCACGAACATGAAGCTCCCTCTCCCTCTTGGTGAGCTTTCTACTCTCATAAGCAACTACCCCATGTTCTTGATATAGCACGGCACCAATTCCTCTCCCACTTGAATCATGTAAGATTCCTCCTCCGGCTGTACATTGATTAAGCCTCTACTTCAATCCCTTGTAATCATTCTATGTTTCTGAATACAAGAAAATATTTATTTTCCTTGCTTTGCCTAGTGAGATAAAAATTTCTAGAGAGTGGTAAATCAATATTGAGATATTTTTGGATAAATAAATTCTACAGATATAAAATAAAATGTTTCCCTGAAATAGAAAATCAAATAGATTTTCCAAGGTGCAATTGGAATTAATTATTTTAGTTAAAAGAAGATTTTTTATGATATTTAAGAAAAGATGGATTTGAATTAAATTTTAGTGTCAAAAGATGAATTTCCACCATAATTCTACCTACGTGAGGGACGAACAGTAAACCTAATTGTCCTTCTCTCGATCTGAATGAGACAAAAACTTCTTGACCAATTCTAGTTACTAAATCTGAAGAATAGACTACCGAAACTAATCTAGTTTTTCCTTGACCAAACTCACCAAGAATCTAGTTGGACAAATGGACAAAATGATGGGTAGATTACCCATCATGAGAGATCAAGGATTCTCATTTATGAAACTAGGAATTATGGAAAAAGGGTTGTCGGAATCGATCTCAAACTGGAATTTTACTTGCATTGGAACCTCTGTTTTTTCATTCAAAGGACCGTTTTACGCTAGAATGCTGAGGAAGCATTTGGCTTATGTTTTTCTAAGAGGAGGTTCATTGGAACAACTAGCAGAGAGTCGTCAAGGGATGTTGCTCGCGGCAAAGCTGCCGAGGTCTTGACCAGCCTTGGTATGATTAAAAATGGTACGCTTCCGGTACCATGGGCGAGGACCAACGAAGCAGTCCCTGAGTGAAGTGCTAGGACACCTAAGGAGGATCCTAGAGGGTTCTGACCAGGCGATGCACGGGCTCGCGGTTGCTAGGACACCCATGCGTACATCGAGGAAGATTTCGGATGGACAAAAAAGAAAGATTTTTAAGAACCAAATTTTGATAGTGAATCTCATTGGTTGGCCAGCTGGTCTTCAACGAAGAGTTCAAAGAATAAATTTTTGTAATACAATGGAGTCAAAATTTTTGAAAATGATGATCAGAAATATTAAGATTTCTATAAAGGATTGTTTTTAAAGCCAGTCGAATCTGTTATAAATGGCAAATTCATATTGGGTGTGTACGTGGTATGCCTACCTTGATTTTTGCATGAATGCTAGGGGACATGGGAACTCTTTTCCTCATACCCGGGCAAAAACCCAACCAAATCTTTATAAAGGAATCCCACCAATTCAGTGGTCGGGTGGTTGGCTAACCCATGGGCTGGATGGGGTTAGGCTGGATCGGAGGATTCCTGAGAAACAATTAGATACGATTAGTTACATTATTCAGTTTTAAATCCTGAGAAGACCTTGTTCTGTGGAAGGGGATCATCGGATGTGTCTCGTAAATGAGGAAAAAAGCGGTGATTCCATGGACCAAGTGCAAGTCTCTTCTTGATCTGACCATGTGACTTCAAGTTTGGTTAAGACTTGAATCGTTAGAGTAATTTTCTCGTTAGAAGATTTTTCCCAATTGGCGGAATCGCCCGTGCCTTCCAGGTGAGGGGAGTCTTTCGAGCCCGGTCTCGGAGGGATCGCCCGGGCTAGCCTCTCATCCCGGACATTCGTGGGCAAGGCCCTGAGTGTGTGGACCCTGCCCCGCGCGGGAGGCTGACGCCGCTTCCGCTGCCTGCCGACAGGAGCCCCGGAGTGGGCGGGGGACCTCACAGCTGGTATCAGAGCTTTGTTAAAAGCTAATAAGGATAAATGATTTCTTATCAGAAATTGATAACAAAAACTCAGAAAAGGCATTTTTCATAATCTATTTTCATTCTGTAACCTTCTTTAATGAAGAATTTTTAATCAAAGAAATTATTTTTATAGATGGAAGTTCCGTACTTATTTCGTATTCCCGACCTCACCCAGTCGCAAGACATGACTGCGCTCGCCTTTAAGCATCTCATCTCTCCCAGTTCAACTCGAACAAACTGAGTCAAACTCGCACGCCATTTCAAGGATTTATATTTTCCTGACCAGACCACGACAGCATAAGTGGCAGTATGTCGACGCCTCTTGCGACCGACGTGCAACGCTGAGGCAAAACCTCTCATTGGCCATTATTTTGATAAAGTTGAAAGTGGTACATGATGTCATTCTATATCATTCAACGCCTCGAAATTTCAGACTCTCATGCCAAATCTACAGACTCCTTAGTCGCTTTATTCCTAAGGAGAAGATAATAGCTTCCTTGGTAGTAAGTGAACGTTTGTATCAGGGCATGGCTATGGCCCAGTACCGTTGTCTTATGCATCTCCCAAGGAGATTTTGATTTATGGAACCGAGCTACTCTATGTACATATTGAAACTTTTATATAAATAAAGAAATGTTTTCTAGAGAAAAATTCCCTGCTGTATAAGTGATTATTTATGGACAAATTGATAAAGAAAAATCTGTTATTATCAAACATATGTCATAGATCTCCAATAAGATCATTTTTCTTGTTTAAGAAATTATTTTCCGAGCCTCTTAAGTCTTAGGATCTCGTGGACGATATCAAAAATAGAAATTTAATAATATATCATTTTTGGCAGAATCATGAGACGAGGAAACCGTGGCCGTCAGCCAGACCCTCTCTTTGAAGATGATGAGCTTGACCCTGACGTTTGCAAGGCTCTTCATAGAACTTGGCTAGGACCCTTCAAAGGAGAAGGGGAGAACCTGGGCGAGGCTCTGGAGAAATGGGTGGAAGCCATGGAAGAATATTTTAACGTCATCGGCTACAATGAGCGAAGCAAAATGGCTCTTGCTGCCAGGCTGAAGATAGTGGAAACAGCCAGGGTGGCATGGAGGAACCATTGTGACACCAACCGTCTGGATAGAAATACTCAGTCTTGGAACGACCTTAAAACCTATTTAAGGAAGAGATTTTGTCCCCCTGGATTTTTGGAAACCAAAATGAACAAATTCTTAGAGCTAAAGTAGGGGAGAAAAACCATCGAAGAATATAATTAGGCCTTCGCTCTTCTACTCAAATATTCACCACCTCTAGATGAAGAGCAACTCATGGCCAGATTCATTCGGGGAATGAACGAACCCTTGGACACACTAGTCAAAGATGCTAAGCCAGCGTCCATGGCTGAAGCTGTCAGAATGGCAAAGGACTTTGCCAAATCCTTCATTGTAAAAGTCTCGCCAAAGCCAGCTTCCTCATCCTTTAAAATATTTCAGACACCGAGAAGTTCTTCCAACTTTTCGCCTCCAAAGAGACACCGAGTTCCTGAAAAGATGCAGGGGAGAACACTCACAAAACCCTAAAAAAGAACACACAAGATGAGAGGCTGAAAATCTTCTTCTTCTTTACACAACACTCAACACACCATATACAAAGATAAGAGTACACACCATATGAAAAGGTACTCAACCAAATACATACTAGGGTTCTCTAAAGTGTGAACCCAACTAAATGAACTGGTGCTATAACTATGCCAGTCTTTAGAATGGCTGTCACATAGCCTGTCATCCCACTGGCCACATATCACCCATGATCTCACCACCATGCCAGTGGTGTAAGTGTGGGGCCTATCCCCCAGGCGGGTCATTAGTGTCCACCACCTCACTAGATGAGCTCTATATCTCAACACTCCCCCTCGAGCTCAACTCCATCTCATGTACACCAAGCAAAGCCCTGAATCTGCAGAGCTTCTCTGTACCCAATGCTTTGGTGAAATGTTAGCGACCTGATCCTATGTGCTGACATAAACAAGGTCAACGTCTCAAGCATAACCTCTCTATCACTGTGTCTCACATGCAGCGAGAAATCTGCATTTTGAAAATGAGTGAACGCCTCACCCTTCTCCTTCATGAAGTATACCCACACTTTCCTTGTGTGGTCATCAATAAATGTCACATAATACCTGCAGCCTCCCATAGACATGGTCTTCATAGGACCCCATACATCTGAATGCACAACATCTAGTGCGTTTCTCCTCACATTTTTGTCATGTGAAAATACATTCTTTGTTTGCTTTCCAAATTGGCATGCTTCACATATTTTTTGCATACCTTCAACTTTAAACTTTGGCAGCCCTGTCACAATTCCTTTAGTTTGCATAGACTTCATTCTCTGCACATTCACATGTCCAATTCTTTTATGCCAAATCTCTGTGTCTACAATAATTCTTGAACCATTTGCAAACATTGCAGCACTCACTTGAGGCATGTTTACATTCAATGTAAACGTTCTGCCCACTCTGTTGCCTTTTGCAACCAACCTGCACTTGTCTTCTTTAAAGTCTTCAACATAACAGCCATCAGGGTTAAACCAAACCTGCAAACCCTACTCAATCATCTGGCCAACTGAAACCAAATTCTTTGTTATGTTCAGAACATGAAGTACATCTGCAAGGTACTTCACTTTGCCATCCTGCTGCATAAACAATGGCACATCTCCAACATGGGCAATTGGATGAGCAGTGTCATCCCCCCTGTTTTCACAAAACCTAGTCTTTCAAGGTTTTTCATCTCCTTGAACCACTCCACATGACTTGTTGTGGCTCGAAGCACCTGAATCAACGTACCATACATCATCTTTATGTGCTACTTCAACATTTTCAGGCATGGCATTAACAACATGCTGTATAACAAACAACCTTTCATTATCCTCATTGTTTTTACTCAAGGATGCATAGTTGTTTTGCTGCAATTTCCCATTTTGCATGTCAGCCTGCTTCTTATAACAATCTGCCTGCACATGTCCAGGCTTACCACAATAAAAGTATACACGTGTATCATTATACTACCTTTGCCAATTCCCACGACCTCTTTGACTCCCCCTGCCTCTGAATTGGCCTCTTCCACCTATGTGTTGTTGTTGTTGTGAATTCTGGGATGGTTGTGTTGCTGCTGCTGGCCATAATTCTAATTACTTGTTCGGCCACCTCCTTGGCTGCATCCACGGCCTCCTCTACCTCGTCCTCTTCTTGAACTTGTGTAGAAGGCCTGTTGGTCTGAACTGTTTTTGTTTTGTGAAGACTGTTGGTCTTCACCCAAGCTCTTCTCTTCTATAATCAACATAGACACCAAATCTGTGAAATTGGGAATGTTTTTTCGAGTCTGAATAGACGTCTTGAACGCCTTGTATTGTGGCCCAAGACCAGGTAGATAGACTTCTACCTTATCATCATCATCTACTGAAACGCCAATAGATGCAAGGGATTCCACAATACCCTTGATCTTCAATGCATAGTCATTCACAGACATACTCTTTTTCTCCACAGTATGAAGTTCATTCTTCAACTATATCTTTTGTGCCTTGGTATTCGTTTCATAGAGTTTTACCAAGGTGTCCCACACCTCCTTGGGGGACTTGGCATCCTATATATGCCCAATCATGGTGTCTTGTATACTGATAGAGAGCCAATACATAACTTTTTTGGCTCCTTGGTTCCAATCCTTGAACTCTTTCACATCTGCAGCAGTAGTCGGATTGATCTCCAGTATCTCCGGTGCCTCTTCATGCTCACCTTCTATGTAGGCCCAGTAACCCTTTCCCATCAGGAAATTTGTCAACCTGAACCTCCAAGCATGGAAGTTGTTCTTGTCAAGCTTCTCAACAACAATCTGGTTTATGCCATCATTTGACATCTTGCTAGACACACAAATTTACCAAAAACAGCACTTTGGTTTGTCCTGCACAAACTGCTATATTTTTTGCACAGCGATACTGTACTACACTCAAACGTCACACCCAATGGCCTCAATGTGCATACATACACCCAATGGCAACTGTTTGACCTCCTTTTGCAGCACACACAATGTTTGCACAACCAATCTGTCTTCTTGCAATTCTTAAAACAGAGTTCTACAGAGAATCGATGACTTACCCGCAGTGCTCGAAAATCGCTTGCTTTTCGAAAAACAGAGGTCCTAACGCACCCAAAACGCATTTTCGGCCCAAAAAATGTTCAGCGATAGGACTCCGATAGGACAGTATAGCTGCCTTATAGCTTTACTCCCGCGATGTCGGTGCCTCCTGTAGAGCTCCCAACAAGGGTATAGTCGCCAACACAAATAGGGAAGAGTAGATGATGCTCTTACCCTCATACCACTTCCTGTGCTTCTCTTGCTTACAGCTCAGGACAAAGGTTCACCTTGATGATAGATCATCAAAGTTTGAAGTGGATCTTCAACCAAAGGGATCTCAACATGCGTCAAAGGAGATGGATGTAGACCCTGCAGGAATTTGATTTTGACATAAAGTATCGGCCGAGGAAAGAAAATGTGGTTGCAGATGTGCTCAGTAGAAAAGCCTCCTTGCTTGCAATTACAATGGTGTCAGATCCATTGATCAATGAAGCAAAGGAGAAAATCATGCAGGACAAATTCTTTGCCCCTATTGCTACCCTTCTGTTTTGCAGGAAAGCAAGACTCCTCTCAGGAAATGAGTTGAGTTCTTGCGTACAAATTGGATAAAGGATGCATGTATTATAATAATCAGATATGTATCCCCAATGATGAGGGAATAAGGGGAATAATTCTGAGAGACACCCATGATAGCCTTATAGCTGGACATCCAGGGTTTATAAAAACCTATATGTTTATGAAGAAAAGCTTCTTCTAGCCAGGACTCAAAAAGGATGTACTTGATCATGTGCAAAAATGCTTAATGTGCCAAAGAGTCAAGGCAAAGAGAATCAAGATGCCAGGGAAACTGCAGCCTCCTCTAGACATTCCACAGATGAAGTGGGAATGCATCAGTACGGACTTTGTCACTGGATTACTTTCAGTGCAATCAGGTTACAACTCCATTTTTGTGGTAGTTGATAGGCTAACCAAAGTTGCCCATCTGATTCCAGTGAAAGAAACATACTCTACAGTGGATGTTGTGCCAAAGTTTTCCTTAAGGAGATCTTCAAATTGCATGGTTTACCCAGGAGGATAGTAAGTGACCGAGATCCCAAATTCACATTGAAATTCAGGACTGCATTCTTTGAAGCAGTAGGAACTTTCTTGGATCTCAACACACACAGCCTATCACCCCGAAACTGATGGCCAGACGGAAAGGGTGAATCAAGTAATTGAAGATATCCTTCGGTCATGCTGTAGGCAGGGAACCCAAGAAGTGGTTGTCATCTACATTCTTTGAAGCAGTAGGAACTTTCTTGGATCTCAACACACACAGCCTATCACCCCGAAACTGATGGCCAGACGGAAAGGGTGAATCAAGTAATTGAAGATATCCTTCGGTCATGCTGTAGGCAGGGAACCCAAGAAGTGGTTGTCATCTGCATTTGGTCGAATTCGCTTACAATAATGCTTCTTATCATCGGAGCATTGGGATGAGTCCTTTCAAAGCCTTGTATGGACAAGATTGCCTTACACCGTTGACTTGGTCTGAAAAGCTAGAATGCATTGATTAAGCCTTCTCTTGTTAAATCCCAAAATGCAGCCTAATCATCAATCCTTTTCAATTTCCCCCTTTCAATTCACCAAGTGAAAGACTTGATCATAAGGTATACCATGAAACTCATTATTAACATCTAAAAATGGTGATCAACACTACCATAATGGCCGCTTGAAGGTGTCATTGTGCACATCAGAAGCTTGTGGATGTGAAGATGTCACGGGCACAAAATGCCATCTGAAATTTGCAGCAATAGCTTAATCTTGCCTTAGCTTACGCTAAGCTTAAGCAACCCTAAATTCTTGCTCCTACAGCTATCTTTGAAGCAAAACGGCGGCCAAGCTCTCCCAAAATGGCGCGTGATGCAACGACCTCCGGTAGTTCACAAACCCGACATTAATTAACGCTGATTTCTTTTTCTCGGTCTTGTTTAGGAGAAACATGATTGAAACCCTAGGTAATGCTTCATATCTAGATGGAGGAAACCCTATTTCTTAGAGGATCACCATGAGGAGAGAAGAGAGAGAAAAGCATAAATGTTTTGATTAAGGTAACTAATCCTGATTAGCAAAACAAATTTCTCCCAGTTTTGGTCATTCTCTTCAAATTGTTTACGTCTACCCCAAATTTTGGTCCACAGTGACCCATAGCCCCCCAAAACTTAGATCAAACTTCAAAAATCAAGGGAATTTCTAGCATCCCACAATCCCCATGCCCCATTTCCTGATCAAGAAATCAAGAAAATTTCCAAGAAACTCAAGGAAGATCAAGAAAATGCAAAAATGTTAAAAAAATCTCAAAAAATTGGATCAAAGACAAGGCTCTGATACCACTGTAATGATGGGGAGATAAAGAAAGAGAATGCACTCATAATGGAGTACCACATGCACTCATGATGGAGTACCACATGCACTCAAGGGAGTACCACCATAGCCATAGAAGCTTGGAGCTCCAAGAAGTACGATTGATTAGTCAAAATGATAAGATGTCCCTAATTACAATTTGTTCACTTATATAACTGCTCCCACCTTTTCACACTTATTAAAATTGGGATCCCATACTTGCTCAGCCATATCCATGCCTATGGGCTCCCCCTTATGTTCAAACCCAAGCCCCTTTCATTACAATGAGGTTTCTAACAAAACATTTTCCTTTGTGTACAGGAACTTAATCTGCACAAATATACTTAATTACATGTTAATTAATTCAGGATAACAGCTGTACAAAGAATTATTTTGGTGGTGCATGATCGTGCAGAAGAAGAGATAAGATGGGTAGGAGATTTCACAAGGGAAGCTGAAGAGCATAGGCATCACAAGAAGAACAATACCAAAGGGAAGTTCAAGCCATCCAAGCTGCTATCAATGAATTTGAGAGGTGCACAGCTGAGGTGGATGAATGGGTGATATCCAAGCGACACATTGATCTAGAGGCCCGGAGGCAAGAAAAGGAGGCCAGCAGGCAAGCAGAGGAAAGAATGTGGGAAGAAATGTCAAGAGTAGAAGAGAGCATTCAACCCAATTACAGACACATTCACATCCTCGTTCACATTCATCACAAACACCTCGCCACCATCGCCCCTAAAATTAGCCCATGTATATATACACAGAGCGACAAACATGTATATTTTTTGGAATATATGAATACTATTGTCTCTTCTATAATTCAATCTGTGCGTTGTTTCCTTCTTATATCCATGTCTATGTTGAAACGTGAAAGAGGACTATAGAGGGATACTAGCAAAATGAAACTTGAAATATATTAATCGCAGGAGATCATCGGAGTAAAAAAGAGGAGTGTTCTGTTTACAGATGACTACAACCATAACTTGTGCCTTTAGGTTTTGAGGTTCGACCAACTAAATCGTTGGCTTCTTTTAGCCTAGTAGTAACTTTGTTCTCATTCTTACATGATGCTTGCTCATCTCTAACTTTGAATTTTCTATTCTCACCCTCTACAAACCCAAATGCTATAGTTGTTGGCTGATTTCTCGGGCAACAAAACATCTTCTTTCGATTTCACACCCCTTAAGGGTGGCAGAACATCAGTCTTTATCTTCTTCTTCTTCCTCTTCACTAGTTGGTGCAAGGTCACATCTGACAAAGCTTCTTCAACTACAAGAAAAGGAAAATATAAGTGGCTAGCACTAGGGACAGTGGTTAGGTCTTTTCAAATGACTCATAAATAATGCTCACCTTGATCACAGAAGTCTTCCTTTTTGGTGTCCTAGAATGTGTCGCACGGTTAGTACAAGCTTGCCCATTTTGGAGAGCTTCCTTCTTGCCTCACAGGTGACAGTTGAACATTTAGAACACCGTGATCATCAAAACCCTTCTTCCTTGGCATCCTAGAATGAGTCATGTGATTAGTACATGCTTGCCTCGGTTATGTGCTTGCAGTGTGATTGTGCCCACTTGGAGAGCTTCTTCCATCATGCTCTCACGAAGTGGTGCTCTTTGGTTAAATGTTGAAATCGCCCTCTTATGCTCAGCTTAGTTCTCGGAGAGCTGATCTTTAGTTCCTTGTTGACATTGCCCTCCCCTTCTTCCAAGCCAACAATGATAACACTTATTGAATCAATAGTGTAGTCTCATCATGTGAAAGCATGATTATGGAGATCGAAAATCACTCACTAGGTGTTCTTCCCACACGAGACATTTGCTCTGGGGTTTGCTCTGATATAGGAAGGATAAGCCTATGCTCCACGACCTCACTCAAATCAACGTATTCATGTCTTACTTTTGCCCCTCCTTTCCTACTAAAAGACAATGCTTAAGTGTAGACTGCACATTTTGTAATTCAAATGATTAGAAGAAGACATACACAAATCGCTTCAACACATGGTAATTCATCTTTGAATTTTGAGGTTGGGAGCAAAGCATGTGATTTGCAACACAGAGCTTTGCAACCGGTTGATGGTTTGTTCAACTGGTGGATTCCGAGTTTATAAGCTGGGACATCCCTAAGGGTTTTTTACCACAGGTTTCCAACCGATTGATAATCGTGTAATAGGTTATGAGGGTTTACAACCCAATGGTTAAAACTAATTTATAAGTTGACAACTAGTTATATAAGCATCGGTAGTTAACTAAAAAACTGGTTTAAACTAGCTTATAAATTGGGCCACTTTAATGGTTTTTAGCCCTTGTTTTCCAACCCCTTTGAAACTGGTGGTTCCCATAACCTAACTTATAAATTGGGCCACTTTAATGGTTTGTATCCCTTGTTTTCCAATCGCTTTGAAACTAGTTTATGCGTTGGAAGGGTTTATGGTTGCTACCTTTGTTTTCAAGCATGGCATGACCAAGTGGTTTCCTTACTACCATTTTTTTTGGCTTCTTTGGGTATGGCCTGGCTACAACCAACTACAATGCACTTGCCTTTGATACATACATAAGAGTAGAAAAATGCATGGTATGCATGCTTGTAAGGTAATATAAACAGACCAACAACACACTGGTCCACTCTAAACCTGAGGCCACACTCTGGGCAACTTTCCGTCACAATCAGCATACTATCCTCATGCAGAAGAATCTTTGGCGATTGTGGAATGATCATCATGCTAGACTTCTCTAACTTCACACCCATGAAATCTCTACTAGCACTTGGTTTCTCCACAGCCTCCATGTTGGGAAAAATGAGGAAAACCTCCTATGGATGACACTGCATTGATTATGAACTAGCTGATGGAGCCACCGCAAAGCCCATAGGTCTTCTTCTAGATTTGAAGAATAAGATTCTCGAAACCAGTTTGTGCCACACCTTTGTGGTGATTTGAATTTTGGCCAGCAGCTTGTTTCTTACAATTGCATCCTAGGATGACCCTACATGATAGAAACTAGGATGATCCATGATTGGAACATGGATCACATCTACATTTGAAAAAAAGACCAATCACTAAAGGTGAGCCTATGCACTTGGAAGATCCATCCAATGAGTGGGGGACCCTTGGTGAAATATTCAATGACTACGGATAGCATGGAATTTGCACCTCCCAGAGTCGGAAGACTTTGAAAACTGGATGCACATATTTGCTACCATGGATATACTTCAAAAATGCACAGGTACAAGATTTGCCATAATAAAGGCAAGAAATCGCATCTCTCTACATGCTGAGCATCACATGCATGCCCGATGCTACAAACCATGAACCTATAAGCACCAAAGAAGTAAAGCCATAACAGGGAGAATCCACCCATATAAGACCCTTAAAACAAATGGCTTTAGGGGAAATTAAGCTTATAGAATCGAAAGAACACTGATTGAGGTATGCAGAGGAGGCTGTTAATGCACATTCCAACTTCTACCGGGTCTGGCTACCGGGTCTGGCAAAAGGAGCTCAATGAGTTCCCCATTCTAGTTAACAAGGTAACCACTAAAAAAGAAGAGTCATCTGACTCCCAATTAGAACCCCAAAAAATCTATCGCTCTGCTCATAGAGCATGAAACAAAAAGTTGTGGCAAGCCAAGCAGGAGGCCAAAAAAATAATGGATGAGGAAAGCGCTAAAGCTAAGGAGACCAAACAAGTCCCTGAACACTTCAAAGCCTATAAGGTGGGAGACCATTTTGTACAATATGAATCCATGATGGAAAGCCTAGAATGTCTTATGATGGTCTAGCCAAGGTTAAGGAGATCAACATGGAAGATCCAAAACCTATCTATATTGGGGAAGACCTCTCCGTAAAAGGAGAGACGGACCTTACTGACCTCCTCACTAGAATCCAAGATTGCTTCACCTAGAATTACACTGATATGAAAGGTGTAACTCTTGAAGTGTTTAAACACACCATCCCCATGGTGGAAGGAGCAAGGCCAATAAAGCAAAGAGAGTATCCTATGAACCCCAAGTACTCCAAGATGGTCTTTGAGAAGAAATCAACTAACTTATAGATGCCGAATTCATTTAAGAAATAGAGCACATCGAATGGGTCTAACCCATTGTGATAGTGCCTAAGAAAACAAAAAAAGTGAGAGTTTGTGTGGACCTTAAAAATTTCAATTCCACCCCACAATACAAGATCACTACCCATTTCCCTTCACAGAACACGTGTTGGGGCGTGTCATAGGAAAGGAAGCCTACAACTTCCTTGATAGGTTTTTTCGGCTAAAACCAAGTGCTGATAGACCCAAAAGATCAACATAAAATGGGTTTTTCCATTGAATGGGGAACATATGGATACCATGTCATGCCGTTTGGTTTGACCAATGCCCCCTAGGAACCTTCCAACGCCTAATGTGCACAAAAGGAGTACCTACAAAAATTCCTTAAAGTCTTTATGGACGACCTCTGTGTCATTCTACATGGAAATCACGTCTATGGTGTTTGAGAAAAGTGCTAGAGGGGTGGATGCATTGTAAGGTGGTACACTTTGGACCAGTAGAAATAGTGGTTTTTGGGTTGTGGTTTGCAACTTGAAAATGAACTTTGAATTGAAAAAAAAAAAGGAAAAATATTTTGAAAATTAAGAAAAGAAAATGTACATAATGGAAAAGATAGTGCGGGGGATAACTGAAAGTGGTGGGGTAATTATTATTTTTTGTATGCATTCTCTATGTGCACTGTCTCATTTGAAAAACTCAGAGTCAGTAGATCTCTTCTCTCTTCCTCTCCCACTGATAACTTCTTGAGAACATGTCTACATCTTCGGCGATGGCTAAATCAAAGGGCAAGGGCGAAGACACAAAGGTGGCCCCTCTCTCTCTCTCTCTCTCTCTCTCTCTCTCTCTCTCTCTCACACACACACACACACACACACACACACACAAACACACACATTACTTATCAACCTACTAATCGAGCTCCACCACAAATGTTGGGGGTCTTGAGCTCAATATATATGAGACAAGGAGAGTGTGTTTGCTTGTCTAACCAATGTTTTTAGCATGCCAAAAGCGGGAACCCACCAAGTTTCGATACCCGAAGTTAGAAACAGAGCCATTGAAAGAATTTTGTAGGACTTCAGAGGATTTCTCTAAAGTGTATGGTCTCGATCTTGAGGGGGAGGATGCAAGGCATCTGACTCCCCACAATGAGGTGCCACTAAAGCATTGGCTAAGAGTGTTTTCATAGCTCCCCGAGAAAGATAAGAAGGTGATGTTACGAACGACAAAGCAAGAGAACTACCTACCCTTGTATGCATTATATAAACAGGTTTACCAAACTACACCCTCAAACTATTATATGGGCCTTCAATTTTCCCAAGGCTACGTCTATCAGGTCTGCACTGGCCCTATGAAGTGGGCCATATTTGCTGAGTAGGTTGTTAAGAAGATAAGTCTCGATGGTAATTGCACAAAAAAAGAACTCAATGGATGTGCGAGGTAGGTGTACAGTCGATGTCATCTATGAGTGTTGTGGTGTAACACTATCTTAGGATGCATGCACTCTGTTGGCATAAGGTAGCCTATATGAAGCAAAGGTGGAGGTCTCAGGTCAGGTGCAAATATTGGTGGATGAGTGCAACTTGGATCGGATTGAAGGTGCAATTACCACACCATGATGCATCCATCAAATAACATGCCCCCTGATGCACAAGAACAAGAAAAGCGACAACTTCAATATAAACTTTGCATCACTAGAGAAGCTCTAGAAAAAGCAAAGGTATGTATATGTGTTTTCTACATATGAAGAAAGTCCATGCCATGTTCATTGCCTGTGTAACAATGCTCACTCCTCTCCCACTATATCTAGGATGGCGGTGACTTGAATCTCATTAAAATCTAGGGGCAATGTTGCATTGAGTTCATCTCCTTCAAAATACATCCTGTAGAAGACCTATGGGCTTTGTGGTGGCTCCATCAGCTAGTTTCACAATCAATGCAATGTTATCCATAGGAGATTTTTCTCATTTTTCCTAGCATTGCTTGTTAACAATGCTCACTCGTGCACCACCATCTAGGATGGCGTTGACTTAAAACTCATCAAAATATAGAGGCAGTGCTACATTGAGTTCATCTCCTTCAAAATACTACCCTAACTCGTTCAACCAGACCGTAGGCACGCCTGTGAATCCTGTTAGGGCCACAACCCTAACAGGGTATTAGTTGCAAAGAAAGAAAGAGGAAAAAGAAAGAAAAATAGAGGTTTTCATTAAAGTTTCCTCTACATGGGATATGAGAGAGAGAGAGAGAGAGAGAGAGAGAGGGATTAACACACCCATGAACATAATAAACCCCTAACATAACATGCTTAATGACTCAATGAACTTAATTAATTAAGGTATAACAAGAATTACTGGACACACATAATTGGGACATACGCATAGAATCATATTATCATCTCCTGTTTTTTATATCAGATACAATGGGGTGGGATACTTTATATAGTAATGGATGAGTGACTCTTGGGCTACCCCACTAGTCCACTCTCAAGTCTACCTCCCCAAGCATGTGGGTGTTCCCCACTCTCCTATGTAACCTCCAACCACTTCTCATTCTTGTAATCCCCTTTTCTTAAATGGAAAATCACCCCTAATGAAGTAATCCCACTCTATCTTAGTGCTAATATAACTAAATGCTATCCTCCTACTAAGGATGTGTGCACATGGAGTGCATGCACACGCTAACACTTGGCAGACCTGTGGGTCGGATTCCCAATTTGACAACTCAAATCCACAAGCATAGGGCCATGCTAGTGTCATGTACATAACACATATCATAGTGTAAGTACAGTGCAACAATTTCATGGAAACATACCAAGGCTGGGAATCCATCATCCACAAATGATCATATAAAATGAAAACATAACACCACGTATGAATCAGAATGTCCACACTCCAAGAGGATGGAGCCAATGATGCACAACCATATGCTCAGATCAATAAGCATCGCCATCCTCCCTAAGATGCTTCCTACCTTGAAGTCCCCTGCACGTCTAAGGAGGTCTAGCATGGTGCCATAATGCTTTAAGTCTGGACTTATGTCATAATATTTGCTCATGGATTCAAAGCACTCACAACCTTTGTGAAAACAAGGCCTGAATGATTGGAAGCTACGAGAACTAAAGTGAACAACACTTCATCAAGCTTCATACCTACCAAATCACATGCTCAAACATGTGCAGACTTCATACAATACTCCCTTTGTTGCATGACCAGCAATGCATGCTGTCCATAACACAATGTCAAGCTCCGGAAACTTATCAAAGATCCCTACGGATTCACTTTTAGAAAACTTATGATATCATGTAAGTGTACAAGCGGGGGGGTTTTCAAAATAACTCATAAGCTTATAAGGTAGGGGTAAGGCCATTTATTTAGGTGAATAATAAATCTTAAATTTAAGTTAGGGGGATGGGGGAATGGGGAGGGATATAACAACATTAAGGATATGTCATAAGTACTTTTGATGAACATAGTTGTACAAAATTCTTTCAATGTTTTAGTAGCATTCTAGCAATTATTATAAAATTATTTGATAACATAAGCATTCCAAAAACCATTCACTGTATTGGGGATTCCAAGTAGTTTACACTGATGGTAGCATGCATGAAGTACTTATATTCGCTCAATAATGTTCAAAGTAACATACTTTAATCTAAGGAGAGAGGGTGTGTAAATGCTAGAGAAAAAACATACATATAAGGAAGGGGGTGACAGTCATTTTTAAAGGTATCCTTATAAGCTTAAATAGGGGGGGGGGGGTGTTTTCATCTTATGAGCATCATATATAGGGGGTTTTCATGAGGTTCATGCATGCACATGAAGTCCCCCTTTATTGTCAGTGAATCCCCCGGGTCAAAGACTGCCCATGCACCTACCATGCTTTCACAAATCCCATACATATGGATTAGAGTGACAGCCAGGGAAAGAATCAGATCATACCCAGCAGATCATACCCAGCCAGGGAAAGAATTAGATCATACCCAGTGACAATGGTAAAGTGATGTTGTCGTCACACCTCCAAGATTCCCATTTCACTGCAGGATTGCAGAATGCAGACAAGAGTAACATCATTTAAAGTCACACCTTCATCTTGCATCTGACTGTATAGTTGTAATGCCTTCTCACCTTGGTCGTGCTCAACATACACCGGGAGCATTACATTCCATAACAATCTCATGCTGTGAGAATGCATCAAACACTTTTTCTGCTTCCACAATGGCCACACACATGCCATACATACCCACAAGGGTAGTACTAACAAAGACATTTAAATCATATCCCTTTCTTCTAGCATCAACATGCAATGCTATGCCAATTTTAAACAATAGCCCCTCTGCAAACAATGGCTTCTACCTTGTCTCCAGGGGTGCCACATGCCTGCAACACCATAGTGAATGTCAATCTGGTATGATCTTGGGAGTTCTTGTTGCATCTACCCATAGAGTACAGCGGCCTGTTGGGCCTGCCCATGCTGAAAACAGATTGGCATCATAGTGAACCATGAGTCAGCCTTTTGCCTAGGAATAATGTCAAACAGCATTTATGCCTCTTCAAGCCTATAGCACTTGCCATACAAAGTTATGAGGGTTGATCCAACCACCTCTGACTCAAACCTACCAGTTGGCATGCAGGCATGCATCTTCTTGCATGTAAATAGGGCCACTTAGCTGCTGCTACTGCAAGAGACATTTTTTCCCTACTTGCTCTGGAGTAAAGGGAAAGTATTGAATTCCATAAAACTATAGTCAGCTTAGATGTCTTTTCAAAAACCATCCTAGAATCCTCCAAATTTTTGCATCTCCCATACATTTTGACAAGAGCAGTTTCGACATCATCTCCTAATATAAAGCCTTGACCCATGACCAGTGCATGTATCTGCCTACCTGTAGAGAGGCCTTCTTGGCTTATACATGCATCAAGGATATGTACATTAGTGGCTTTGTTAGGAATACAACCCTCCTTCTGCATGTCTTCAAACAAGTCAAAGGCATTATCTTTCAGACCAAGTTGAGCATACACTGCAATGATGGCATTCCATAGGACTGTATCTTGCCATGAGACTTTGGTGAATAGCTTGAGGGCATTCTCAAGGCTGCCACATCTGCCATACATGTTCACCAATGTATTGCCAATCTTTCCTTTTAGTCCATCCGAATCTTCCTCGATGCACGCATGGGTGTCCTAGCAGCCGCCGCGAGCCTATGCATCACTTGGTCAGAACCCTCTAGGATCCTCCTTAGGTGTCCTAGCACTTCACTCAGGGACCGCTTCGTCGGTCCTCGCCCATCATACCGGAAGTGCATCATTTTAACCGTACCGAGGCTAGTCAAGACCTTGGCAAGCTTTGCCGCGAGCGACGTCCCTCGACAACTCCCCTCCAGCTGTTGCAAAATGAACCTCCTCTTAGTAAAACACATGCCAAATGCTTCCTCTAGCATTCTGGCGTAAAACAATCCTTTAAATGAAAACAGAGGTTCTAATGCAAGTAAAATTCCCAGTTTGAGATTGGTTCCACAAAACCCCTTTTTCCATAATTCTCAGTTTCATAATGAGGATCCTTGATCTCTCATCAGGGTAATCTACCCATCATTTGACTAATTGTCCAACTAGATTCTTGGTGAGTTTGGTCAAAGGAAAACTAGTTTAGTTCAACAGTAGTCTATTCTTTGTATTTAGGAACTGGAATTGGTCACGAAGTTTTTGCTTGATTCAGATCGAGAGATCGACAAGTAGGTTTACTGTCCGTCCCTCTCGTAGTCTAACCAAATTCATTCGATTTAGTTCTAACAAGGATTCCTTCAGGTAAACATCTAGTTTTGGGTAAATACCAATTAATTCATCTTTTGACACTAAAAATTAATTCAAATCCTTCTTTTCTTAAATATAATAAAAATTATTCTTTTAACTAAATACCAATATCTATTCTTTTGAATAAACTTGAAATACCTCCTTTTCCCATTTAATGAGTGCAATCCAAATGTCATGGGAATTCCTCTTTTATCATAAATTAAATCTATCTAAAATTCCTCTTTAAATTAAATAAAAATATTCAATATTTCAAATATACCAAGAATTCTTCTTTCTCCATTTAAATGATTGAATTCCAAATATGATGTGAATTCCTCTTTGACCATTTAATTCTATTCATGCATAAAATAATTTTAACTAAAATTTCTCTTAAAAATTACATAAAAATATCCATTAATCCTAATATGACAAGAATTTCACTTTTTCCATTTAAAAAATTGAATTCCAAATATGGTGGTAATTCCTCTTTCATCATTTAAATTTATTTATGCATTAAAAAAAATTTAAACTAAATTTTCTCTTTAAAATTAAATAAAAATATCCATTAATTCCATTATACTAGAAATTCTACTTTTCTCATTTAAATAATTGAATTCCAAATATTGTGGGAATTCTCCTTTCATCATTTAAATTTATTTATGCATAAAAATAAATTTAACTAAAATTCTTCTTTAATTTTAAATAAAATATTCATTATTTTGATATTCCAATTTTTCTCTTTCTCCATTGGAATACATGGATCTCCATTATCATGGGAATTTCTCTTTTATCACATAAAAATGAAGTTACTAGAAATTTCTCTTTTTCTCTAATTAACTATTTATGCATAAATATTAAAAATTAATTTTCAATGAATATGATGAGAATTATTCAATTAACCTAGGATGACTAATCCTAGAATAAGGTAGGAAGTCCTCTTTTCACATTATGCATAAAAATGATTTATGTGTTAATTTTTAAAAATTTTGCCATAGCTCTGCTACTATTACTGATAATTTTCAATAATTTTGAAGAGCATAAGGTTTAGTAATACAATATGATAGAATAACTATCATTTGGACTAATATCCAATTTATGGACTTAATCCCTAAGTTTATCATAATTTAAGTAACATAAAAGCATTAAAAACCTATTTCTTTGGCCTCTAATTTGACTAGCATAGAGTTTACTTTTAGAATTAAGAATTGCTCCATGAGAAGCATCATTTCAATATAGAATTGGTCATAGGAATGACCATTCTTTGGGGGAGAGAGAGATATGATTTGAAAACATTTTAATTTAAGCATAAATGTAAAGTTCATGTGATTAATCATTAAAATTCATTAGAGAGCTTCATTTGCATTGAAGAACCATTCAATTGAATACTTCTCAAGCTTGAGAGGGGTTGAGAAGTGAAAAACATTTAGAAGATTAAGAAAAATCATAAAGTCACACCTTGCCTCTTGTTTTGCTTGATTCTCTAGTCTTATGAGAGGCCCCCAACCAATCAATTGGTTAGTATGTTGAGGAAGGCTCCAAGGAAGGTTGAAGAGAGAGAGAAACTCCAATCTCTCCAAATTGTAGAGGATTTTTTGGGGATAATAGAAAATATGCTTATTCTAATGTAATATTGGCATGGTCTAGTTCACAGATGAGAATACAAAAGAATGAGGGTCTATTTATAGGTGAGGGAGGCCACTAACTGAGTCCAACTAAGTTCTAGAGTTTTCTAGCTTCAGTTTGGCTGAATTTGGACAAGATTTGGACTAGTTTGGCTCCCTTTTTGATTTGGTTTGATCCAGGAGAGAGGAGAGATAAAAATATCTTAATATTTTTGAGTTTAAAACTCATTCACATGTGTGAAATAGGTGCCTCCTTGAAGGCTCCCCCTTTCCTCACCAAGGTGTCAAAATGGTATGATTACTCCAAAATATCTCATTATTTTAGTAATATTTCATAATTTTTAACTAATAAATCTTGTACTCAGTCAACTCTTCATCTTATGTGGGCATTTACTCATTTTTTGGGTATTTTCTTTTATTAATTAGATTTATCTCATCTCAACACTTGGATTAATCTTATTGGTCCATAGGAACCTTAATTGGATCATAATCTAATTTTTAAATCATTTTCTTATTGATTCCTAATGCACCTTGGAAATTTTATTTTGATTTTCTGTTTCAGGGAAACATATTTTTGATATTTGTAGAATTTATATATCCAAAAATATCTCAATATTGAATTACCACTCTCTAGAATTTCTTATCTCACTAGGCAAAAACAAGGAAAAATAATATTTTCTTGTATTCAGAAACAAGGAATGATTATAGGGGATTGAAGTAAAGGCTTATTCATTATTCAAGCTGAGGAGGAATCTTACATCCTCTCCCACTTGAAAAACACAAGATGTCCTCATCTCGCAAAGTGGGGTTAATCTTTCGCCAACTCTTCTTCTTTCTCCCAGGTGGTGTCTTCTAGAGGGAAGAACTTCCACTTTACTAAAAATTCTTTGCTGAGGAGACTAGACTCCTGAGAATCTTCTCCCGAACCTTAAGGATTTCTTCAGGTTGGAGTACCATCTGGCCTCCTTGAGTTGGAGAGATCAATTGTTCATCATCAAGTATGTGACTCGGGCTGGGTACATATTTCTTAAGCAAACTGACATGGAATACATTATATACCTTGAGATGGGGAGGCAGAAGAAGTTTATAGGCTAGATCGCCCACTTTCTTTACAACAGCATATGGCCCACAGTATATGGGAGAGAGCTTCTTGTACTTCCCTAAGGATAAGGAACTTCTTTTTGGTCGTACTTGAATGAAGACCATATCTGATTCTTCAAACTCTCTCTCTGATCTCTTTTTATTTGCATACTGCTTTTGCCTATCTTTACTGATTGATTGCGTTTGCTGGTCCATGTCATCAAGCATTTGTTTGGATATTTTGACTCTGATCAATGGGTCAGACCAAGTCAACGGTGTAAGGCAATCTTGTCCATACAAAGCTTTGAAAGGACTCATCGCAATGCTTCGATGATAAGAAGCGTTGTAAGCAAATTTGACTAGATGCAAATGGCTTACCCACTTTTTGGGTTCCCTGCTGCCGCCCCGCAGCATGAAGGATATCTTCTATTACTTGATTCACTCTTTCAGTTTGGCCATCTATTTCGGGGTGATAGGCTATGCTGAGATCCAAGAAAGTTCCTACTGCTTCGAAGAATGCAGTCCAGAATTTCGATGTAAATTTGGGATCTCTGTCACTTACTATTCTCCTGGTGGGTAAGCCATGCAATCTGAAGATTTCTTTAAGAAAAACTCTGGCAACATCCATTGCAGTGTATGTTTCTTTTACTAGAATTAGATGGGAAAGTCTGTCAAACTACCACAAAAATGGAGTTGTAACCTGATTGCACTGAAGGTAATCCAGTGACAAAGTCCATACTGATACATTCCCACTTCATCTAAAGAATGTCTAGAGGGTGCAGTTTCCCTGGCATCTTGACTCTCTCTACCTTGACCCTTTGACACATTAAGCATTTCTCCACATGATCAAGTACATCCTTTTTGAGTCCTAGCCAGAAGAAGCTTTTCTTTGCAGATATATAGGTTTTTATAAACCCTGGATGTCCAGCTATCAGGCTATCATGGGCTTCTCTCAGAATTCTTCCCTTTATTCCCTCATCATTGGGGATACATAGCCAATTATTATAATACATGCATCCTTCATCCAATTTGTACCCAAGAACTCGACTCATTTCCTGAGGAGTCTTGCTTTCCTGCATCAAAAGGGTAGCAATAGGGGCAAAGAATTTGTCCTGCATGATTTTCTCCTTTGCTTCACTTTTCAATGGATTTGACACCACTGTAATTGTAAGCAAGGAGACTTTTCTGCAGAGCGCATCTGCCACCACATTTTCTTTCCCTGGTCGATATTGAATTTCAAAATCGAATTCCTACTGGGTTTGCATCCATCTCCTTTGACGCATGTTGAGATCCCTTTGGGTGAAGATCCACTTTAGACTTTGATGATCTGTCATCAAGGTGAACCTTTGTCCCAAAAGATAATGTCTCCACAACTTCAGAGCATACACTACTGAGAGTAACTCCAAGTCATGGATGACATAATTTCTCTCATGTGTTTTGAGTTTTTTGGATTCATAAGCCATTGCATGACCTTCCTGCATAAGAGCACCGCCGAAGGAAAACCCATTGGCATTAGTAACTACCTCAAAGGGTTTGGTAAAATCTGGCAATTTAAGGACAAGGTTGGTTACTAAGGCTGTCTTCAGCTTATCAAAGGCACTCTGACACATTGCAGTCCACTGAAAAAGTGTACTCTTCTTGAGAAGGTGAGTTAAAGGAGATGCTATCTAAGCATACCTAGGTATAAAGATCCTATACCATCCGGTTAGTCCTAGGAATCCTCTAACTTCCTTTACTGTCTTGGGTTCTGGCCATTCTACGACTGCTTGGATCTTTGTGGGGTCAGGAGAAATCCGATCTTTTGATACTATGAGTCCCCAAGCATTCCACCTGGTTGACAGAGAAAGAACTCTTGCTCTTTTTTGCAAAGAGTTGGTGTTTCCTTAGGATTTCCAGGACCTTGCGCACATGATCTTCATGATCTGCAGCATTCTTTGAGTATACCAAGATATCATCAAAGAAGACAAGAACAAAATCATCCAAGTATTCTCTCAAAATATCTTGCATAAGATCATTAAATGTTGCCGGGGCATTAGTCAATCCAAACGGCATGACTGTGGACTCATAATGCCCATAGCGAGTATTGAATGCTGTCTTTGGGATGTCCTGCTCCTTGATTCTGATCTGGTAGTACCCGGATTTGAGATCTATCTTTGTGAACATTTGGATCCCACTTAACCGATCCAAAAGTTCATCAATCCTTGGAATAGGATACTTATTTTTAATTGTTAATTGATTCAATCCTCTGTAGTCAATACAGAGTCTTAACGTTCCATCTTTCTTCTTTTGAAAGAGAACGGGCGCACCACAAGGTGAGACACTGGGTCTGATGAATCCTTGCTCTAAAAGTTGTCTTAACTGCTCCTTAAGTTCTATGGCTTCAGGGAGGACTGGCATTTCGTATGCACGGTGAGCCGCTGGGGGGCTGAGCTCTGGGGGTTAACTCGATCTCATGATCTACTTCGCGAGACGGAGGCATCTCTGTCAGCCCGTCAGGAAACACATTTGCATACTCACTTAACCACTCTGGTTCTTTAGCCTTGCATTTTATGTCTACTAGATTCATCTTAATAACATAAACAGCTTGTCTCTTTCTGAGCCCTTTTAATAATTTGGAAGCCTTGACTGATTGCAGCACTGGGGATCTGAAAATTCCAATTCCTTGAACTTTATTCCCGTGAAGGTCAAGGAAAGAGATGGTTCCTTTGTGACAATGAATGTCAGCCTGATTCTTTTGGAGCCAATCCATTCCAGGGATTCCATCATAGATTCCCAAGGGTAGGACTCTGAGAACTGGCACTCTGTTACATTCCCGTCTAGGCTAAACTGAATAAGGTCTGTCTCAAGGTGTGTGAAAAGAATCTTTCCACTGGCCAATTCCACTTGCATAGGTTTCTCTGATTTTTGATTTAGGACTAATTTACGTAGACATCCTAGGGAAATAAAAGAATGAGTACTACCTGAATCAATCAAAAGCTTGAATTGCTTACCCTGGTACTCTGCTGGAGTCTGGAGGATTGAAAATTGATGGTTATTCCCTTGATGCTCTATTGCTACATAGATCTATCCTTTTTCTTCCTCCACTTCATCAGCTATAGTGACTGCTCTAGCTGATGTTTGAGGTGGAACTCTCTCTAGGTCCACCCCGCTGAGTTGGTGGCACGCACATATAGACTTGGCTATACTCTGGAATTGTTAAGTATTCTTTCTGTAAGATTCCTTCCTCCAACTTTTGAGGTGTACAGGTGTAAGAACCTCCCCTTCTGATCTTATAATTATTCCCCTCTCTGAAATAAAAGAAAGATTTTGTTTTACCCTATTTTGGCCTAGAGAGAGAAAATGTCTAGAGGGAGGTAATCCAAAATTAAGATATTTTTGGATATAAAAATCCTCCTAGTGTCTAAAATGGTTTTTCCTGAAATAGAAATTCAAAAAGAAATTTCTAATGTGCAATTGGAATTAATTGAAAATAGGTATAAAGGACCTTAGCCTAAGGGTCTAGATTTTAAAAAAAATTAGATTATGGTCCAATTATGGTTCCTATGGGCCAATAGGATAAATCCAAGTGTGGAGAGGAGATAAATCTAATTTATAAAAGAAAAATACCCAAAAATGAGTAAATGCCCACATAAGATGAAGAGTTGACTAAGTACAAGGTTTATTAGTAAAAAACTATGAATATTACTAAAAAAATGAGATATTTTGGGTATAATGATACATTTTTGATACCTTGGGTAAGGAGAAGGGGGCTCTTCAAGGAGGTTCCTATTTCACATGTGTTTAGGAGTTTTAAACTAAAAAATAATAAGATATTTTTATCTCTCCTCTCTCTTGGATCAAACCAAATCAAAAAGGGAGCCAAACTGGTCCAAATCTTGTCCAAATTCAGCCAAATTGAACCTGAAAATTTCTAGAAACTAGTTGGACTTGGTTAGAGGCCTCCCTCACCTATAAATAGACCCTTAGCCCTTTGTAAAAAATATATATGAGAACTATACCATGCGACTGAAATAATGATATTTTCTATTATCCTCTAAAAATCCTCTACAATTTGGAGAGAATGGAGTTTCTCTCTCTCTTCAACCTTCTTTGGAGCCTTCCTCAACATACTAACCAATTGATTGGTTGGGGCCCTCTCCAATGACTAAAGAATCAAGCAAAACAAGAGGTAAAGTGTGAGTTTATGGTCTTTTTCTTAATCTCTAAATGTTTCTCAGTTCTCAACCCCTCTCAAGCTTGAGAAGTATTCAATTGAATGGCTCTTCAATGCAATTGAAGCTCTCTAATGAATTTTTAGTGATAAATTTTATAAATTTTCCATTTATGCTTAAATGAAATGTTTTTTTAAGAATCTCTCTCTCTCTCCCCCAAAGAATGGTCATTCCTATGACCTATTCTATATTCAAATGATGCTTCTCATGAAGCTATTCTCAAATCTAAAAGTAAATTCTATGCTTGTCAAATTTGAGGCCAAAGAAGTGGCTTTTTAATGCTTTTAATGCTTTAAAAAACATTTAATTTAAGCATAAATGGAAACTTTATAAAACTGAAATTCATTAGAGAGCTTCAATTGCATTAAAGAGCCATTCAATTGAATACTTCTCAAGCTTGAGAGGGGTTGAGAACTGAGAAACATTTAGAGATTAAGAAAAAAGCCATAAACTCACACTTTACCTCTTGTTTTGCTTGATTCTTTAGTCATTAGAGAGGCCCCCAACAATCAATTGGTTAGTATGTGGAGGAAGGCTCCAAAGAAGGTTGAAGAGAGAGAGAAACTCCATTCTCTCCAAATTGTAGAGGATAATAGAAAATATCATTATTTCAGTATAATACTCACATGGTATAGTTCTCATATATTTTTTTTATAAAGGGCCAAGGGTCTATTTATAGGTGAGGGATGCCTCTAACCAAGTCCAACTAGTTTCTAGAATTTTCCAGGTTCAGTTTGGCCAGCATTTGGACAAGATTTGGACCAGTTTGGCTCCCTTTTTTATTTGGTATGATCCAGGAGAGAGGAGAGATAAAAATATCTTATTATTTTTGAGTTTAAAACTCCTCCACACATGTGAAATAGGTGCCTCCTGAGCCCCCTTCTCCTTACCAAGGTGTCAGAAATGTATCATTATACCCAAAATATCTCATTTTCTTTTAGTAATATTCATAGTTTTTTACTAATAAACCTTGTACTCAGTCAACTCTTCATCTTATGTGGGCATTTACTCATTTTTGGATATTTTTCTTTATAAATTGGATTTATCTCCTCCCCACACTTGGATTGATCCTATTGGCCCATAGGAACCTTAATTGGACCATAATCCAAATTTTTTTGAAAATCTAGACCCTTAGGCTAAGGTCCTTTATACCTATTTTCAATTAATTCCAATTGCACATTGGAAAGTTCTTTTTGAATTTCTATTTTAGGGGAAACCATTTTAGACACTAGGAGGATTTTTATATCCAAAAATATCTCAATTTTGGATTACCTCCCTCTAGACATTTTCTCTCTCTAGACCAAAATAGGGTAAAACAGGATCTTTCTTTTATTTCAAAGAGGGGAATAATTATAAGATCAAAAGGGGATATTCTTACACCTGTACACTTCAGAAGGTGGAGGGAGGAATCTTACATCCTACCCCACTTAAAAAATGCGAGATGTCCTCATCTCGCAAACTAGAGGACAACTCTTTCCCTTAAGATCCAACTGATTCTGGGGTTCTTTATAGTCTAGTCAACCCACAAGAATCCTGGGATAAAGATCCCTTATATAGAACTCATCATCAGATAACAATTCATTCAAATCATATCATTCATATCTTTAACACAATAATGGTCCATTAGACCGAAATTTCCATCTGAATAGTCCTCCATGGGAATTTCAATTATGCAGATTTTTAATTTGTCATCCCTTTACTTTATCTCTTACATCACATCACATTCTTTCACATACACATCCACATCCATTCTTTCACATACACATCCACATCCACATCCATTCCTTCACATACATACACATCCATTCCTTCACATACATACACATCCTTCATTCAAATCATATCATTCATATCTTTAACACAATAATGGTCCATTAGATCGAAATTTCCATCTGAATAGTCCTCCATGGGAATTTCAATTATGCAGATTTTTAATTTGTCATCCCTTTACTTTATCTCTTACATCACATCACATTCTTTCACATACACATCCACATCCATTCTTTCACATACACATCCACATCCACATCCATTCCTTCACATACATCCACATCCATTCCTTCACATACATACACCCTTTACTTTATCTCTTACATCACATCACATTCTTTCACATACACATCCACATCCATTCTTTCACATACACATCCACATCCACATCCATTCCTTCACATACATACACATCCATTCTTTCATATACACATCCACATCCATTCTTCACATACACATCCATTCTTTCACATACACATTCACATCTATTCTTTCACATATTTATGCAAAAATAGCTAATTAGCAAAAAGAGGAATTTCTAGTAATTCGTTTTTATGATGAAAGAGGAACTCCCACCATATTTGGAATCCAATCATTTGATTGAGGAAAGTGGAAATTCCTAGCATAATGGAATTATTGGATATTTTATTTAAATTCAAAGATGAATTTTAGATAAATTTATTTTATCTATGAAAAATAATTAAATGGTAAAAGAGGAATTCCTATGACATTTGGAATTCCATCATTTAGATGGGAAAAGAGAAATTCTCAACATATTGGAATTATTGGATATTTTTAGATAAATTTATTTTATTTATCAAAAGTGGAAATATGGGTAGAATTGATTTCTGTAAATCCCATGAATTCTTTTATTCAAAAGAGGAATATTGAATATAATTCAATTGAGGAATTGAGAAGGAATATGAAAATATTCATCGAGAAAAAGAATCTTTATCTAAGCCAAGCAATTGGCAAAAATTTAGAAAAAGTCACATTATCGGTATCAAAGTAGAAAAAGCTACTAAATGGGAATAGGATATGGAATGGATGTGATAAGATGTAAACGGGATGCGATAGGATGTGATAAGATGTAAATGAGATGTGATAAGATATAAATGGGATGTGATAAGATGTAAATGGGATGTGATAGGATGTGGTGTAATGAAAATGAATGTGGTTGAGATGTGAAGTAAATGGATGTGGATGTGAATGATGAGATGAGAATGAGAAGAGAGGATATGTGAAAGGGTGAGATGGGAAGTAAATGGATGTGGATGTGTATGTGAAGAATGGATGTGGATGTGTATGTGAAAGAATGGATGTGGATGTACGTGAAAGAATGGATGTGGATGTGTATGTGAAGAATGGATGTGGATGTGGATATGTATGTGTATGTGAAAGAATGGATGTGGATGTATTTGAAAGAATGGATGAGGATGTGTATGTGAAGAATGGATGTGGATGTGTATGTGGGAGAATGGATGTGGATGTGTATGTGGAAGAATGGATGTGGATGTGTATGTGTATGTGAAAGAATGGATGTGTATGTAAAGAATGGATGTGTATGTGTATGTGAAAGAATGGATGTGTATGTATGTGAAAGAATGGATGTGGATGTGGATGTGTATGTGAAAGAATGGATGTGGATGTATGTGAAAGAATGGATGTGGATGTGTATGTGTATGTGAAAGAATGTGATGTGATATGACATGAATATATGTGGATGTGAAGTGATGATGTGAATGTATGGATAGATGTGGGTAGTCGTACATGTGAACGATTGGATGGATGTGGATGAATGAGATGAGATGTGTATGAATGAGACATGATGTGGATGTGATGTAATGTGGATGGGATGAATGATATATGATGTGGATAGATGTAATGTGATGTAATGTGGATAGACTGTATGTGATGGGATGGTGATGAGAATGAATGTGACTCAGATATGAATGAGATGTGATGTGAATAGATGTGATGTGATGTAATGTGGATAGAATGTATGTGATGGGATGAATGATATATGATGTGGATAGATGTGATGTGACGTAATGTGGATAGAATGTATGTGATGGGATGGTGATGAGAATGAATGTGATGGATATGAATGAGATGTGATGTGAATAGATGTGATGTGAATCGGGATGTGAATGAATGAGATGTGATGTGATGTGAAATGGATGTGATGTAAATTGGGATAGATGTGAATAGATGATATGTGATGTGAATGAATGTGATGTGATGTGATGTGAAACGGGATAGATGTGAATGAATAAGATGTGATGTGATGGGATGTGAAACGGGATAGATGTGAATGAATGAGATGTGATGTGAATGGATGAGATGTGATGGGATGTGAATCGGGATAGATGTGAATGAATGAGATGTGAGGTGAAATGGATGTGATGTGATGTGATGTGGATCGAGGTAGATATGAATGGATGAGATGTGAATGAATGTGATGTGATGAGATGTGAATGAATGTGATGTGATGAGATGTGGATATGGGTAGATGCGAGTGGATGAGATCTGATGAGGATAAATGAGGAAAGAAGTGATGAGATGAAAAATGATGTGATTGGATGAGAATGGGAATACATATGAAATGGATGTGGATTAAATAATGTGGATTGATGTGGAACAATGTGGAAAGACGAGAGTTCGTTATAGAAACTGTATTTATGACCTATTTTTAAATGACTGTTTTATGTCAAGAATGCTAGGGAAACATTTTGACCATCTTGTGAATGAGGTCATGGTGAGACATAACTGATAAAGTTACAACAGCTCTGACAGAGAGTCAACGGAGGACGTCTCGCGTAGCAAGGTCGGCCGAGGTCTTGACCAGCCTTGGTTTGATTTAAATGGTGAGCTTCCGGTATGGTGGGGACCAAGGAAGTGGCCTATGAGTGAAGTGCTAGGTGACCTGCGAAGGATCCTAGAGGGTGCTGACCATACGGTGCTCGGGCTCTGGGTCGCCAAAGATTCCCACACGTGCGTCGGGGAAGATATCGGAACAAGGAGTAAGAGTTGTTTTCTGAATTCAGGCATGGATCTGGTTGATTGACCTTGCTGGTCCTCAACGGATGAGTCCATGGCTCTTTTATATGGATCTCTTGGTTGATCTTGCTGATCTTCAACGGAGATTCCATTTTGATTTTTATAAGTGAATATTTTGCCGGGTACTATGAGCTAGGAACTATGGAAAAGGCCCCTGAGTGGACAGGTGGTGAGCGTTCTGGTTGCCAATGATACCATAGGTACACAGATGAAGGAATGATTGGAAATTAGGATTGAATCGGATATTTTGGAGAATTCAATCAGATATTTTGGAGGATTATGATCAGTGACACTATCGTTTCATTAAATGATTATTTTAAAGAATATGTGAAAAAGGCAATTTCATATTGGGTGTGTAAGTGGTGTGACTAGTTTTAAGTTTGCATGAATATTCGGCTAGGAGGCCTGGGAACTCTTTTCCCTGGTACCCGGGACAAAACCTAACCAAATTCCTAATTGGATCCCATCACTACAGTGGTTGGGCGTTTGGCTAACCCATGGACCTTGGATGGGGTTAGGCTGGACTGATGGATCCTTAAAATGAGACTCAATTCTGTTATGGTACGATAGATGAAGTAAATCTCGGATAAAAACTGTTTTATGCAAACGGTTGTGCCTCTCAAATGATGAAAAAAGTGTTGGTCTCTATAATCCAAGTGCAAGTCTTTTCCGTGATCTGACCATGGGACTTACGGGTTTGGTCGGATCAGTTCAGTTAGTGAAGGCTCTTGACTACGTTAGAGTAAAAATATCCTGGAGGAATCGCTCGTGCTTTCTGGGTGAGGGAAGTTTTTCCCGAGTTCGGTTTTGGAAGAACCGAGGGATTAGTCTCTTGTCCGGATATCCGTGGGTGAGGCCCCAAGTGAGAGGACCGTGCCCCGCGCAAGGAGTGCTACTTCTGCTGCTTAGCACCCCAGAATCCATTGCCCAGAGGGGGCAGGGATCTTTCACTTTCCGCCAATCTAGATGTATTCCAAAATCCTCTAGTTTGGGCTGTGCCTCATCTGTGACAATTTTGGCATAGCCGCCTCTTGTGTGTACGAGGTGAGCCTTTCTCCACCTGCGAAAGCAATAGCTGATCATGAAAGTGACAATCATGATTTCCAATAGGTCAGCCAATTGGGGATTGGCCAATTTTGTATGCCACGCCACATTAGCCCATAATGTGCCTTCTCCAGCCAAGGGAAGTAATTCTTCTAAATCCAAGCGAGGTGCTCATAGAGGGTATGGCACATAATGTTGTTTTGTTGGTGTGACCTCAGAGTAGGCTTTTGGAAGAATCCTTTGAGTTGGTTCAAAGGGTGTTACTTGCATGAGCACTTTGAACATCAACTTGGGCTTTAATAGAGGATTGCCAACGCGAATGAAGCCCTCATATTCTGCACCAAACAATGATTCCAAAATTGTATCATCAATGAAAGTTCCAATATTGTCATGGGGAATAGGATAGTGTACCTCCTGAGGTTGCCGTTGGGGAGACGGGTGAGGTGCCAGTATCTCCTTGGGGTGAGAGGGTTAGTGGGAAAATCTATCTGTGTTGAGGAGTGAAAGTAGAGAATATGCAGGTGGCCTGAGATGTGTTAGTAGGTGGGGCATTAGGATAGGGATTAAGAAGTTTACTAGCGAATTAGCATATACGGGGTAAGTGGAAATTGAAGATGAAGATGAGGATTCTTCCTGACCATGACCTGTGCTAGGTGGTGGGTGGCTAGGCTTGTGAGATTTCATAAGCTCTTGTAGGTGAGGGATATCCTCAAGATTTATTGTAGGATATTCAATATGGGTGACACAGCCAAAGCATAACAATCTGATGCATAAGAGGCATGCTGAAAACCTGAACGAGTACGACTAGATATAGGTGTATCAATTTTACTATCACGCAAGGTTTGCACCAGCCATTTAGGCATACCTCTAGCCTGCTCATTTTCAGCCCTATCCTCATTACATCCTGTAAATCTGCATCAGAAATAGGCTGATCTATGATATCGTTTGAAATCTGCATAGGCTGAGTATTTGCCTCATTAGGACTTACATTTGAATTCCCACCTATAAATAGAGGCAACAACGTATCAAATACATCCCGTGAGCTCACACCTGTCTCTTTGGTACATGATCACAAAGGCTGCACAGCATCTTCCACAAAAACAACATCTCGACTAATCAAGATACGCTTTGACTGCGGATGATACAATCTGTAACCCTTGCTCTCAGCACTGTAACCAACAAAAATGCATTTGACAGCCTTATCATCCAATTTTTTGCATTGTTGCACAGGCACTAAAGCATAGGCCAAGCAACCAAAGACACGCAAGTGACCAATAGAAGGCTTCCTGCCATGCCAAGCTTTGTATGGAGTAATAGACTGCAAGGCCTTAGTGGGACACCTGTTGAGTACATGAGTACATATGCAACACACATGACAGCCTCAAGCCAAACTGCATGTGGCAAAGCTTGGCTCTTGACCATACATCGTGCCATCTCCATAAGTGACATGTTTTTCCTCTCAGCAACACCATTTTGCTGAGGGGTATACAGCACTGTACATTGGTGTTTTATCCCACGACTAGCCAGAAATGCATCAAACTCTTTAGACATGTACTCCCCCCCTCGATCAGAACGGAGGGTGCCCACAGTACAATTGGATACATTTTCAACCATAAGCATAAACTGTTTGAAGCACAAAAATACTTTGGACTTTGCCTTCAGTGGATATACCCATGAATGCCTTGAGTAATCATCAATGAAAGTCACGAAGTACAAGTGTTTACCAAATGACAGAGTTTGCATAGGCCCACATACATCACTATGTACAAGTTGCAATTTGCGAGTGGCCCGTATAGAACCATCCTTTGGAAACGCAGAACGCTGCATTTTGCCCAAAATACAGCCTTCACAAACATGTTTCAATGGTGTCTCAAGAGGGGGCAATGAAGCAACCATATCAAATTTCTGCAAACGCAGCAGACTAGTAGCAAAGTTCAGATGACCAAAACGAGCATGCCATAGTTTTGCATCTGAAACTGCCTTTTCATCAGAAACTGCATTTGCTAAATCTTCCACACACTTGTCATAAGAATTAAGCCTATACAGCCCACGAAACAAGGTGCCAGATACAATAATCGTATCACCAGAAGTCAAATCATGAACAATACATCTGTCATCCACAAATTTGACTACAAGTCCAAGTCTAGCAAGCGCAGAGACAGACAATAGATTCTTCTTTATCCCTAGCACATACAAAGCATCTGAAAGTGTGAAAGCGCTACCATTTGCAGCAGTAAGCATAATTTTACCAATGCACTTCACTGGGTAAGAAGCATTATTGGCACATGTGACAGTATTCCCATTAGGGACAGCCTCAAGACAAGTGAACATATCACTATGCGAGGTAATGTGCTTTGTAGCACCACTGTCAAAATACCAAATATCAGAGTTAACAGAAACTGCCAAACATGCATCATGTACAAATGGGTCATGCTGGCAATACACGCTAAACACCCATTCTGTATCCTGCACAACATTTACAGAATCTGCATTTGTAGAAACATCCACTATTGTGGTTGCATTTGACTCTTTCTTCTTTGCCTCTTTAGCCTTTAGCTTAGGGCAATTCTTAATGACATGATCAGTTGCCTTACAATAGTTGCACCTCATTTTTTTCTTGCCTTTATCAAGAGCCTTCTCAGACCTATTGTTGCTACCTGTGGAAGGAGAAGAAGTTGCAGACCTACTAATAGGAGAAGAAACAGTGGAAGGGGCTGCCTTACCACTTCTTCTCTACTGGGCAGCAACAAATGCTTGATCAACTGCACGCTGCCTAGCCGTGTTTTGCCTGGACTGCGCTTCTTGCAAGAGCTTGTTGACTAAAGTATCATACTTGACAACATCAGGTCTGTCCTCAGTAATAACAAGTCTCCACGTGGAAGCAAAAGTCTGATATGACTCAGGTAAAGCATCAAGAACAGTCTGCACAAGAGAATGATCAGAAATCAACTGTTCCTTGAGATCCTTAATCTTAGCAAGAAAAACATTCATGTCATCATCTTCCTGCATAATCTTCGATTCTAGCTCTTTACGCAGGTAAGAGATTTTTACCTCGTTTACGACCTGCATACAAACCAGCTAGAATATCCCAAGCCTGTTTTGCTGTTTTAGCTGAACGAATATGTGGGGTGATGTTACGTTTGACAGAAAGTGCAATCAAGGCATGAGCCTGCGCATCGTTAACATCCCAACGAGCTTGTTCAGCAGTGGGTAAAATAGCACAGCAACAGTAGAGCTGCTGGAACCTGCAACATCCTCAACAGATCCTACATCCACAGAACCTGGACGTACATCCATACCCTGCACAATGTTCCACACTCCTTTTGCAACCAAAACATGCTGCATCATGTATGCCCAAAGTGGGTAGTTGTTGTCTCCATCCAATTTGTCATCAACAGACAACATGCGAAATACATCATTGCTGTTATCAACCATGGTGGTCACTGACTGAAACTGATGCAAAAGCTACTTGTAATGAAGCAAAGACTGAACAGAGAACAACTCGTGCTATGTAGCACGGTCCACAATAGAATACGTATGCCTGTTTTGCAAAAAATTGCACTTTCAAAATTTCTGCAGAAAATGACGAAAACACCTGTGCAGAACTTGTAATGCAAAAACGGAGCCCGAAACGACCTCAGATGCGATTTTTGAGAATACTAAGCCCTGTGGGCTTATTTGTAGAGTATAGGGACCTGCAAGCGCTCGTGAAATCTCACCTCAATCGAAGAACGTGAGTCAGAGAGTGCCGGCGGCGTAGCCCTGGGAATTGATGCCTGCTCTGATACCAATTGTTGGAATTATGGTTGCAAGAAAGCACACAAAGCTTGTAGAAGAAGAAGCAAGAATGCAAACAACACACAATGTATTAGATTGTGTCAATGTACAAAAGATAAGTTAGCCCTAGAATGATGGGCGTATATACAAGCCGGGGGAAAAAACCTGCCCCGACGGTCCTAAGTGTGTTCACACACATCACTGCCTATATATATATATCAACACTGCTCTCTCCTCATCCACTACATCCTCAATAATTGCCTCATCAAAAGGATCATTTTGCACCTGCAAAGGCTGAATTTCAGCACTTGGTTAAGCATTCAATTGCTTCACATATGGCAACCCTCCATTAAACAAAGAAAGGAGCGAATCACACCCAACTGTAAAGGCGGAGGCGTCAATGTGGATATGAAATATGATGTCCCAATTGGGGAACCTCAAAATAGGAGCACTTGCCAATGATTTCTTTAGAGTTGGCATTCCTTAGTCCACTCAAAGAGGGTTAGGAGTCTGTAAAGGAGGCAAGCTATATCAGCATACATGAAAATGAAACGTCGATAGTACCCAATGTGTCCCATGAAGCGTTGGACTCCCTTAAAGTTGGTTGGTGGTGGTGGCAACTCGAGGATGAGCCGCCACCTTGCTATCATCACAGGGGAGATTCCTTGTTTGGGGACAATATGTCCTAGGATGACTCAATGCCGAACCCAAAACTGGCATTTGAGAGGGTTCAGGGAAATACAGTAGAGCCTACAATTTTCTAGCACCTTCCGTAAACATTCGAGGTGTGCTTTCCACGTGGAACTGACATAGAAGCGATGAGTTTGATTTCTTCCTTGGTCGAGAGGTCCTCCCCAATGTAGATAGGCCTCGGGTGCTCACCTAAGCCCGCCAGGTTAACTTCCTTCACCTTGGCTGGAACATCATACGAGGTCCTTGTTCTCCATTTATGAGAACTTTGGGCCGAGTCATATTGTACTAAACAATCAGTCATCTTAAAGGTTCTAAAGTGTTTGGGGAATTGTTTACTCTCCTTTGCTTTAGCATTTTCCTCTTCTATCAAATTTTTAGCCTCTTTCTCTACAAGCACTAACTTCTTGTTGCATGGTTTGCGTGCAGAAGAGAAGCAAAGATTTTGGGGTTCAGGTTGGGGGTCAACAGGTTCTTTTGGTTTGGGGGTGGTCGACTAGGAGGGAGTTATTAGTGAACTCCTTTTGCCAGACTTGGTTGAAGTATCCATGTGCTTCAACATTGCCCCTACATATTTAAGCTAGTGGTATCTGAGTCAATAGGGAAGGCATTCTTATCCGGGGAATCAGGTGGCAATGCCTTGAAGGACATCGAAGGTTATTGGTAATGTCGTATTAAGTTCGGACTCCATCGGGTTCCTTGACGGGAGTATCCAACTTTGAAGGCCTCTTTCAAGGCTTTGAAGGTGGCTTTATCTTCTATCTTCACCTAAACCATTGGCCAGCTTTGCCATCTAGGGTGAGGCCAAAGGAACTCACCATGACTTGATCATCCACATGGCCAAATGCTTCACAAATCTGATTAAACATTTTTAAGTGTAGTATGGGGTCTCCAGTTCCATCGAACTTGGTGATCAGTTTAGAGATGTTAGCAGGTTTGTTCCGCTCTAGTCTGGGCCCTTATGCAAGCTAAGCTGGTGTTGGGGGTATGATGCTGGCAGTTACCCCCTCCCTATTTCCTTGGCTATCCTTAACATTTCAGGGGTTATCCTTGCCATGGTTGGAGCTAGTGCTATTTGGGGAATAATAGGTGGGGGAGCTAGGTCGGGTGGATAATAGACCATTAGGGGTCCTTGTCTTATGGGAGGATTGGATTGTGCCTCATATGGCCCCATATGGTACCTTGGGTATTCCCCACAAGGTGGGTACTATTGGTACATTGGTGCCCGAGGCTGATATGATGAGGCCACGTAGACCCTCTCTCTTTGATAGGACATCTCGGGCCCCTGGAGAGCTGGTTCTTGTCCTAGGTTTAGCACTAGTCTCCCTGAACTTGGTATGAATCGGCCATTCCTAAGGCAGGCATGGCCCTCCATACTGGTGGATGAGTCTGAGTTTGGTTACTTTCACTTTTTCTCCCTATCTCCATTCTATGATCTAGAGGCAGTGTGGGCACTCTTTTAGGTTGGTTTTCCATGCCTCTATCCCTAGGATGTAGATCGTCTGACTGTGTGTTTCCTAGGATAAAGCTTTAGAGTCTCAAAGCAAGGCTTGTTTGTGAATGGGTAGGGGATTTTGGGTCTTGCTCCAGGATAGGTGGTATGTCCATGCACTGAGCCTCTGTTCCTCTTCTCTCTAGGTCAAGAGTAACGCATCTTGTGCTAGGATGCTCCTCACTCTCACTGGTGCTGCTTGCAAAGACTAACACCATTTATCTCCAAGCTATGTTTACCGATGGGTTTGATCTTATGAGCAAGAAAGCATCATGAGAATTTATATTGTCGAATAGAGGGTTGTTTTGCACCAGTTTTCTTGTTGAGATTAAGTGCATGATGTGTGGAATAGTTGTCTTGGACCCCCTGCAGACTGTCTCTCTATCTATTTTTTTTGGAAGGTACGGCCATACGCTTTCACAAGAAGGTATGAGAGTACGCTCAGATGAGGACACATGCATGCTATTCTAGGAAGACACGGGCATGGCTACAAGGGTACATACGTGCGCATGGAAAATGAAGGAATGGGCATATGCATTGAGGATGAGGACGACGTGTGGTCTTGAGGGAAAGAAATGGGCATGCACTTGGAGAAAAGGAAGATGCGATCATGGTAGGGTAGAAGGAATTAGCGTATGTTCTAGATGGTAAGGGTGTACGCTCAGTTCAGAGAGATCTTTAATTATGGAGGTGGTGACAGCAGCCACCCACTCAAATTCCCTGACAGTACAACTGTTCCCAGTTTTTATCCCTTGTTTAATGCTCTTTATGCTTAGTTGTAGTTTATTCCTTTTTAAATTCCCTTCAATTAATTTAATGTAGTAGATACTGGAAGATATGGTCTAGGGAATGGAACGGGCATGGCAAAGAAGACATAGCCATGGCACTAAGAACTGGCTACGCTTCTTAGAAAACAATCTAGAGTGAAAATTTTACCTCTTCTCCTCAAATAGGGGATGATTAAAGGGGACTGAGATGAGATCTTATACATCTTTTAGGGCTGAGGAGGAACCTTACATCCTCTCCCACTTGAAAAATGCGCATCTCGTAAAGTGGGGGTAGTCGTTTACCAGCTCTTCTTCTTTCTCCCAAGTGGCGTCCTCTAAAGGTAGTGTGACACAAAGTTGGGGTTTTGACTTTGGTCACTTCTTAGAATCAAAACACACTTGTATGGGATTTGCTTTTTGATAAGAGATTAAGAGGAATTAATCATTATTAAGAAGAAATAATGGCCAAAAGTCTATAAAAATAGAGATACACAGAGAATTGTAGTTTTAAATCCATATAGACTATACAAAAGAGAATTACATAGGTACGTAGAGCTTGAAGAGAGCTTCACTCCTACATAAAAACGGGCAACCGAGCGAAAAGTTATGAGTATTTTACTACAAGACTATAAAACTGCCAAAATTTGCCTAAAAGTTAGCAACTTTGGGAGAAATTCTGATCATCAATGAAGTAAAGGATTAAGAAATTAGTTACATGAGTGGAAAGAGCATATAAAGAGCTTCCTAGCCATATGATCAATTTTAGAACCAATACTCGAGTGATGAGCAATTACCGGTTGAAATTTGGGTATTAGACCACAAAATTTGCATTTCCCCATTAGGGGAAGGTTGAGGTCTATAGGGGCCCTTTAAGAAAGAGTGATTTTCATCATAAATGATTTGTATGCATAAAAGATTTTTTTTATATTAAAAGTGTGATTTTCATCATAAAGGATTTTTATGCATAAAAGAAATTATTTCATATTAAAAGAGTGATTTTCATCATAAATTATTTGTATGCATAAACATATGCATAAAAGATTTTTTTATATTAAAAGTGTGATTTTTATCATAAATGATTTTTATGCACAAATGGGTGCATAAAAGAAATTCTTTTATATTAAAAGAGTGATTTTCATCATAAATTATTTGTATGCATAAACATATGCATAAAAGATTTTTTTTATATTAAAAGTGTGATTTTCATCATAAATGATTTGTATGCATAAACATATGCATAAAAGATTTTTTTTATATGAAAAGTGTGATTTTCATCATAAATGATTTTTATGCATAAATTAGATGCATAAAAGAAATTGTTTTATTATAAAAGCGTGACTTTCATCAAAATTGAATTTATGCATAAAAGAAAGTTTTTATTTTAAAAGAGTTATTTTTCATTGGATTTAATTTTTATGCATGGGAAGATGCATAAGAGAAATTCTTTCATTCTAAAAGTGTAACTCCTACTAAATTGGATTTATGCATGTAAAGATGCATAAAGAATTTATTTTAATCCAAAAGTGTTATTCTCATCAATTTTGTTTTTATGCAAAAATAAATGCATAAGGAATTTCATTTTTAATTCAAAAGAGTTATTTTCGTCCATTTTGATTTTATGCATAAAAGATTTATTTTTATTTTGAAAGTATTATTTTCATTGAAATTGAATTTATGCCTAGATAGATGCATAAAAGATTTATTTTTATTTTGAAATTAAAATGGAATTTATGCATAGTAAAATGCATAAAAGTTTTTTTTTATTTTGAAAGTGTTATTCTCATTAAAATGGAATTTATGCATAGTAAAATGCATAAAAGGTTTATTTTTAATTCGAAAGTGTTATTTTCCTTAAAATTGAATTTATGCCTAAATAGATGCATAAAAGGATTTTTATACTAAAGTTGTCTTTATGCCTAATTAGATGTGTAAAGAGCTTATATCAAAAAATTAGAATTCTCTTACATTCTATAAATAGATGTGATGTGAAGTGATAGGAATCAGATAGATGTAAATGGATGGATGGAAGTGATATGAATCAGATAAATGAAAATGGATGAATGGATGTGAAGTCCTGTGAATTAGGATGTGAATGAATGGTATAGGATGTGAAGGAATGTGAAACGTGATATGAATGAATGATAAGGTATGTTAATGAATGACGATATGTGAATCGGATGTGAATGGATGATGTGGTTTGATGTGTGAATGATGTAGGTTAATGTAGATTGATGTATGGATGATGTGGGTTGATGTGTGAATGATGTGGGTTGATGTAGATGGATGAATGGATGATGTGGATGGACAAGAACAAATTCATCTAAGTATTATCTAAGAATGTCCTGCATGAGGTGATTAAACGTTGTTGGGGCGTTAGTTAATCCGAACGGCATGACTGTGAATTCATAATGCCCATAGTAGCGAGTATTAAAGGCTATCTTTGGGGATATCTTGTTCCTTGATTCTGATCTGATAATACCTAGATTTGATCCTTGATGTGTTCAATGGCAGCATAAATCTATCCTCTTTCTTCCTCCACTTCCTCATCTATTGTGGTGGCTCTAGCTGTTGCAGTCTAAGGTGAGACTCTCTCTCTCTAGCTTCCCCAATTCAGAGAGGGGGTTCTGAGACTACTTTGCATTGAGGCTGCAGGCTAAGCTGGCACTCTTCTGGGGTTGCCCTGATTTTGGAGAGGGGGACCCTGATTGGATTGATACTATGAAGGAGTTGGTCTCTACATTCTAGGACCTTGGATTCCTTGGTCCATTGACATAGAAGGAGTTGGGCAATCCTTGAGCTAGTGCCCAAAACCTTGACAACCGAAACACCTATTTTCACTTCGAAGCTCTTCATTCTGCTTCTTGGAAAGAGCCAGAGTTCTAGAAAAAGTGCTTCGAGCAAAAGGTCTTCCCTCCTTTCTGAAACTTCCTGTCTCCTGGTTCTGATTAGGACCTTGGTGTCTTTTTGGAGGCGGAAGGTTGGAAGTACTTCTCGGTGTTTGGAACCTTTTGAAGGACAAGGGAGCTAGCTTTGGTGGGACCTTGACAACAAAGGCCTTGGCAAAGTCCTTCACCATCCGCACTGCTTCGGCCATTGAAACTGGCTTGGCATTCTTTACCAGGGTGTCCAAAGGTTCGTTCATTCCCCGAATGAACCTGGCCATCAGCTATTCTTCATCCAATGGTGGCGAGTATTTGAGGAGGAGAGTAAATGCTTGGTGATTCTCTTCAATAGTTTTGCTCCCCTGGGTTAACTCCAAAAATTCATTCATCTTAGTTTCCAAGAAGCCGGGAGGCCAAAATCTCTTCTGGAGGTATGTCTTGAGATCATTCCATGTCTGGTTTTTCCGATCCAAATGGTTTGTCTCACAGTCGCTGGAGAAGGCTGCGCATCGAGGCAGGGATCTCACAGCTGGTATCAGAGCTTTGTTGAAAGCTTAAGAATAAAAGACCAAATTCAAGGGCAGGGGTCTCACAGTTGGTATCAGAGCTTTGTTGAAAGCTTAAGAATAAAAGACCAAATTTGACAGAAAAGAGCATTCACATATTGTGTTTTCATTTAGATCAAGTTCATTATTAAAGACTTTTAATTGATGAATTGGATTTTATAGATAGACGTCACGCATTTATCTGGAATCCCTGATCTTACTCAAGCTCAGGATATGACTGCTTTTGCTTTTGCGCATATTCTCTCCTCCACAGGGCAAGGCTCGCTAATCATTTTGAGGAGTTATATTTTTTGGACCCGGCTGAGAGATGATAGCATAAGTGGCATGCAGGGCAATATCTCCACGTCTCAACCAATGCCAGATGATGCTAAGGGAGAACATCTCTTTAGCCATGGTCCTGTTGAGGCTAAAGGTGGTTCACGATGTTATCCTATATCACCCCAAACCTTGAGATTTTAGGCTTTCTTGTCATATTTATAGACTTCTTAGATGTTTCATCCCGAGAAGTAAGATTGTAGCACCTTTAGCGATAAGGGAACAATTGTATCACAGCATGTTAGTAGCCCAGTATCACCGTCTCATGCATATACCACAGAGGCTTTGATTTTCTAGAGCCATATTACTCTATGTATATATTGCAAACTTTATGTAAATAAAGAATGTTTTGTGAAAAAATTCCAGTTACCTAAGTGATTTGACTATCAGGTCGACACTACCTGTCTTCGTCACCACCTTTGTGTTGCCATATATATAGGCAGTGATGTGTGTGAACACACTTAGGACCGCCGGGGCACTTTTTCCCTCTTTAGGAGGTTTTTTCCCCCGGCTTGTATATACGCCCATCCTTCTAGGGCTAACTTATCTTTGTACATTGACACAATCTAATACACTTTGTGTTGTGTGCATTCTTGCTTCTTCTTCTCCAAGCTTTGTGTGCTTTCCTGCAACCCTAATTCCAACAATTGGTATCAGAGCAGGCATCGGCTCCCAGGGCTACGCCGCCAGCACCCTCCGACTCACGTTCTCTGATTGAGGTGAGTTTTCACGACAGCTTCCAGGTCCCTATACTCTGCAAATAGGCCCGTAGGGCTTTGCGTTCTCAGAATTCGCATCTGAGGTCGTTTCGGGCTCCGTTTTTGCATTTCAAGTTCTGCACAGGTGTTTTCGTCATTTTCTGCAGAAATTTCGACAGTGCAGTTTTCTGCAAAACAGGCATACGTATTCTATTGTGGACCGTGCTACATAGCACGAGTTGTTTTTTTGTTCAGTCTTTGCTTCATTACAGGCAGCTTTTGCATCAGTTTCAGTCAGTGGCCATGGCTGATAACAGCAATGATGTATTTCGCATGTTGTCTGCTGAAGACAAACTGGATGGAGATAGCAACTACCCACTTTGGGCATACATGATGCAGCATGTTTTGGTTGCAAAAGGAGTGTGGAACATTGTGCAGGGTACGGATGTACGTCCAGGTTCTGTGGATGTAGGATCTGTTGAGGATGTTGCAGGTTCTAGCAGCTCTACTGTTGCTGCTGTTTTACCCACTGCTGAACAAGCTCGTTGGGATGGTAAAGATGCGCAGGCTCATGCCTTGATTGCACTTTCTGTCAAACGTAACATCACCCCACATATTCGTTCAGCTAAAACAGCAAAACAGGCTTGGGATATTCTAGCTGGTTTGTATGCAGGTCGTAACGAGGCAAAAATCGCTTACCTGCGTAAAGAGCTAGAATTGAAGATTATGCAGGAAGATGATGACATGAATGTTTTTCTTGCTGAGATTAAAGATCTCAAAGAACAGTTGATTTCTGCAGGTGAGATTATTCCTGATCATTCTCTTGTGCAGACTGTTCTTGATGTTTTACCTGAGACATATCAGACTTTTGCTTCCACGTGGAGACTTCTTAATGAGGACAGACCTGATGCTGTCAAGTATGATACTTTAGTCAACAAGCTCTTGCAAGAAGCGCAGTCCAGGCAAAACAGAGCCAGGCAGCGTGCAGTTGATCAAGCATTTATTGCTGCCCAGCAGCAGAGAAGAAGTGGTAAGGCAGCCCCTTCCACTGTTTCTTCTCCTATTAGTAGGTCTGCAACTTCTTCTCCTTCCACAGGTAGCAACAATAAGTCTGAGAAGGCTCTTGATAAAGGCAAGAAAAAGACCAGGTGCAACTATTGTAAGGCAAATGATCATGTCATTAAGAATTGCCCTAAGCTAAAGGCTAAAGAGGCAAAGAAGAAAGAGTCAAATGCAGCCACAATAGCGGATGCTTCTACAAATGCAGATTCTGCAAATGTTGTGCAGGATACAGAATGGGCGTTTAGCGTGTATTGCCAGTATGACCCATCTGTACATGATGCATGTTTGGCAGTTTCTGTTGACTCTCATGTTTGGTATTTTGACAGTGGTGCTACAAAGCACATTACCTCGCATCGTGATATGTTCACTTCTCTTTAGGCTGTCCCTAATGGGAATACTGTCACATGTGCCAACAATGCTTCTTACCCAGTGAAGGGCATTGGTAAAATTATGCTTACTGCTGCAAATGGCAGCGCTTTCACACTTTCAGATGCTTTGTATGTGCCAGGGATAAAGAAGAATCTATTGTCTGTCTCTGCACTTGCTAGACTTGGACTTGTAATCAAATTTGTGGATGACAGATGTACTGTTCATGATTTGACTTCTGGTGATACGATTATTGTATCTGGCACCTTGTTTCGTGGGCTGTATAGGCTCAATTCTTATGACAAGTGTGTGGAAGATTCAGCAAATGCAGTTTCTGATGAAAAGGCAGTTTCAGATGCAAAACTATGGCATGCTCGTTTTGGTCATCTGAACTTTGCTAGTTTGCTGCGTTTGCAGAAATTTGATATGGTTGCTTCATTGCCCCCTCTTGAGGCACCATTGAAACATGTTTGTGAAGGCTGTATTTTGGGCAAAATGCAACGTTCTGCGTTTCCAAAGGATGGTTCTGTGCGGGCCACTCGCAAATTGCAGCTTGTACATAGTGATGTATGTGGGCCTATGCAAACTCCATCATTTGGTAAACACTTGTACTTCGTGACTTTCATTGATGATTACTCAAGGCATGCATGGGTATATCCACTGAAGGCAAAGTTCGAAGTGTTTTTGTGCTTCAAACAGTTTTTCCTTATGGTTGAAAATGTATCCAATTGTACTGTGGGCACCCTCCGTTCTGATCGAGGGGGGGAGTACATGTCTAAAGAGTTTGATGCATTTCTGGCTAGTCGTGGGATAAAACACCAATGTACAGTGCCGTATACCCCTCAGCAAAATGGTGTTGCTGAGAGGAAGAACAGGTCACTTATGGAGATGGCACGATGTATGGTTAAGAGCCAAGCTTTGCCACATGCGTTTTGGCTTGAGGCTGTCATGTGTGCTGCATATGTACTCAATAGGTGTCCCACTAAGGCCTTGCAGTCTATTACTCCATACGAAGCTTGGCATGGTAGGAAGCCTTCTATTGGTCACTTGCGTGTCTTTGGTTGCTTGGCCTATGCTTTAGTGCCTATGCAACAACACAGAAAATTGGATGATAAGGCTGTCAAATGCATTTTTGTTGGTTACAGTGCTGAGAGCAAGGGTTACAGATTGTATCATCCGCAGTCAAAGCGTATCTTGATTAGTCGAGATGTTGTTTTTGTGGAAGATGATGTGCAGCCCTTGTTATCATGTACCAAAGAGACAGGTGTGAGCTCACGGGATGTATTTGATACGTTGTTGCCTCTCTTTACAGGTGGGAATTCAAATGTAAGTCCTAATGAGGCAAATATTCAGCCTATGCAGATTTCAAACGACATCATAGATCAGCCTATTTTTGATGCAGATTTACAGGATGTGATTCATGAGGATAGGGCTGAAAATGAGCAGGCTAGAGGTATGCCTAAATGGTTGGTGCAAACCTTGCGTGATAGTAAGATTGATGCACCTATGACTAGTCGTACTCGTTCAGGTTTTCAGCATGCCTCTTATGCATCAGATTGTTATCCTTTGGCTGTGTCTAGTATGTGTGAAGAGGAAGAACCTCTTTCATTTGTGATGAGGCACAAAATTCAGAAAATTGGTTGGCTGCAATGCAAAGTGAATATGATGCTATAATGGAGAATGGTACATGGTCTTTGTGTGATTTGCCTATTGGTAAAAAGGCCATTGGATGTAAGTGGGTTTTTAAATTGAAACGAAAGCCAGATGGTAGTGTTGATCGCTATAAGGCTAGACTTGTTGCAAAGGGTTATGCTCAAGAAAAGGGCATTGATTTTGATGAGACCTTTGCTCCCACTTGTCGTATGGCTACCATTCGTAGCATTTGTGCATTGGCAGCTCATAATGGTTGGAATGTACATCAGTTAGACATAAAGACTGCGTTCTTGAATGGAGATTTGCATGAGGAGGTGTATGTATCGCAGCCTCATGGTTTTGTTCAAAGAGGGCAGGAAAACAAAGTGTGCAGGTTGAAAAAGGCTTTATATGGTTTAAAGCAAGCTCCACGAGCTTGGTATGAAAAGATACATGCATATTTGACTGCACATGGGTTTCAAAATAGTCCAACAGAAAGCACTTTGTATGTTAAACGTGTGGATGGTGTACATCTAATCATTGCTCTCTATGTCGATGACATGCTGCTCACAGGACCAAATGAAAGTCATATTACTGATTTTAAGGCTGATTTGAATGCCTCTTTTGAGATGTCAGATTTGGGGCATTTGCATCATTATTTGGGGATACAATTTAAGCAGTGTGATGGAGGTATTGCTTTGTGTCAGACAAAGTATATTGAGACATTGTTGCGGAGATTTGGCCTTGAAGACTGCAAGCCTATTGCTACTCCAATGGAGACAGGTTTGAAGTTGAGTCTTCATGATGCTGGAGATCACTTTGATGTCACACTCTATCAGACAGCTGTTGGTTGCCTCATTTATGTATGCATTACGAGGCCGGACATTCAGTTTGCAGTCTCACAGGTGAGCAGGTTTATGCATAGCCCAGGGTCTCAGCATTGGAAGGCAGTTAAACGCATCTTTCGCTACTTGAGTGGCACCATACATCTTGGGTTGTTTTATCCCAAGGGGGGATCGTTGCCGCCAGATTTACATGCTTTTTCGGACTCAGATTGGGCTGGTTGCTATGACACAAGAGTGTCCACAAGTGGTTTTTGTTTCATGCTCGGTAGCTCATGCATATCTTGGCTGAGCAAGAAGCAACCTACTGTGGCCACTTCTAGTTGTGAAGCTGAGTACAGGGCAGCTTTCACAGCTACAGTTGAGTGTGTGTGGCTCAGACGGCTTATGGCTGACTTGGGTGTTGGACAGGAGTCTGCCACCTCTATCTTCACTGACAGTCAGAGCGCATTGGCAGTTGCGAGAAACCCAGTTTTTCATGCTCGCACAAAGCACATTGAGGTGCATTATCACTATGTCAGGGAGAGACTCTCACCAAGAGAGATCAGCTTGGTCTATGTGCCAACACAGGACAACCTCGCCGATCTTTTCACAAAGGCACTTCCTCGTGAGAAGTTCGAAGCTTTCCGCAAAGCTTTGGGCTTGCTCCCCTTTGTGGATTGATCTACTTCGGGCATGGCACTCCCCTATACATGAGTGCCAGCTCTCGTTCACACCATCACTCCCAGGGGGGATTTGTTGCCATATATATAGGCAGTGATGTGTGTGAACACACTTAGGACCGCCGGGGCACTTTTTCCCTCTTTAGGAGGTTTTTTCCCCCGGCTTGTATATACGCCCATCCTTCTAGGGCTAACTTATCTTTGTACATTGACACAATCTAATACACTTTGTGTTGTGTGCATTCTTGCTTCTTCTTCTCCAAGCTTTGTGTGCTTTCCTGCAACCCTAATTCCAACACTTTGCAGTTGACAGCCCTTGCCTTCCCAACTTCAGTCACCGACACCCTTTCCTTCTTTGCTATACTCCACACCAGCCTCGTCCTTCTCGCGCCCAAAATGGCATCCCTCCTCCGTACCAGGTGACACCACCTCCAGCACTCCTGCATCGCCCCCCCCCCCCCCCCGCCTCTTTTCGCTCTTTACTGCCCCCGGCGGCTCCCAACAAGTCACCAGCTTTCTCTGTTTGGCCTTCCACTCTTTTTTTGTCGACACCTCCCCAACCTTGCCTTCTTGCCGTCAAAGCCCCCCACTTTTTTTGCTCTCTTCTCTGCATTTCCTTCTCCCCTTTTTTCTTACTACCGCCGACGTCTTTTCCTCTGGCGACTTCGCTGCTGACATGTCCTTTTTTCCTCAACTCTCTTCGTTTTTTTCTCAGAGATTCTCTCCTTCACATACCGTAAAGTTCTCTACTGTTGCCATATGGCCTCCTCCATCGCTTAGCGCATGTGATGAGGGGAACCTTCCAAGGTGGTATTGACAGCTGCCACCTTCTCTTATTCTCTAGAACCTCCAAACCTTAATCTTCATATTAAACTTAATTTATTTAAGGCTACTCACACTACCTTAAGTCACTTTCCATAAATACCACTCATGTCATTTATCCTTTGCCTAGATGGCATTAGCACCTGCATCCATTATTTCATCAAGACTGATGGTTATGCCTCCACTTCTCTTACTCAGCAGATTTTTATCTCAAACAAATTACATATTTCCTGACACTCTCAATACTCTACACAGTATGTACACATTATCAGCCTCTATTTTTGTCCACACATATTTAGCAACCCCCTATTTCTGCTGAGACATTCATGTCCAGCAGCTGTACAAACAGGGACGAAATATTCAGATCTTCCTCTGTACCTTCCACAACCTCCTGTGGCATGCATCACAAGCTTCCTGATCTTCTTCCTTCAAGGTTAACATCAACCGAGCAAAATATTTCTTCAGTCGTAAACCATTCACCCTTCTTTTATGCTTCTTTCCATTCAAATCAATAAGCTGATAGCTTCCATTAACAAATTTTACCTCATTGTTACTTTCAGCTTCCAGATGTATCCCATTCTTTAGAATCAGCCCGCCTTCTGAATCCTAGATTATATAACCCCCGGTGGCCTGATGTATACTCCTCTTATACGAACCGTCAAAGAATAAAACATGAGCTCCAGGAATGATAATTTGTTCCTCTTTTTCTATCTTTGAATCCACTTCCTTCACCAGGATCTGGCCTTCCTTATATGTTAGAAGATCTGCTAGAGTTGCCTTGCAAGTATCTTGAATCAAAAATGAGAAATCATATTCTTGAAGCTCCACTAACCATCGCATCATACCTTTTGAGAGTGAAGTACCATTCACCAGCTGAGGGAGTAGGGTATAGTTTGTCAGAACCACAAATGGTCTCATCAGGAGATATGACCTGAATTTCCTGCAAGCATACACCAGACTTGACAGAACCAATTCAGCCTCAGTATATTTCCTCTCTGCTTCCGTCTTCACTCTACTTGCATAATACACAGGTTTCATATATTTGGATTCATCTCCTCTCTGCATTAAGATTGCTCCAACTACATCCGGGCCAAAAGAAGGATTCACATAGAAGACCTGAGAGAAATCTAGGGCTCTTATACTAGAAATACCTCCCAACACCTCTTTTACTTTCTCAAACACTTCGTCGCATTCTTCATTCCATTGCAATGGTTCTTTCTTCATAGCCTGCTGAAGAGGGTAAAGTAATTGAGACATTAAAGGAATAAATCTTGCCATATATTTTACCTTCTGGACAAAAGTCTGCAGAGCAGCTGCCTCGATGTTGATGGTGCAGATAATAAGATAAGAGCTTTTATCTTCTCTGGATCAGGTTCAATTCCATTTTGAGATATCATATGCCCCAACAGCTTCACTTTTGAATATCCTAAATGACACTTCTTTGGATTCAGCTGTCCACCTACATCATCCATTTTAGAAAATCTTCATATTAAACTTAATTTATTTAAGGCTGCTCACACTACCTTAAGTCACTTTCCATAAATACCACTCATGTCATTTATCATTTGCCTAGATGGCATGAGCACCTACATCCATTATTTCATCAATACTGATGGTTATGCCTCCACTTCTCTTACTCATCAGCAGATTTTTATCTCAAACAAAACTCAGAGCTGACACAAACTAATTACATATTTCCTGACACTCTCAATACTCTACACAGTATGTACACATTATCAGCCTCTATTTTTGTCCACACATATTTAGCAACCCCCTATTTCTGCTGAGACATTCATGTCCAGCAGCTGTACAAACAGGGACGAAATATTCAGATCTTCCTCTGTACCTTCCACAACCTCCTGTGGCATGCATCACAAGCTTCCTGATCTTCTTCCTTCAAGGTTAACATCAACCGAGCAAAATATTTCTTCAGTCGTAAACCATTCACCCTTCTTTTATGCTTCTTTCCATTCAAATCAATAAGCTGATAGCCTCCATTAACAAATTTTCTCTCAACTTTGCACGGACCTTCCCACTTTGTCTGGAATGCAGTATGAAAGTTACTGTTCAGCTTACTATTATACCTGAGAACCAGATCACCTTCTTGAATTTCTTTTTGCTTCACCTTCTCATTCTCTTTCTCTTGTCTTTTCAATTGCATAGCAGCATAGTGATCAAATGCTAGCTCTTTGTCTAATTGGACTGTTTGCAAGGCCAATAATCTTTCTCTGTAACAGTTAATAGGTTCATGCCCTCGTATTATGTACAGTTATAGTCCCCCTTCTCCAATTTTGGATGGCACCCACTTGTCTGAGCCAAGGTCTGTCCAAAATTAGTGGATAAGCTCCCAAACCAGCCAGCATAATATGGCAATTTATGCTGCAAACCACACCAAAAGCAGTCACTGGCACTTTTGTACATGCATATTTTTTTATGCTTTTGCTTGTTTGCACCATGACTTGCATTATGCTCTTGTTCTTCTTGTACCTTAAACTTCATCCTTACACATTGTTCTTGCTTCCTCTTTGCATGATGATAATCCTTGATTGCAGTGGCAGAAAACTTTACGCATGACTCTCAACCCTCTACACAGGCTAAACTTCTATATCTGCCTCTAAATGCTTGGGAATCTATGATGGGTAAAAGGTCCATGCATATGTGTGTGTATTGGTGAAACAACAATACGGGGCCTGCAATAGACACACACACACACACACACATATGGTAAACAACAAGGTGGCAACAAGTTTAAGGTACAGAGGATATGGAAAGAGACAGAGTGGGTAAGCGAAAGAGAGAGAGCTTGAGAGAGAGAGAGAGAGAGAGAGAGAGAGAGAGAGAGAGAGAGAGAGAAATGAAATGAAATTTAATTATTGTCTTTGAAGGACCATAACGGGTCCATGAGACACATGTTGAACATACATGAATACATAAGTCGATGCGCTCGGGAGCCTCATCGGAAAGCATAATGAAACTGAAATGTGTGAAACTAGAACTGAAACTGAAATGAAAATCAAAAAGCTATGCAGCATGCTATAAGTGTACATCATGAGAAACATGTCATGCAATATAGGTACTCATGAGGGCTAGGCCCCCTCGTCAGGTGCACCATAATAGTAGAAGAAGTCGTGCCCCTCCACCTCTCCTCCCTAGATCAAGGGGATAATTCGGTCCCTCGAGAGCCCGCAATCCATAGGTGACAATGGAGGGTCCCCCCCGAGGTGTCTCTATGTCTGAATGCCCGTAATGTCCTCTGGCGTCGTGACACCAGCCTCTTGTAGTGGCCTCTATGTAGGTGCTCTATGCGTCTCTGCTCAATCATCTCATATGTGCATCCTCGTGGTTGGGTACAACATTGGTCTCTGCAGCCATGTCGGGTCTGGAATCTGTGGATCCTCCCTGTGAGTCTCAGTGTGGTCTGGGGGAGAGAGAGAGAGAGAGAGAGAGAGAGAGAGAGAGAGAGAGAGAGAGAGACGTGGGAGAGGTGGCGAAATGAGTGCACCATGAGCTACTTGTAACTATTTTTTGTTTTCAAGATTTTCAAACATACAAAATGTGGGAGAAAATGAGGGGAAATGACTTTTTCAAATGTAAAACTAGTTTTAAAGCCATGTCCAGGACATAGGTTTCGAGTCCACCTTACCATGCATCCACCCTCTAGAGACCCCGCAAAAGGACTCAGATATTTCTTCCTAATGTTCACACTTAATAGGTCCACAAAGGACCTCTCCTAGAGACTCTGCAAAGGACTTAGATATTTCTTCCTAATGCTCACACTTGACAAGTCTGCTTGACTCTTTTCCCCCCAAGGTTGTCACAGAACTCACCCCACAGATTCCTTAAAGTCTCTCTTTCCTACCATGTTTAATCCTTAAGGCCTTGTTTTTCTTCACTTCTTGGATCATGGGACTTACATTGAATCTTGGTTAAGGGTGATTAAAGCCTAATATGCTTAACTAGCTTAGCAATGGTTTTCTTTCCCTTCACATTTCTGCCCGTGAGACTACAATGGGTTGCATGCATTTTCTCTTCATATTTTGGAGATAGTGGCTTACATTAAAGCTTACTTAAGCTTGGTGATGGCTTAAGCAAGCATAAACATCATGAGGAGCCTTGTAATGGGAGTCTTTTAAACAATTTTGACTATGAGGATGCTCATGTGGCTACGCGCGTTTTGGCTCAAATTGGGAGTGAATATTCACAACATTGGCTATACCAAAGTTTGACAATGATCCTCTATGATATAAGCATCTCATATTTCACTTCAATGCTTCAATTTTGCATGGTTCTTGATATTAGGGTTCCCATGAAAAAAATCAAGGTTTTTGCCATAAATTTTAGAAAATTTCTTCAATAATCTCATTCCTTATGCTTAGTTACACTCATACACGTGATCAATTGTTGCTTGAGCATGGGATTTCATGGAAATTTTCAATTCCTTTCATTTCTTGAATTTCATGTGATAAGTTAGGGGTTTCTTCAATCTTTTTGAGAATGCACGGTATCAAGCATGATCATTAGTCTTTCCTCTTGCCATCCATATCATCATTGCATCAAAAAGGTGGAAAGATTAGGGTTTCTTGATGAAACAGTGTTTTAGGGTAAATGCTTCAAAATTAGTGTTTACCTTAAGGCTTTTTTATTTATTTCAAATGCATAAACATATGCCCCTAGACTCCTTTCTTCATTTCATGCATTGTTTGTACCCTTGGGAATTGCATACATCCAAGTTTTGCTCATTGAGATCGAATTGCTCTTCACCTTGAGGGTTTCTTTATGCATTGTGCATTGAGCTATTTCCATGAAGCAATGGTATTGAGGACAACCAAGAAGGATTTTTGCACTACCATATAATCTCATCAACGACATTAAACCTTTGTATTGGATGCATATGGCATGCAATTATTATAAGTGCCCTTTTTATAAGTGATCTCAATTATCTATTTGAGATTCAATCACTCTCCACATCACATTGTGCTACACTTCTCATTTCTAGCCACTAGTGATATGTGTGAGGGTAACTCGGTATATGGAGGAGAGCCCGAGGAAAGCATGGCTTAAACTCACCGTGCCCTGCCGTGGAAAAGCGCAGTACGAGCGATGAGGGATTAGGTGTTGGTGGTGAAGACATGGCCCAAACTTGTGCCCGGGGAAAGCATGGCTTAAACTCACCGTGCCCTGCCGTGGAAAAGCGCGGTACGAGCGATGAGGGATTAGGTGTTGGTGGTGAAGACATGGCCCAAACTTGTGCCCTCAAAATTTAAACTTAGGTACAATGGTTGGAAGAGCTTGGTTAGGAGATTAGCAAGCTTCAACACGCATCATCGACATTGTCACATTCTCCATTAGTGGATTGCAAATCCATGTGAAAGAAGTGGCAATTGGGCAAGGCAATCAACAAGGGCAATATGGATTGTTTTTATTAAGATTTGGATTGCCTTGGTCGTCAATTGATTTGAAAAGTGGTTGTCATTGTATTGCCACTGGTTTGTATTTGGTTGATATTGCATTTGATATTTGAGATTTGGGCCAAATTACAAAGGAGATGTTGCAAAAATTTGGTCAAAATCCATGAATAGCTGCAACCTAAAACCCTAATTCAGTCCAAAAACAATGGGGCTGATTTGAAGAGTTATACATAGCTTGAAATCTTGCACTTAGGGCTACAATTGAATCTATCAAGCACTTGATTCCAATAACATTTGATTGTCCAACCACCCGGAAGATCTTGGAATTAGGTCAAAGTGAAGCCCAGTCCAAAACAACGCCCTTATTTGGCAAAGTGAGCATATGAGGGTGTTGTACTTGTCAAGGGCTTCCTAGCAATACAAAGATCATTCAATTCGGACAACATTTGCTAGGTCATTCTGACATAGTTAACTTTTTGGTCAAAGTCAAAACAAAGAATACTTGCCCTTTGACTAAAGCAACGAGGTTCAAACTAGTGCTTGTACTAAAGGGCTTTCCAATGAGCTATCTCGCCAACCAAAATCCGATAAGTTTTTAGGGGTTTTAAGCCATTTTCCCATTTTTAGTAGTGCGGAAAAAACCCTAAAACAGAGGATACTTGGGCACTTGGAATTTTTACTATTTTGGCATATTTGGGTAGCTTACGTTGAAGGCTATGCATAGAACCCAAGATCTCTAAAATCCGACAAGATTTAAGAAAGTTACGACCTGTTTTCTATTTTCAGATCTATGGCACCATGGGAAAGACCATGGAGGCCAAAGGATATCAAAGAATATCTCTCATAACACAACAATACTCTCCCATTGTGCAATTGAGTCTTGCTCTTGCTGATCCTCTTACTCTATTGATCTCTCTCCCTAATGCATGCTAGTGAGTGTGTGTGAGTGAAGTGAGGTGAGAGGAGGGACGAGTACCCATAGTGCAACGCGGTGGTGTGACAATGCTCGCAGGAGGCGTGGTGGAATTGCTTCTCAGGAGTTGTAGATCTTAGAGACCTCAAGGGTTACGAGCTCGGCCATTGGAAAAATCCTCACCACATTTGCAGTTCACTAGGTAATCTCTTGTTGGATATGTTTCAAGGGGGGTTAGGGTGAGCCTTAACATTGTCTTGGTTCTTTCACTATGAATTTGAAGCAAGGCTTTATACAGTTTATGCATGGTGAACGGAGCATTACATTGATGGAGTAAATGCATCAAAGCTTACTTTGATCAATGCCACTCAAGTTAAGAGAGAGCTCAAGAAGATGGGTTACGTATAGGCATTACAACTTTTCAAGGATGAGACCAATAATGCCATCAACAAGGAAGTGCACAAAGGTATGCAAAAATTGTTGGAAGAATACAAGGATGTATTCAACATGCATGAGGTGTGTGCAAATCCTCAAACAAAAATTCAAGAATAATTTGAAGAATGCTTAAGAGTATGAAGCTTCATGGTGGCAACCGGCCTCATGTTTGGATGGTTATGAGAGCATTATGGGTGCATTTGGTGGATCAAAATAAGGGGGTTAATAGTGGTTTTGCTTGCTGGAATTTCATGCAAATCACTGTTAGAGAGCTTCATCCTATTTGGAGATCATGGAACTTGCATTTGGAAATGTTGGTTACGGAGGTACCCTCATGGAGAGCAAGTTTGAGGCTATTTTGTTTGTCTAAGATGCAGTTTTGGGCCATTGGAAGCAATTTACAGCCATGGATCATTAAGGAATGTTCTCACATGAGTCATTCTTTCTCATATACTTGGTGGACATGGATTTGAGCACTATATATAGATGCCCAACCCATTTGGAAGCTTAAATGTTATAAGGTTTCGAGGATGAAACCTATGGTGGGTGGGGATGGTTTGTAACAAAGTGCTAATAAACTATCGCCTTGGGCATGGCCTAAGGTGGGGGCCAAGGTCTTACTAAGTGTCAATAGTGGCCATGGTGACCTTCACCCATGTTCTTAGACCCCATGTTAACGATGTCTAATGTGTGTAGAATCCACATTAACGAGTCCCTCCTCCCTCCTTTTTCTTTCAAAAATAAAGTTTTCTTAGCATGTGTAATATAAATTTTTATTACTCACACATGACTAGTGTGTAATCAATATTAAAAATCACAATCAAAATGTATGGCTCAAATTCAACGTGTTCATGCATAGATATTTTATTACATATGCATGTAATTGATCAACTTTTCATCATATATATGCTATAAAAATAATTTTCTATTAACTCATTACCTTCATCATTTACTAGTAATGATTTTTTTCCCATATAGAAAATTAAAATTTTATTTTTTCCATTCTACAATATCCTAACCTCATTTTTCACAAAGAAAAAACAAACTCATGGAATATACAAAGTCCTTTCTATAAAAAAATAAAAATAAAAATAAATCTATTCCTTACATCATTTTTCATGATTTGTTTTAAACTTTGTGGAGTATACAACATCCTTTCTGATTTCTAGAGGTAATTACAATTACTACGTAGATAGGACAAGTTCTTATTTATTCACTACACAAAGATCTCATTTCCTATATAGAAAATGCAAATCTAATTCTCCATGTAAAAGGTAACATTTCCTAGGTAGCTCTATGTGGGGTATATAGAAAATTCTATTTACTAAATAAATAAATTTTGGAGTCTTGAAAACAACCCTGTTTGGAGGCTCCCATCTCCTAAGCGGTGAGTCTGTTAAATGCGCTCTAGTTCTCATCAAGAAGCAGGCATCGGGCTCTTTGAAATCGGTCTTGAGGGTCCGAGGGCAAAATCCATCATTTTGGCCTCCGACTAGCATCCTCAAAATTCGACCCGAAAATTGAGGCAAAAAACGATCCTTAAAACACTAAAAATCGTCCAAAATAGCACAAAAAACAAATGCAGACCGTATTTAGGCTACTTTTTGAGGATCTAAATGATAAATCATGAAAAACTCAAAGAGACAAAGTTATAGTACTCCAAACAAACCACAGCTCTCTCATACAAAGTTTTTCCAAATTCCTTTTGAAACACCTTCAAAAATGACCTGCAAAACAGGAAAATCTTCTCGAAAAAAAAAATCATTTTAAGACAGTGATGGAAAATAGGTTTTGAGACCTCCTCTTCCATCTAGGATGCCACCTACCACATGGAAAATAGGTTTTTGAGACCTCCTCTTCCATCTAGGATGCCACCTACCACATGCACTTTTTCCAAAAAAAAATATCTCTAAGAGGTCGTTCACATGCCTATAGCGTTTAAGCTAATTTGGGCAAACGAACACTTGTTTGACACCCAAAAAGGGGTACACCAGGCCTTCTGAGGCTATAAATGGGCTATAAAACAGGTTGTCATAAATTATAAAAAGCCAAAAAACACGTGTTCTTGCTCATTGAGGAGAAATTGGCAGTATGAGACATGGCAACGATAGAGAGACTACGTGGACAGACACCCTTACTGAACCCAATGGCTAACATCTTCGAGACATTGAGATCAATGCCCCAAAATGCACCTCCCAATACCATTGGCCATGTCGATGATGACAAGCGTATCATCGGGTTTTCTCTCACTTCAATCCCACCGGGCTTTAGTGGGTCCTTTACCTAACACTCCCACAAATCCTATAGGTACCAACCCTTTGCAACCCCGGGATGCCCACACCTTGGATATATTGACTAATATAGGAAAGGCATCAGTTCGGCTTTTTTCTCCTAGGTGGCGTCTTCAAAAGGATAGAACTTCCATTTGACTAATAATTCTCTTAGAAGCCAAGCTCTTCACAACTGCCATGCACACGTATGTACACAAGTCCAAAACTCCTTTCAGAAAAATGCCTGACACCGTCAACAAGGAAGTGCACAAAGGTATGCAAAAGTTGTCTGAAGAATACAAGGATGTATTCAACATGCATGAGGTGTGTGCAAATCCTCAAACAAAAACTCAAGGATAATTTGAAGAATGCTTAAGAGTATGAAGCTTCATGGCAACTAGCCTCAACAAGTTTGGATGGGTGGGTGCATTTGGTGGATCAAATGAAGAGGCATAACAGTGGTTTTGTTTGTTTGAATTTCATGTAAATCACTATTAGAGAGCTTCATACTATTTGGAACTTAAATTTGGAAATGTTGGTTAAGGAGGTACCCTCATGGAGAGCAATTTTGGGGCTGTTTTGCATGTCTAAGATGCAATTTTGGGCCATTGGAAGAAATTTACAGCCATGGATCATTCGAAAATGTTCTCACATGAGTCATTCTATACTTTGTGGACATGGATTTGAGCACTATATATAGATGCCCAACCCATTTGGAAGCTTAAATGTTATAAGGTTTTGAGGCTGAAACCTATGGTGGGTGGGGATGGTTTGTAACAAAGTGCTAATAAACTATGGACTTGGGCATGGCCTAAGGTGGGGGTCAAGGTATTACTAAGTGTCAATAGTGGCCATGGTGACCTTCACCCATGTTCTTAGACCCCATGTTAACAATGTCTAATGTGTCTAGACTCCACATTAACAAGTCCCTCCTCCCTCCTTTCTTTCAAAAATAAAGTTTTCTTAGCATGTGTAATATAAATTTTTATTACTCGCACATGACTAGTGTGTAATCAATATTAAAAATCACAATCAAAATGTATGGCTCAAATTCAACGTGTTCATCCATAGATATTATATTACATATGCATGTAATTGATCAACTTTTCATCATATATATGCTATAAAAATAATTTTCTATTAACTGTAACATTGTCTTCATCATTTACTAGTAATGATTTTTTTCCCATATAGAAAATTAAAATTTTATTTTTTCCATTCTACAATATCCTAACCTCATTTTTCACAAAGCAAAAAAAAAAAACTCGTGGAATATACAACGTCCTTTCTACAACAAATTTTTTAATTTTTCTATTCCACAATATCCTAACCTCATTTTTCATGATTGTTTTAAACTTTGTGGAGTATACATCCTTTCTCATTTCTATAGAGGTAATTACAATTACTACATAGATAGGACAAGTTCTTGTTTATTCACTACACAAAGATCTCATTTCCTATATAGAAAATGCAAATCTAATTCTCCATGTAAAAGGCAACATTTCCTAGGTAGCTCTATGTGGGGTATATATAGGAAATGCTATTTACTAGATAAATAAATTTTTTTGAAAATCCGTTCATCTAACTAGGAAATATGATAAAATTTCTAGGTAAGTAGAAATTTTCTATATAGGGAATGTTTTAAAGCTCCTTGTGAGAGACTCATGCACCTCTCTTTTCTGAAGGAGGAGACCTTAGGGGGTTTTCTCAACCGTTCGCGGCTCAATGCCCAAAAGGCAAGTTGTAGGGGAGTTCTCTTACTTGGATCAATAGCATTAGGGACCTTTACATGTCACAGACGGCATTTTCAAAAAATTACAGGTGGCATACTAAGGCCGGATGGAAACTTGTCTGCCATAAAAATCAGTGCGAACGTCGCTAATTGGGCATTGAACGCATGTCTCCACGGATTGAGTGCAATTGCCTTACCACTAGACCAATCACATGGTTGTGGTAGGGACTGGTAACCTTTACTATATATTTTGTTTGTCCAGTTATGTGAACTGCTAGCGCCCAGAAAACCTTTACTCTCTCAATTTCATTCACTGTCGCACCCGCTTGTGAAACCCCCTTACGCACCTAGGTCCTACTCTGGTGTAGTGGCCTGGTGAAGCAACCTCTTTTATCCACCACTACCGAGTATACTGGATGTCAAGTCATGTGAACTACTAGCGCCCGGACAACCTTTACTCCCTCAATTTCATTCATTGCTAGGTGCTCGCCCCCTTTATGCACCTACTCTGGTGCAGTGGCTCGGTGAAGCAACCTCTTTTATCCAGCGCTGCCGACGAGTACGTTGGATGTCATTTCGAACCCACCTCGTGACTCATCCTGACTCCTCACGTTTCAGCTCCTGTGGTTTTTACTCCAGTATTATGCCTTCCACTGGCTCAAGCTTTGTGTTCCCCTCTCTCTCTCCTTGTACCATCTCAACCATTATTTTCCTTTTCCCTTTCCTTCTCATCGCTTCTATCCATTTGTTCTAGAGGCCGTGTGTCATCCCTGATCATATGTCTCCTCACTTTTGCCATCCCTTGTCTCTCATCGCTACACCCACTAGTAGCATTCTCACCAGCACCACCTCTCCCTCATCGCCACATCACAGCAGACATTTTACTTGTATATTTTGATCTGGTTTTATAAGCATTTAGTTTGTCTTCTTTTAATGCCCTAATTCTTCTCCTTAGCTTAACTTCTTTTCCTTAGCTTGTCTTCTTTAATGCCCTAATTCTTCTCCTTAACTTAACATCTTTTCCTTAGCTTCACCCAAGACAGTGAGCACTCTAGTGGTGGGCTACCTGTAGAGCCACCAAGGGTGCCCAACATGTAAGTGGATCGGGAACTCCCAAGTCTAGTGGAAACTCTCAAGTGAATCTTGATGTTTATTGGAGCTCTATTGCCAAATAGACATCAAATGGACCTAAAAGAATCAACCCATGCAATACTTCAACAATTACTTGGTGCGCATCAACATTAAATGCATCGCTAGTCATGCTAGTAGCGGTGCTCACCTATCAAACTCTCTAGATCCCCTCCATAGTGGGGAGTAGACGGATCTAGCTGATCTTGGAGTTCTCTCTATTGTGAACACTTGAGTCATTGTTGTACCAGTAGTCGAGTAGAGTATACTAGGCCTTGTGTATTCCCATTTGGCTTCACAGAGTCTCTATCAAACTGTCTCGTTTGCGTTGACAATGTGTGCACAGTGCAATGTTAGCCTTGTAACAATGTTCAGGTTAATGGTTTGAGCCTTGAGTATTATGCACTCAGTTGTATCTTGTTATCTTGTCTATCATGTGCATTAAATCTTGTCTATCATGTTCATTGAATGAGAGAGCTTACGTGTGTTTATCTATGTAAGCTTCTACCTTTTGTGACTCCCTAGGACATATACCATCCATGATTATACCTTCTTCTATAAATATATTACTTGTAACCTGCCATGTGGCAAGCAAAGGAGAGACCCACTTGGCAAGAGAGAAGGAGAGATCTTTCACATGAAGGAGAAAGGATAAATTTTTTATTTATTTTTAAGTATTTTTTACACATGCCTACATGCATTGGGGCTCACAATTAGTTGTCACCATCAAGTCATTTGCTCATTGAATGAGTACTAGTATTGCACCCGGGCATTGCTGCGGCCGACCAAGGTTCAGAAAAGAACTATTCCCTCTTTACAACCATCTCTATTCCCTATCTACAACCATCTCTCTCTCTCTCTCTCTCTCTCTCTCTCACACACACACACACACACACACATGCACACATGCACATGACCCTCTCCCTGTCTCTCTCACGTACACACACTCTCAAATGTTGAAACTCTCTCTCTCTCACACACACATGCACACACATATACACACCTGCTCTCTCTCTCTCTCTCTCTCTCTCTCTCTCACACACACACACACACACACACACACACATGCACACACTCCCTCTCTCTTCTTACACTCTCCCACACATAGAAGTGCTCTCTCTCTCTCTCTCTCTCTCTCTCTCTCTCTCTCTCTCTCTCTTACTCTCTCACACACGCGTATGCACACATACACATACACACACTCTCTCTCTCTCTCTCTCTCTCTCTCTCTCACGCACACATACACATATGTAAATATATAGTATATACAATATTATGTTTTAGATACATATACCTATACATAGACACATATACTTATACATATATACATGTATTTCAAAATATAAATACAACATCGACATAATTTAATTAATTTTGATTAATTAAATGTTAATGTGCGAAGATGAGTGATAAGCTGTGGTCACTTTTAAATATATAGATAGATATATCATACACACATTGAAACACACATATATACACATACACACACACAAACATATATATATATATATATATATATATATATATATATATATATATATATATATGCATACATACATACATATGTATATATGTATGTATGTATAAATGTAAATAAAAACACACACACATGTATACACACATATACATATTTGTTTTCTATTTAATTTATATTTTTCTTTATATTTTATTAAAAACTACTTTTTATTCTCTATCTCTCACTCTCTTTCTCTCTCTTTCTCTCTCTTTTCACCCTCCCTCATTACACATCTCTCTCTCTCTCTCTCTCTCTCTCTCCAGGTCTGCCCCATCTCACTCTCTCTCAAGTACATTCTACACATAGATGTAGATGTACGCACATGCATGCATATACTCTCTCTCTCTCTCTCTCTCTCTCTCTCTCTCTCTCACCCACCCACACACACACACACACACACATGTACACACCGCACATACACTAATGCAAACACACACTCTCTCCTCCCACACAAACTATCTCCTACATAGAAATTCTCATCCTCTCTCTCTCTCTCTCTCTCTCTCTCTCTCTCTCTCTCTCTCTCTCTCATGCACACACACTCTCTCTCTCTTCACGCACACTCTCTCACATAGAAACTCTCTCTCTCTCTCTCTCTCTCTCTCTCTCTCTCTCTCTCTCACACACACACACACACACACACACACACACACGTGCGCGCGCGCTTAAATACATTTTCACACATATATATAATTTTAATTAATTAAATTTTAATGGTAGGGATGAGATGTGGTGAGGTGTGCTCACTCTCAAATAAATGCATCTTACATGTAATGTCGCTCTCTCTCTCTCTCTCTCTCTCTCTCTCTCTCTCTCTCTCACACACACACACACACACACACACACACATGCACATGCACATGCACACCCTCTTTCTCTTACATACACATGCACACACTCTCAAATGTCGAAACTCTCTCTTTCTCTCTCTCTCTCTCTCTCTCTCTCTCTCTCTCACCCACATGTAAATATATATTATCTATAATATTATGTTTTATTATATTTAGAGACATATACCTATATATACATGTGCATTTATAAAATAAATAAACACATATACACATATATTTTTAATTAATATTAAATTTTAATACGTGGGGATGCATGATGAGGTGTGTTCACCCTTAAATAAGTGTATCTTATATACAATGTCTTTTGTCTTCTCTTTTGCATACATATGTGTGTGCACATACACACGTATGTGTGATTGTGTAATGTCTTTGCGCGTGCATGTGTCGTGCAAGTGTCTTGATTGTGTGTATGTGTTAGTGTGTATTTGTTGTGTGTGTGTACATGGTGTGTATGTTTTTATTTGTGTATCCATAGCGAGTGTCTGCATGTACGTGTGTGTGAGCATGTGAATATACTCGTGTGTGTACATCTATGTGTGTGCACGTGCAGGTGCATATGTGTGTGAGTGTAATGAGTCATTTTCGTGCCTAAGGGCTCAAGGGGGCTAGTCCATGTCCTCTCTGTGTCCACTCTGATGATATCCATCCTGATCACGCGGTTTTGCTCTGAGCGGGTGAGATCCAAAAATGGGCAATCCAGACTGTACTGAAAAGGTGGTAGTGCCTCTATCCGCAAACCATGTAGGTCAAACCATGATCTCATCTGAGCGTACCAACAATGAGTATCTCCATCCTCTGCCAACTGTATGGATGAGGTCAATGCCAAACGGGAGTACCGCTGCTGAGGGAGCTCCCATAGCCGCTGTAAAAAGGTAACTGCCTGGAATAGGTTACTACTACTGGGCACCCAAATTGGAGCTCCGTACAGGAGGGTCGGTGTGACAAGCATATCAAATAGCCACAATTTGGTGCGTGGCTCCTGAAATTGTATGTGTGCACACTACCTCTCAAGTGCCCCCAAGGCTGCATGCCCTCGAGCTAATCTAGCTGCTGCTGCTGCCTCCTTCACGGAGAAACGCGGTCCTGTGAAAGTAACTCCCAAGTAGACATATGACCTGTTCTATCGGCTCCCCTTGGAAAGTGAACTGAGGCTCTGATCTCGTCACCATGCCTGTGTGGTGTTAAACACCATAACCTTGGTTTTCCCAAGGTTCACTGTCAGATCTCTATCCGCACAGAAAGCATGTAATGCATCCAGGTGTCTCTGTAGTCCTCCCGGAGAGTTTGAGATTAGAACAATATCATCAGCATATAACAAGATGGGTATCAACACCCCTGCCAGGCATGCCCTTGGGCCTCCCAATCTGTCTACATAATCAGAGACCGCATCAATGTATAGTCCAAAGAGGGTGGGCGATAGCGGGCATCTGTGCTTCACCCCTATCGTGCTGGTCACCCTATCAGATAGTCCGCCTGGAGCTCGGACTCTGCCTGTCACTCACAGACTCATACAAAGCATATATCCCCCAATGCATATCCTCGGGTACCTCAATGTCATGCAATCTGTGCATAAGCCTGGCACACGGTATCGAAGGCTTTGCGAAAGTCCACAAAGCAGCAGTATATCCTGTACTTTGTCACGAAGCTCCTCCCTGTAAAGTATTGTCACTCCTCCCGATCCTCTGGTACCTCCCACTGTGCGTGGCTGAGGGCGAAAAACTGATTCCCATCTATAACCTCGAACGTCAGGAAGCCTCTTGTTTGTGCACTGATGGGTCTCCGTATACATAGCAATATCAATGTGTCTGAAAGTATCCTCAAAGTATCCTGCATCTGTTCTAAGGGCTCCGTTGCAATTCCACACCGTGAATTGCAAGGTCTCATAGGCCGCACACCGTCAAGCGGGCCTCCTCTCCGTAATGATGACTCGGCCATCTCTGTATACCGCCCATTTTCCCTCTTTCCTTGCCTCAAGCACACGCGGCATGTGTTCCTTCCAGTGTGCTATCTGTGCCGGTGTAAGGTCCTCATCCAAATAAATCTTTTCCCTCTTAAGGGCCATCCTTTTGGAGAGGAAGGCTTTCTTCTTCTCCAAGTCACCAAACCTGATGATCAATATCTTCGCCCTGGTTTCATCTT